>NC_051065.1:15818876-16153084 GCF_004664715.2 Peromyscus leucopus
GGGTCTCTCTGTGTAGCTTGGCGCCTTTCCTGGAGCTCACTTGGTAGCCCAGGCTGGCCTCGAACTCACAGAGATCCGCCTGGCTCTGCCTCCCGAGTGCTGGGATTAAAGGCATGCACCACCAACGCCCGGCAAATTACATTTTCACAGAGGTCACCTAAGATCATCAGAAAACACAGATATTTACCTTATGATCCATTACAGTAGCAAAATTACAGTTATGAAGTAGCACCAACAATAACTATTGGTTGGGGATTCACCACAACATGAGGAAATGTATTAAAGGGCTACAGCATCAGGAAGGTTGAGAACCACAGCTCTTGCATGTGTCAAGTTGACCGAAAACTAGCCTGTCCACTTCTCTCAGCAGTTTGCATAGTATTTTCTGGTACTGTGAAAACTGAGCTACATGAAGAAAGTTTCCAGGTTAGATCTGGCTCAAAACATTTGAGTCTTGTGTCCTAAGTGTATGGTGTCCTTAGCAATAGGGCCTCACTTTCACCCTCTGAGCAGAAACCAAGGGTGACAGCAATGAATAGTCTATATTGTTTTGGGGTCATTTGGAATACTTTCACCAACTATTTGAAAGGAGAATTTTTTTTTTATTTTGTGGCTAGTACTGAGGATTTTCTTAGTATGGTTCTTATGGGGGAAAACTGGCATCCAAAGTAGCACAACTTCCTAAAAGATATATATCCATTCACTTATATGTACGTGCAGAATTTTAGGCAAATATAAAATAATAAAATACCTTAAAACTTTCTGAAACAACCTTGGTGTTATTGGACCCTCCTCCTTCCTTCTCCTTTTGTATTGGCTTTCCTTCCCTTCCCCAAATGGAGCCCACTTTCATGTTTTTCCATTGCCTGCTTCATACCACCTGTATCTTGCTGTTCGCATTGCAAAGTCCCTGCCAACGACCTCTTTATTCTTTCCTAGTTTTGGCAGTTACTCCCTGTTGTATGCTTACATCTGTTGATTCGAAGATAGGAACAGCAGATGTAAGTATACAACAGGGAGTAACTGCAAAACCTGGGAAAGGATAAAAGGGTCATGATTTGTTTTCTTTACAGCTGAACACTATTGCAAACTGTACATGTACTGTAGTTTCATTATCCAGTAGTCAGTTAAAGGAAAGTTAGGTTGATTCCATTTCTTAGTTGTTGAGAACAGAGACACAGTGAGCAGAACTGAACAAGTGATTGTGGAGAGGACGTCCAGTCCTTTAGGCGTATATGAAGGAATGGTTTAGTTAGGTCAGATGGGAGAATTACTTTAGAGAATTCTTCGTAATGATTTCCAGAGTAGCTGCACCAGTTTGCAATCCCATCAGCAATTAATGGGATTCTCCCTACACCCTTCCCAAAGAACTACAAGCAACTAATAAATGCCGAGAGAGAAAATTATCCAGTCCCAGGGATCAATCCTCTAATGGTTATCCAATATAAACTGGTCAATGCTGAACAACACACAACACTAAAGGATGCAGTAGTTGTGTGTGTGTGTGTGTGTGTGTGTGTGTGTGTCTGTGTGTGTGTAATATGTGTGCATGTATCTAACAACAATAAAGTAAAAGAGGTTCCCAGCCTGAGAGTTGGTTGGATGGAAGGAGTTGGAAGGTGGGGACATGAGAAAGCCTGGAAGAAGGAAAGGAAAGTAGGAAAGTTATATAATTATTTTTTAATTAAAAATGTATTTTTTAAAATACAAGTAAGTTGGGCTGCAGAGACTGCCATAAGACCTGGTAGTGTGTGATAAAGATTCTGGCTAATTAAAATAAGGAAACCACAGAAGTAATGAAATATATTATTATTTTATTATATATTATTATAATATTATTCAATATGTGGAATAGCCCTTTGAGTTGACTTCTGCCAGTGGATATGCCAATATGAGAGACATTTGAATCTGATATTAGGGATCAAGGTCTAAACTAAACTTATAAATTAGAATTAGTTGGAATAATATTTATAACCATGTAATTCATTAATTAATCAATACAGTAAATGTACAGAAGGAAATTATTGTAAAGTATGTCAACACTAAGAAGCTGAGGTGAGCAAGCATTGATAAGGAAGGCTGGGCCCATAAAGCAAGAGGCATCTCAAGAGAATGTATTGTCATGGGAGCTGGTGACAAAATTGATGCACGTAGGCAAGGGTAACTAACATCCTTATATGATGGAAAGGAGCCAAATACTCATTTACTTTAGAAATGTGGTAAGCCTGGTAGAAGCAAATCCAGTGAGATGGGTCTGTAGACACCTGTGAGGATTAAGCAGCAACAAAAACTTAAAACAATTGGAAGTGAGAAACATATGGTGCATTTGAGGATTTTCACTATAAGACAACAAATGTCTTAATAGCTGGCTGAAGAAGCAAACCCATTAGAAAGCTTTCTTTTTTTATTTAGAAAAAATAAGAGTAGCAATATAATTATGTGTTTATAGCATGAATATATAAAAGATAAAAATGTGGGGAACAATAGGAGACAATTACAGACACGGTGTTCTGAGTAGTCAGAAAGTGAGGCATGAATCTAAGTCCCAGGAAAATGAGCACATAATCTGAGGATTGCACGGAGGCACGGAAGGACACATGGCTGTATCGAGTCAGCCAGGTAAGCACACCCTTCAGAGTCCTGATGCAAATGGATCCTCCACCCACCTATATTTAGATAGAAGTGCAGTTTTACCATACAGATACAAGAAAGGCAGGGGTTCAAGGGAAATGCACCAGAAAAGAACCTGGTCCATTTCAATTCTCCTTCTCAAATAATAAGAGCAGATAGGAATCAATCCCATGAAATAACATTTTTACCAATAGTTTTAGGCATATTACATGCCAAATATCTGAATCTCTTTGTATTAAAATCAATGAAAAAGATGGTAAATAACTCGTTTTCATTACTGCTCAGGTGATTCAGGTAAAAAAAAACCACAGTTGGCAAAATTTCAGAGAAGTGCATTGTTTTTAATTAGATGTGAGACACACACATGAACAACACTAAATGAAATAAATGAACTTTGTATTTTTGTTTGTATTTTGTTTTATTTCAACTGTTTTTGTCTTACAGGTCCATTTGTTTGTTTTGATTTTAATATATTGGATATTTTGTTTTGCTTTGAGAGAGAGAGTGAAAGAGAGAAAGAACATGGGTAGGTGGGGAGGTAAGAAGGATCTGGAAGGATCTGGGGAGGGGAAAGAATGTTATCAAAATACAATAAATAAAATTTTAGTAAAGTTATAAATATTAATAAATGAGCAGTAGATAAATTTAAAATTCTGAAAAAAAAAGTCTAAGATGTTTCAGAAATAAAAGACATGTGTAGTGGGTAGCCATTCCAGCTTTGATCTGGAAGTTCCAACCCCCATTGAGGCTTTGGTAACTGTCATGCCTATAGGAAGGGCTGAGGGAGGACCCTGAAGACCCGAGATCCAGATGTACCAGCTCTCTTGGTTCCTGGACGCTGGAGGTAGACTGAGCAAAGTTTTCCAGAGAACACCACCAGACTGCGCTACACCTTTCCCAGACCCTGTAACCTATCTCTTCACATGCGAGTTACCCCACAAAATAAACCTCCCTTTTAACTACGTGGAGTTGCCTTAATAATTTCACCAATAGACATGTATAAGTCTAAGTAATTAAAATGTCATAATGTAATCACAAAAAAGGGCAAATAAATTGATGAAAAGTAAAATATAATATAAACATGTTTATGTATACATATATGTATACATATAAATACTCATGGAAATATCATAAATGCATGTAAACACAAATTTACATATTCCATAGTTATATATGCTCATGTGTATCTACTTATTCTAGATTATCTTGAAATTAAATTGAAATTTATCTTCCTTGAGTAACATCTATTTCATGTGAATTAGAAAAAAAGACATTGTTTCAAGCATGGATGTGTCTACTTTAATCCCAGTACTTGGGAGACTGGATCAGAAATCAGAAACTTTCCAACAAAGAAAACACTCAAATCACTTCACTAGTTAGTGAATTTATGAAACATTTAAATAATTATTAGCTTATTCTCTAATTAAAAGAAAAATCAGGAAAGAAGAACACTTTAATATTCTTTGTATCTGGGTAAAGCTAGCCACCCTGTTGTCAAAACCACACAAACACATTACACAAGAGAAAAACATGTTACCAATTCTTCTGTGAAATAGTAATGAACTGAATGTAGAAAGGGGACCATACCTTACAATCAAAAATAATTTGTCCTTGGAATATAAAAGTCACATAATCTACTACATTAATATGAAAAGATGGAAAAACCACATGATCATTTTAATAGGTGTAGTAAAATGTACAAAATTGAACAACTTATCCAAATTAAAGCTCTTCTAAACATAAGAACCGAAGGAAAACATCTGAATTTTGTAAAAAGCTGCAGCTGAAAGCCTACACAGGATGATTGACACCTAGCTATGACAAGCTATAGCCACAACCCCAACAAAAATGCAGGAGTGTCACATCACACTAATCTATTAAAAATGGCACTAGATCTTTTCATCCATTTTCATAGCACTCATTTTCAACTTTTATCATAGGGAGAATATACAGGACCTTCAGCAAAGCGTATACATTTGGGAGGAAACTTGATATCAGGAAGATGGAGGGCTTCATAATGGTAGACAGGAACTTGGTAATTTCCCCCGTGTTGTATTTGAACTGTAACATTACTGAAGGTACCAGAAATAAGTATTTCAGAGTTTTGGGGTGCAATTCCGAAAATATCTTTAAGTTCCTGAATAACGTACTCATTGTTGGAACACCGAGAGTGTCTTTTTTAGTAACTCTCAGAGGTTAATTGAGGTTCCACGTTACCTTGCGGGGCCCTCTGGAACTTCCCTGGGAGTTTCCTTTGAATGTCAAATTTGGTTGTTAAGTTTGTGGCTTCTTCAAACAAAAACTCATGATAAACTTCCATGTTTTTGAACTAGTAGGTCTTTGGGAAATGAATTTTTGTGAGAGAAATACATTTCACAATGCGTTGTGATGGAGCAGCCCATTGACTTGACGTGTAGAAACTGTGGATGTTTCCAATCTATGGAAGCAGCCCTGCGAAGGCAAAGGCATGAGGACCACAGTGTTAGGTCAGCTCAGGTTATACAGAGACCCTGTTTAAAAAAATCAGGGGCAGGGACATAGCTTAGGGATGGAGCACTTGCCCAGCATATACAAGCGCTAGGCTCATGCCTCAGGACTGCAAAAGCCAAGTAACAAAATCCAACTGTGTGATGGATGGTCACAGGAATTCCGGAAATGTGTGAGCTCAGCGAGCAGATTTCTGTGTAGATTCTGTCAGGATGGAAGGACCTCAAAAAAACAAGGTGCTGTTGCTCCCCATTTGACTGTTGCTGTTTATATTCCTTTGTGGAGGCCATATTTTCACAGGCTTTTTCTCAGATAAATTCACGTGTGCTGCATGGTGAAGACAGACCAGAGGCCATACATGCAGGCAACTAACTTGTCTTTTTTTGTTCTGTCTTTTGACATGATTATGTCTACTGACTCATCTTAACTTACAAGCAAAACCTACAAAAATAAATTCTTTATGGTTTATCTTTAAAGAAGTACAAAAAATGTTGTTACTTTTGGTGAATAAAATCATTTTTCATAGTTTATTTCAATCTAAATAAAATGTGATTTTTGTTTACAAATGATACTAGATGCCCTAGCAAGTATAGAAAAATGGGGATAGGGATAATTATCCATATGTGAAAATTTCACATGGCCTTACACACAGAAATCTCTAAACACACCATTAAAATATTTATGGAACAAATCTGTGAATTTAGTAAAGTTGCAACACAGAATCAACATGTATAATTCTTTTCTTTCTTTCTTTACTTATTTTCCTTTGCTTTGCACTAAGAAATACTTGAACATCAAATTTGAACAAATTCAAATTCCAATAACACCAGAATGTATAAAATACCCAAGATTAATTTATTCTTCACAGTATATGAATCAGTATATGAAAAACTGAAAAAAATATTAAGACATAAACAGATATTCATCCTATCTTCATGGATCAAAAGGTCTCATTGTTTTAAAGTCTATATTGTGAGTTATCAACAAATTCAAGACATTCTGTGTGCGCGCGCGCGCGCGCGCGTGTGCGCACACACACACACACACACACACACACACAGGACATAATAAATCCCTATAAACCTATGAAGTACATGGAGTCAAATTAGGGGATAGAGGCAACATATCTCATAATTTGGAAATATTTCCAAAGGCTATAGTAAAAAAGCAATTTGGTACTATTTGGTACTAGTGTAAAGAAAAGTACATACACCAAGGAAACAAACAAAAAAAGAAAACCTAAAATCTTATGCATGTACAGTGAACAGATTTTCAACAATATTCTAATCATACACAAGAGGTAAATAGTTACTTCAGCTGTGTTGGGACAACTCAATATAAAAAATGTAGAAGATTAAAATTGAACCCTTTTTCATACCATATACAAAGCAACCCAAAATTTATTAAAAATAGAAATATAACACTTCACACTGAAAAACTAGAAGAAATCAAGGGGAAAGCTTCATGTTGTTGATCTTGGCAACAGTTTCATGAATATGATGCCAAAAGCACAGATCACCAAGGCAAAAATATACAAGTGAGACTACATTAAAATAAACAGCACAATCTCTACCTGGGAACACAGAGACCATACTGGGCTGGAACTCAGGGGGGAATACTCAGAAAAAAAGAAAGAAACTTGTGGATAGGAACAAAATCACTGCAAATCCTACGTGACATAACATACTAATTTCCAAAATATATAAGACATTCTACAACTCCACAGCAAAAGAATTAATAGTCCAATTAAAGTGGGTTGGGTGGATGGAGCTGTGGTTCAGGAGGAGAATTAATGGCCAGAATATGTGGCAGGCCCTGATTTTCATGCTTTACATCTCATAGAACCACCAAAAATGGACTAAAGTATGAACATAACATGCAAGTGGACATCTGATAAATGAAAGAAGTTCATCTCATCATGGAAAAGAAATTTGAAACCATATAAGGTATCACTTCAAGATAATTCTATTGAGATAATAATTATGAAACACAACAGAGAAAACAGACAAAATGGCAAATGATGGTAAAAATGAGACAGTTTTCACACTGTAGACAGGAATGCAAAATTGTGCAGTCATTGCAAAACTTTATAGAAAACAGCATATGGGTTGCAGAGATATTCAAAATTTGAAAATGGGCAGTGCACTATGATTTAGAAGTCCCAGTTCCATACGTGACAAAAAAAAATGTAGCAATTGGGATTTTGAATGGATTTGAATGAACACATTTTTATTGCAACACTGTTTATAATAACCAAAGTGTGAAAAGAACCTAATAGTCCTTGGATGTATTAATAGTTAAAAACAGTCCTTCATATAGCTATCTCGAAAAAAATTTAATTCGTCCAAAATTGGTATGCAACACAGACCACTATGGATAAACTTTGAAGTCATTATCCCAAGTGACTGACCCTACCACACAGGCACATACCGTTAAATTCCATTTACTTGAGGTAAAATGTAATGTAGAATCATTATATTCCTATAACCAAGCAGAGATGGATAGTGGATGCCAAAGGCTGGAGGAAGTGTTGAATGGGACGTATTGATGAATTGAAATAAATCATCAAAGAAAGTGAATAATTTTCAGAGATCTGTCACAGCATCATATCAATAAGTAATAGTATATTATCCACATAAAAGCTTAAGATTTGATACCTTGTTAAGTTTTCTTATTAAAATAAGATTTCTCCTGGAATAAAAACCTAATTTTAATAAAGAAAATTATCAATCTGTATTTTTCTCTTATTTACTGCTCCCCCCCCACACACACACACCTGGCGAGGTGGCTTCCTGCCACTTCAGTTCACTTCGTTGCAGGTGTAATTTAATATACCAATTTTGCCTTGATTTTCTTCTTTTGGATTATCCTCTTCAGTATAGCATTTAATCCTGGGCTTCTCTGTAGCCTGTCTTTGGTGATATTGTCACATCCTATCCCTTAGATTCCATGTCCACTCAAATATCATCAAACACATATTAACAAACCAGATCTCTCGGAACACTGAATTCACGTATGTAGTGATCCACAGAGACTAGCCACATGAAGACTCTCAAAAAGCTCCCAGTAGACTATTGTTTTTTACTGTTCCACATACAAATATATACCAACAACAGTCTTCCACATTTCAGTTGACTAGTTATGTGATTAAAATATTCTGAGCCATTCACATGTCTTTTGTCCAAAGTTCAAATTAATCTACCAGTAAATCCTATTGATTTTTAAAGATATTCATAATCGACAATTTCTTAGGATGATAGTGCCTATGCTGAGACACTTTGCTCAGCCTTGGTGCAGGGAGAAGGGGCTTGGACCTGCCTCATCTGAATATACCAGGCTCCAGGCTCTGCTGACTCCCCAGGGGAGACCTTGCCTTTGAGGAGGTGGAGGTGGGAATGGGGGGTGAGTTGGGGGGGGTGAAGAATAGGGGGTGGGAGGAGGGAGGACAGGAGAATCCATAGTTGATATGTAAAATGAATAGAAAATCTCTTAATAAAAAATAAATAAAAAGAAAAAAACCAAAAATTCTTAGAATGAAAAGAAAAATAATTATTTAAAATACAAATTCCACCTTTTCATAGAAGAATACAGAAAATCTGCTCTTGGAAATAGGAAAATTTCATGAGTGAATGAATATTTTCATTTTTACTTGGGTTTCTTAATAGCAGTTAAAAGTGCCAGGATGTACTTAATATTAACACCACGTGGAACAGCAGGGAGCATTGCACTTTAACAGCTTCCAATAGCAAATATTGTGCTACAATTACGTATTTGTGGGATTGTTATTTTAGTTAATTATATACTCGATTAGACACCGTGGAAGAATCTGTCAGTTATGGCTACAAATAAATGTTTATTTTTGTAGCTCAAGATTTTATAACATAATAAATGAACAGGAACTAAGAAAATTTAACCATTAGCCTTTGTGCGTCATCTAATGCTATATTTTTAATAGTATTTTTTGCTTGGCAGGTTTAATAAACATGGTGGTTCAAGTACTTCAAAATTCACAAGACCCAGATACTCAGATTTTTATTAAAGCAATTATGTAGGAGTGTTAACTTCCATCTGACAAATGCTTTGAGCGTAATTACCTTAAAAAATAAAATTCTCACATAAGAATAAAAATGAATTGAAAAATAACTTTTAGAACTACTAATAATCAGAGGAAAGTCAATATAGATCTTTTATATATAGCCACAAGTTTAAAAAATCATAGAATGAATATTCATTATAAGACTATGATAGAACAATAAATATTAGAAAAAGAGAATGTGTAATAGAAATGCTAGTCAATTATTAATATTTGAATGCCCAGCATAATTTCTTCATGCAGTATATACTTAAGTATACACTTGTGTGAGCTTTTTTTCATCTCACTTCTTTTAACATCAGAGAAGTGGGACAAAAATGACTTTTAATGAAATAACTGCAATGTTACTTCTAATAGAATTTTGCAAAGTCACTGTCTTCCCAAATGCCACCATGAAGGGAGAATCATCTCTTCTTTGTCACCCAGGACAAGCTGCCAAACTGAGGCTCCTGGTTGAAACTTATGTCCTAGCACTGTAAAAAGTAGCTGGTGTTATTTCTCTATGTTTTCCACCAAAGTATGTGGTGTCCTCAACATGAGAGGCTTACCGCTTATTCTGGTATACAACAAAAGAATGGCAAAAGTTTGTATTGTTTGAGCGGCTTCTGGCACTCACTGACTAGCAACTCATCAAGTAGTAAGCCACACCTGGCACTGGGAATTTGTTTGGTAAAGTGGCTATAGGTGTTTATAAAATGCTCAGCTTAGTTTTTTTTTTTTTTTTTTACATTCTCACAAAATTTAAAATTCATTCACAGTGATTTTTTTTTTATTTTTATCTTATCTGCTGATCAGTGGTAGCACACCCATTTAATTCCAGCACTTGGGAGTTAGAGGTCAGCATAACTCTGAGTTCAGGTCTAGCCTGGTCTACAGATCAAATTGCATGGCCAGCCAGGGCTAACACAGTGAGACTCTGTCTCAAAGAAAGCACTGCCTTGATTCATCTATTATAGTTAATTCATAAACTCTTAAGTATCATTTCAGATTCTGCTTATGTTATAGAGTCATTTCCAGAAATAGACTCATACCCATGCATACTCTATTCTCTCTGGTTCTATTGCAGAAGGAAATAAACAAGCTGATGCATTAACCTTCCCTGTTTTTACTTCTCCAGAAGAAAATTGGGAAAGGGTATGCATCTGTCATGTCAGATGGATCCACTGAAATATCGATTCCTCTTGGGCTCCTCTGACAGGGTGCCATTAGGGACAATGGCTGAGGGTGAGGAGACAGCGAGGAGTCACCAGAAGGATGGCAAACTTCAAGCTAAAGGAAAAAAAGAGAACCTATCATCAGAAGTCAAGTTTGCAAACCTGGGGCCAAGTTAAGGCCCCGCGCACCAAGAAAACGTTATGCTATGAAACTTGCAGAGCCCTCTGTCCCCTAAGAATGTTTTTCTGGCAATGCTAGCTGCTTTGACCTGTGTATCTGTGGTGAGTGCCCCTGAGTATTTGTATGTTCTTCATCCTTCTTAGCTTCAACTTGTATATTGGATAGATCTAGCTCCAGTTATCTTTACTAATAATTCTGTATTTATGCTTGGACCGTGGGACCATAACAGACTCATTCAATTATCTGAAAAAGTGGACTATGTTTAATTATTTCCTTGAGATTTGAATCATTTCCCATTTGCATAGGAGTTCATAGCATTTGTATTGATAGTAAAGGGAAATATAGGTTTATTTTCTACAAGATACCAGAACTACTAATCATATGGGTCTCTTTTCAAGCCATTCTCTAGACTTTTCTGCTCAATATAACACTGTAATACGAGTACTGGGTGTAGTTTGGCAGAATATTACACACAATGTTTACACTGTTCTAATATTATTCATTATGTTTGTAATTTTTTGCTTATAGATTTATCTAGTACATCTCAAATCAAAACCACTCTGGATGTCCTTCATTTAAAAAATAAAGGGGTAGATCTCTGAAAATGGTTCAATAATGGAATTGTGTGAGGAGATTACTAAGTGCTTGTGAGAAAACTCCAAGAAACCAAGATGAGAGTCTAGTTGGTTCAGTTTCTTCAAAAACATGGAATTTTTTTTTGACTATGATCTCATGCTCCTTCCAGGTGTAGTGGGTAAGACTGAATTTATTTCAGATTATTCATTACACCTGGATATGATTATTTGTTTATAGGTTTCTATGGAAGAACTTGTTTTTACCACAAGACTTGTCTGCCACATGTGGCTTGCCTTTGTGAGTAGACAGTTTACTCATGTGATTTTCTTACCCCTTGGTGTATAAATTATCTGATTCTCTGAATAAAGTTGGCTACTGCATGAGACTTTAATCCACCTCATTTATCAGATCCATTCTCCCAGGCCCCATTGCCTCTAGAGCATTAGACAGTCCTGAAAAGATGGTTTTCTCCATGTGGACTGGCTTTTATAGTACAAAATCATGCAATGTTGGTTGCTAGACAGGTCCACTAACCACTTCACCCAGCTATGTATCTGTGGACTACAAATGACAACCAGTTAGTTGAGATATACCTATGGGTGCAATAATGATGTGAATGTTATGAGTTATGAGTATGTTTTACATACATTGCTAGTGATATGAAGAGACACTATGATAAGAAGGTTTATAGAAGAAAGAGATATACCAGCTTCTTACAGTTCCAGATAGTGAATACAAGGTCATCATGACAGGAATTATGGCAACAGACTGGTAGGAATGGTGCTGGAGCAATAGGTGAGAACTCATATCTTGAGACAAAAAGCATAATGAAGAAAGAAAGTCCCAAATACACTTCTAGTTACACACCTCTTCTTATAATACCACACCTCCTAATACTTCCAAAATAATTGCCCAACTGGGTCCTAACTACTAAAGCATATGGGCCTATGAGACTATTCTTACTGAAAGCACAACAGTGACTAACCACTTTTTGATTGGTATTAAGATCCAAAAAACAGGAGAAAAAAAATGCATCAATACAGGAAATATGGAGAAGAACCCATGGCTGACAAACTCACAGGCCCCCAGGGTGAACTGACCAAAATTCCTATGCTAAATGGGCATATCACATTGTCCTCTGAAATCACATATAGACTAGTGAGCTCTCAGTCCTCATCAGAGGAATTTCTTATTGCAGGGAGCAGTGCTTAACACTGGAAGCTTTCAAAATGCAAGGAGTGCCTGGAGTTCCAGGGTAAATGTGTGAGACTTATATTACACTGCTGGAGATGTCTTTCTTTATGCTGTGAATGTGTTGCTCTGATTGATTGATAAATCAAATGCTGATTGGCCAGTAGCCAGGCAGGAAGCATAGTACAGGCGGGATAAGCAGAGAGAAGAATTCTGGGAAGTGGAAGGCTGAGTCAGGAGACACTGCCAGCCATTGCCACCAGGAGAAGTAAGATGTAAAGATATCAGTAAGCCACGAGCCCCATGGCAAGGTGTAGATTTATAGAAATGGGTTAATTTAAGATATAAGAATTAGATAGCAAGAAGCCTGCCAAGGCCATACAATGTATAAGAAATATAAGTCTCTAGGTGTTTACTTGGATATGAACAGCTGCAGGAGCCTGGTGGACACAGGAAAACTCCAGCTACATTACACTTCCTTCTAAGTCACAGAAACCATTCTGGAATAGGGGGTAGGAAAATTTTAAGAGCCAGCGATTAGGGAGCATTGGAATAAAACAGTGTCTTCTGGACATGGCAGTACTGCTACATTTAAGAACTCTGAGATCAAGCCAGTCCATATCCTAGCATTGGAGGGAAAGGGGATCACTGGCCCCAACCCCTGACTAAGAAGCTTCTGACAGTTAATGGGCTTCTACATGACTAAGAGTCAGTGTACTTTATAGTGCTGATGACAGGTAGGTTGAACAAAACTTAGTGGATGGCCCCATACCCATGAGAATTTGGGAATGAAATCTTGGCCTACGCAGGTATTGTTGGTTAATTTTACTCTTTGTGGTCCCACTACCCAGCTCCCAAATAAATACACTGAGACTTATTCTTACTTATGATGTTTTGCCTCTGGGCTTTCTAGCTTTCTTTGTTATATATATATATATATATATATATATATATATATATATATATATATAATCTTTTTACTTTGTAGTTGGCTATGTGACTGGGTAGCTGACCCCTGTTGTCTTCCTCTCCTCCTTTTCTTGCTCTTTGCTCCTCTTGCTCTCGATTTCTCCTCTTATTTATTCTCTCTGCCTGCAAGTCCTGCCTATTCTCTCTCCTGCTTAGCTATTGTCCATTCAACTCTTTATTAGACCAATTAGGTGTTTTAGACAGGCAAAGTAACAGAGTTTCATAGAGTTAAACAAATGCAACATAAAAGAATGCAACACATCTTTGCATCACTAAATGAATGTTCCATAGCACATATGAATGTAACACATCTTAAACTAATATTCCATAACAAGACACCAAGTTGGAATAGTTGAGCATGAATAGTTGAGCATGAAATTCGGGAGGATTTGGGAGAAATGAAGGGGCATAAGATCTCTATACAATGCATTCATGTATAAAATTCTCAAAGAATTAATTAAAATGTATTATTTAATACTTCATTGTTTAATGCTGTTATTTTGTTTTATCTTTTAAAGGAAAAGTGTGAGAAAATCACACTCTGCTTTGTGTGCACTGGAAGTCACTGTCATTGCAATTAATCTCTATGAACATTGGACTAGGAGATTTTTGGCTGCAGAGTGATATGATGGACGGGACTCAGTTTATTCACTTATATTTTTCAACCATTTCCTTTTTTTCTTCCATAAATGTGAAATACTGCCTTGATTCTTAATGAGACTTTTGACAAATATTTTTATTATCTTCGGGAAGAAGGTAATCTTAATTACCATTTAATGTTCTGTCTATTATGGGGAGTAAATACCTTGCAAAGTACCCTGGAACCTGAATAAAACATGAAAAACTAGAAAGTCATATGATTTAGATACCTAATTTTAAGGAGATTCATTATTATTTCCCTATATTCTGTGGCCCTCACAGATAGTGCATTATATTTCAACACTAATGTATGGTTGTTGAAACCTGTGTTTGTTCAGATGAAATATCCTTGGAACAGTGACAGCAGAAAGCCAACTCCATGTTTTGGCCTGGGCTTCTTAAGGGTTATCATTTGATGCAGGCATATGCTTTTTCTTGGTATGGCCCAGGCCTTTCATATCAGGAATTTGTCCAGCCACCACATCTCTTTTGGAGCCAGAGCATCATCATGGAGGTCCTTGCCCACCTCTCTTTTGGTTTGGGCATCTCTGGGGTCACTTTTTGTCCCGCACACACTACTTTGTTTGCTCTAGGCCTTTTTTCTTTAAGTATTTTACAGGCACACTTCTGCCTTTGGGTCTGGGCTTTATAGTGGTCATTGTTAGGTCTAGGAACACTTCTCTTCTTTGTTTTGGTCCAGGAATCTTTGGGGTCATGTTTAAATCTGGGGTACTTCCACTTTTAGCCTGGGCTTCTTCAGGATCCATCTCTGGTTTGGCTACTTTCATTATATGGTTTCCATTTCGTTGTGTGTGTGTGTTCAGTGTTTAGCCTGGGTACATACCTTTTATGGTCCTGTACCTGTTTCTCTTTAGAGCTGAGGTAGTGGATTCTTTTGAGTTCATGTTTGTCCAAAGATACATTTTATTTAGCTTTGTTTTATGGGTAGCCTTTCTGGAAAAGAAAAAAAGACAGGTAGATGTTGATAAAGAAAAATACTTGGTGTCCTCCAACATTTAAAATGTACTCAGAATATCACTGCCACATCCCCAGGGAAACATGCATAAACACAGACACATATAGCTCACAGTCTAGATGAAGCAAATTATACATTGCACAAATAGAATAAAATATGTAGGAGAGAAAGGTGGTTGGCAAAGTCCTTCCAGTTACACAGCTGTTGTGTGAGCTCATGTGGAAAGACTGTTGCTTCCAAGTAGAGAGATCCAAGTAGGGGAATCTAGAGAGAATCCCAACAAGATCCCATGTAGTTTTTCCTTCCTTCTGTGGTCAGATCCCTTGATGGACTATTACAGATAAGAGAAACAACAGACTTTATTCTGCCATATGTCTAAAGGCTGTCTTGCTGAAGGCAGTTTGGTTCTTCACAAGGCTTCAGTTCCAGGTGTGGGGATGGTGTCCTCTCTCTGTAGGTCATACATGGCATGTTCTGGGAGGATGTCCCTCTAGTCCTTGCTATTGCAACTCTTCTCAATATCACATCTGTGTTGTACATCAAAAACCCCTCAGACACTGAATTGTGCCCTAGTCACTCCTTTCTAGAAAGTCCCTTGCCAAGTACATACACCGATGTGAGATCAGATCTTCATCCAAAGAATTTTCTGCAGTAACTTACCTGAAAGGGATTGCCACCCACTTTCTCCTGATTTTAACTCCTACCCCAATATAATAGACTCTGCTCCCCTCATAAATAAGGCACACCCATAACCATGATAGTGACCCCTTATGTGAGGTCAGAGAGGCCAGGCCTCACTCTGTTTTGGAAAGCTCAAAGGCTGTCCAGGCCCACAGGCGCCTTTTAGGCTGGTGCTTAGGAGAAATCCTTGATCATTTCTTGGGAACATCTAGTCTTCTTTCAGGATTTTGGGTACAGAGCTGATTTAAAAAGTTGGCCCCCAACTTGTTCCTTAACCACCCATTAAATACAGTTTGAAGTAGGACTGCCCAGAAAGCACATTACCATGAATTTTCCCCACCTAGCCCCACTGTGGTTGTTGATGATTTCTCAGAATATGATTATTGGAGAACAGCATAACAGCAGAGCTTCATCATGTCCCAGTTTGGAAACTGGAGTCCCGGGACAGGTGCTGGATCTGCCTCAGCTGCTGTCACTTATTTTCAGAAATACTGATGGAGATTAGTAGAAGAAAAAAATGGACATACATACCCACCCCCTGCCACACATACACATGGACACATAGTCATCCACAAATGTATTAACACATGTTTCATAAATGAAAGTATAAATATGAAAAGTAGAGGAACAGAGGGTATGACATCAATGTCTGTGGCCATACAGGGAAGGACTTATGAGCTGACTGTAAAGATGATTGTTTCCAGGAAGGTTCATGTCTAGAGAAGCCCCAGAGAATGTCCCAGTGAAGCACTCTCTACCTACCTTGTGCAACATGAACTCTCTGAGGGGATGTTATAGGTGGGTGATGTAAGTAGTTGATCTTTAACCTTTGTCCTACATTGTGTATTAATTTTCCTTCAATTAATAAAGTCTCCAATTCCTTAATTTTTGTCTTGACCCATTTTTCATTCAGTAGTGAGTTGTTCAGTTTCCATGACATTGTAATTTTCTATTGTTCCCCTTGTTGATTTCTAGCTTAATCCTTGGTAATCAGATAGATTTCAGGATTTCAATTTTCTTTTTTTGGTTAAGACTTGCTTTGTATCTGAATATGTGGTCTATTTTAGAGAAAATTCTATGATATCCTGAGAATGTGTATTCTGTTGTGTTTGCATGAAATGTTTTGTAAATATCTGTTAGGTCCATTTCATGCATCATGTCATTTAGCTCCATAATTTCTTTGTTATTTCTTTTTCTGTTGGTGAGAATGGGGTATTGAAGTTTTCCACTATCAGTGTGTGGGTCAATATATGATTTAAACTTCAATAGTGTTTATTTTATGAACTTAGGTGCCCTTATGTTTGCTTCATAGATGTTAAGAATCACAGTGTCTTCTTAGTGGAGGTTTCCTTTGATGATTTTCTAACGTCATTTCCCATCTCTTCTGACTAGTTTTGATTTGAAGTCTATTTTGACAGGTATTAAAATGGCTATACCAGCTTGCTTCTTATGCCCATTTGCTTGGAATATCTTTTCCCACCATTTTACCATGAAGTGATGTCTATCCCTGATGTTAGGGTATGTTTCTTGAACACAGCAGATGAATTTATACTATATTCACATCCATTTGCTTAGTCTGTGTATTTTTATTGGAGAATTGAGATCATTGATATTGACAGTTGTCATTAAGTTTGTTGATTCTCATTTTCTATTTATGTGTGTGTGTGTGTGTGTGTGTGTGTGTTTCTTTTAAATTGCTATTCTGGAATTATTTATTTCTTTTGTTTTCTTGAGTATTTTTCAACTCTTTGGGTTGGTGTTTTCCTTCTTATGCCTTCTGTAATGCTGGATTTGTAGATAGATATTGCTTAAATATGGTTTTATCATGAAATGCTTTTTTGATTCAGATCTTTTGCTTAAACTTCTACTAAGTATACTATAAAGGATGGCATCTGTGATTGCCTACAGTTTGTAGAACAGAAATCTGTCCAGATCTTTCTGGTTTTTTGAGTCTCTATAGAAGAATCAGTTGCAATTCTAATAAGTCTTCCATATATGTTACTTGGTCTTCTTGCATTGCAGCTTTTTTTAAATCATATTTCCTATTTAATTCCATTGATTTTTTTTTTTTTTACAGAGAGTTCATCCAACTCTTTTTCAATTTTATTTTATTTCATTTTACAATATAATTTAGTTCTACCTATCAGCCACGGATTCCCTTGTTCTGCCCCCTCCCACTTCCCTCCCTTTCCCCCCAGCCCACCCCCCATTCCCACCTCCTCCAGGGCAAAGCTTCCCCTGAGGATTGAGATCAACCTGGTAGACTCAGTCCAGGCAGGTACAGTCCCCTGCTCCCAGGCTGAGCCAAGCGTCCCTGCATAAGCCCCAGATTTCAAACAGCCAACTCATGCACTGAGCACAGGACCTGGTCCCACTGCCTGAATGCCTCCTAAACAGATCAAGCCAATCAACTGTCTCACTTATCCAGAGGGCCTGATCCAGTTGTGGGCACCTCAGCCATTGGTTCATAGTTCATGTGTTTCCATTCATTTGGCTACTTGTCCCTGTGCTTTATCCAACCTTGGTGTCAACAATTCTTGCTCATACAAACCCTCCTCTTTCTCGCAGGGAGGCTACCTGGAAAACAGGACCCCAAGAAAGACACGGGGATCACCAATGACAGTGAAATGGATGAGATCTACATGAACAGCCTGGACATGAGTGTGGGTAATGAAGGGTGAGGGTGGAGGAAAAGAGAGCTTGTGGGAGCGGGAGATCCCAGCTGGATCAAGAACAGAGAGGGAGAACAAGGAATAGGAGACCATGGTAAATGAAGACCACAGGAGAATAGGAAGAAGCAAAGTGCTAGAGAAGCCCACAGAAATCCACAAATATACCCCCAAAATAGACTGCTGGAAATGGTCGAGAGACAGCCGGAACTGACCTACTCTGGTGATAGGATGGCCAAACATGCTAATTGTCGTGCTAGAAACCCCATCCAATGACTGAGGGAACTGGATGCAGAGATCCATGGTATTGCAGCTTTTAATGGTCTTTCTTTGTCTCTACATGTAGTGATTTGATTATTATGTGCTGAAGAGATTGCCTTTTCTTGCCCAGTCTATTTGGTATTCTGTATTTATCTTGCACTTTGATAGACATCTCCTCTTTCAGTCTGGGGGAATTATCCCAGATTCATTTGATATTTTGTGCCATATTTTTAGATTTCAAATTTTCTTTGACAGAGGTATCATTTCTTCTATTGTGTCATTATTGCCTGAGATTGTCTCTTCCATCTCTTGTATTCTTTTGGTGAGGCTTGCAATGATCAAGTTCCTAATTTTTTTTCATTTCCAGATTTCCCTCAGTTTGGTTTTTCGTTATTGATTCTTTCCCACTTTCAGGTTTTGAACTGTTTTATTCTTTCCTTCCACTGTTTGCTTTTGTTTTCACACATTTCTTAAGGGATTTATTCATTTCATTTTTAGGGACCTCTATTATATTCATAAAGGCTATTTCAGTGTCTTTTACTTGTGCTTCCATTACATTGTGAAACTTGGGTCCTGCTATGGTAGAGTTGTCGGGCTCTAGTGGAGACATATTGTCCTTGCTACAACTGTGTTTTTAAACTGGCATCTAGGCATTTGGGCCTGGGAATATTGTAATTCTGGGTGCTGATTTTATATAAAGCATTAAATCATAACTAAATAGTTGATACTTTAACAATAGAATGCTTTTTATTTTTCAGAGTTAGTCCCTTTTTTTTTATTTTATAACAACCAATGCTTTGTATTCTGCTTTACATCAAATAACAGAATTATGTTTATGGGCATGTCAGAACTAATGGAACTTCCATCTTTAACAGTTTTTAATGAAACTTGAAGAACAATTTTGAAAATTAAGCATTCTAAAACAGCATAATTCAAACATATGGTAATTTGGTGCTATCTAAGGAATGACAGTAGGAAACTCTTAAAATGTTTAATTTCCACAGTAGTCTCATTATAACACAGAAAGTTTTGTGCTTAGAGTAAAAACATTAGAGTTCATAGTCGACACATTTCAAATATAAGCTGAGATATTTTTATGGCTTTAGCTTTATTATTTTTAAGTAAGTGTGTGTGTGTGTGTGTGTGTGTGTGTGTGTGCATGTTCATAAATTTCTCTTAGACTACAGAGGCATAAAATATCCCAGAGCTAGAATTATAAAAATTTGTGAGCAATTTGGTATGAGTACTGTGAACCAAACTAGGGTCTTCTGGAAGAACGGTACATGATTTGGATCACTGCCCATTTCCTCAGCCCCAGCTAAGGCTCTTGCTTTCCTCAGTTTTCTTTTCTGTTACATGCATGCTGTTGTGGCATATGTCTTACAAAGGGCACACCTTTTGTCCTTTAGAATCAAGGCTGCCGTGAAGTTTTGCAAGGTCACTAGGGGAAAGCACTTTCGAGACAATTTTGATTAATTATTAATCCATGGCTTATAGGTTCATTTTTGGTTTGTTGCATGTCCAGAGAGCATTATACCTGTAAAATTTACATTTTACATTCACACAAGTGTGCACGCAAGCAAGTGTGTGCATGCATGTGCAAGCACACACACACACACACACACACACACACACACACACACACAATCAATAATTAGAAAAATGTAGGCCTGAATTTGAGGAAGAGCAATGGGTTAGATTATAGGAAGGAAAGGGAGGTGGGAAATGATGTAACTATAATTTATTTTTAAAAATAAAGCAAATTCAAAATATTTTATTTATTTATTTTTTCTTTCTTTATTAAGAAATTTTCTACTCACTCTACATAATCCACCTCCTCTCTCCTCTCACCCCCCAGCCCTCCTTCCCAAGCTACCCCACATCCCCACATCCCCCAAATCGATGTCTCCCATGGGGAGTCAGCAGATCCCAGCGCACTGAGCCTAGGCAGGCCCAAGCCCCTTCCCACTGCACCAAGGCTGCACAAGGCGCCATACCACAGGCACCGGATTTCTAAAAGCCTGCCCATGCACCAGGGATGGATCCCGACCCCCCTGCCTGGGTGCTCCCCAAACAGTTCGAGCCAAACAACCGTCTTCCATATCCAGAGAGCCTAGTTCAGTCCCATGAGGACTCCTCAAAATATTTTAAATGTGCTATATATTCACAAAGAAATATAAGGAAAATCATAAGAAAATGAAATCATGAAATTTGTATAAAAATGTATAGAATCAGAGATTGTTATGTTAATCAAAATACATCAGACTCAGAAATATATACCTCATATGTAGAATATTTTTTAAATTCATTATATGTGTGTGCACATGTGTGTGCGCATGCGTAGGTTGTGAAGCCAGAAAGTAGAACATCACAGGAATAAAAAAGTTCTTCTGGTATTGGTGGTGATAGTGGTGGAGAATTGAAGCCAATATGTCAAAACAGGCAATGGTTTGGGAGAAGTGAATCGGCGAGAGCATAACAGAGGGATGAAACAATAGGGGACGCAGCTCAAGGCAGGTTGAATAAACACAAAGCACAATGTGGATGTGCTGTAGGGAGATATGGATCTTTTCATCTTTATTTGCAGCATTAAATTGTAAGAGAATATTGAAGAAAAGAAGTGTGTCAAGACACAACTTATCCAGGTCATATACATACACATCCATAAAATCTCCTTTCTCAAAAACTAAATCAAAACAAAGCAAAATACATTTTCCTTCATTTACCTGTAGTCTTGTGAGAGACACATTTTAGAAATCACAAACTGCAGTTTCCTTATTTCATTTAAAAAACCTTTTGATATAAAAATGCAATACAGTATGAAATCTATGTTGGAGTTTCTAAACTATTATTTTAATCATTAAAGCACAATGTTTTATATTTTACAACAATCGACTATTTGCTTCTTCCCTTTAGTTCTATATATCTCAAAATATTTCTGGATTGCTGAGTTTGTAATCAGTGGCCATCTACTTTGTCAAGAGTATTATTTTTGCATACTAATTGATGCATTTGGTACTTGATTCACGGGCATCTGATCAGCATTTCAAAAATATTCTCAAATTATTTTATCCTAAATTGAAGTGAGTTTTTAAATATTATTTTGGTGGGCTTACAGCTTTGCTATGAATTCATACAAAATAGACTTTATAATTAAAGTGCTGACACAATGTGTACTATAAAAGCATGAACGGGCTTGCTATAAAAGTACTTATGATTGCTCTGGCTTCCTTTGCAGAGCTTGTGCTACTGTAGCAGCAGTTGTGGCTGCTGATAATAGTGTGCCTTATGTATGGTTCATATCTGCTCATCAGATGCTATTTTTGCTTTTCATGTTGCTCAATTTTTTTTTCTCTTGTACTTAAAGTTGCACTCACTTTACATTCCTGTTCTGGAAGATCACTTGTCATGAGCAGCCTCAATTAAGCTGAACTTCAATATGTCCAAGTTTTCAATAAAGCGATTAATTAGATTGGACAGCAATTGCCTTTGACATGTGCTGTCACATCCTATCAAACCAGAGGCATTTGCAGCATAGGTGATATATAGAGTTTAGATGGAAACCTTACAGACAGACCTTCAGGAAATGTAAGAGCTGTTTGAAATAAAAAAGGAGGCAAATTCTGCTGAAAGTGGTACACCCTCTCCCCTGGAAAAAGGTAAGAGCACAGAAAGCAAGGCTGTAAGCAGTCTTCAGAGAATGAGGTGATGTAAAGCATGGCGTTAAGAGGAAACTTCATCAAGCCTAGAGAGAATTGATAATTACAGCCTGGATTTTTCAGGAGACAAGTAATTTTAACCTAAAAGAATGTTAACAATGTTCAGCTTGTTAAATTTGTCACTCAGTAGTTAAGGTCAACTATTATGGATAACCCTGCTTACTGACTGATTTTTAAGGGACTGTTTCCTTAATGTGGACATGTACTTTTCAGTTCTTACCCTTTCTTTATTCTTTATTTTGATATTGGTGCTGATTTCCTTGGTCATTAAATAAATATACTGTTGCATCTATACAGCAACCATATGATGCTTCATAGTCTAAATCAAAGTAACAATCATGATGGGGAGAAGAGATGAGCAGTGGGTTTTCAGGGGGATGACCTTTGGAGAATTAGGCAGACAATATAAAGGCTGCACCTCAGTACTGCTTTGGGTACTCCTGGTATAGAAGCTGGCTACCAACCTTGTAATCCCAACATAAAACTCTCTCCACATGTCTGCACAGTCCTATCAATATTCTAATCTTTTCATCGTGTCCTGTGAAGGAAAAGAATTTATGAACAGCCGTGAATGCCGAGTGACATGGCTGTCAAAGGTGCTGAGGGTAAGGGACACTCTGCACTTAGCCCTAAACAAGGTATTTCTACCACACGCTCAAAGACTCAGGGAACCTTAGACAAAGAGGGCAGGGACTATGCAAGAGCTGGAAGACAGAATAAAAGGTTGTGGAAGGTCACCCTGTAAAATCAAGATAACCATTACAATCATCAACTCACAATAGCACACACAAGATTAGCCCTGTCAGCAGTCCTGGAAAGGGAGGGGCTCATGGGGACCTACTGATGAGCTATTAACTATCAATAGATTCCAGCAGATAGGGAATCATTATCTCCTGCTGTGTACCCACTGCTGGACCCAGGAGGCGCTAACAGAGAGCTCCAAATTGACAGCTACACAGACAGCCATGTTTCAAATTACTGGGTCACAAAAAAACAAGCAAACAAAACCAACAAATAAACATGGATTTGAAAGAGAGAAATTTGTAGGGAGGAGGGGTAAAAACATGGATGATAAGCAAGGGAGGGTGAAGTGCTGTCAGCATACACTGAATATATGTTTGACAGCTAACAACAAATTAAATTGATACAATACAATACAAAACAATTTAAAGAAAACAAGTGGTTTAGGAAATAGTTTCAGACATACATTTACTCATAAACTTATTCTCACTTATTTGCACATGTGTTGTCTGTGGTTGCTTTCATGTTACAATGAGAGAGCTGAGTATGATAGTACAAACCATATCATTAGTTGGAATTTATAATTAAGTTGCTCCCATGGCTTGAAGAACATCAGAGCTTCTTTCATAGTACCATTGACAAGTGAGGAGGTAAAGGATCCAGAAGGCTAGAAATTCATCCTTTGAGGCGAGAAGCTACCTCTAAGACACTCTCAGCTATCAGTATGGATTCTCATCTACACCTATGTCCTGGACATCATAACTAACAGAATCGAAGACTCTTACTGAATAGGATTCCTAAACATCAGAAAATAACTGTATGGGGACAGGGGTACAGATGAGGTGGAGAAAAATAATTAGTAAAAAAATAGCAACAACATAACAAGTAATCAGTATCAACTGAAAGAGGAAGAAAAATCACAAAATTGCTTGATATGTCATTCTTCAATGAAGCTTTAAAGAGGGGCAAACGATGTGTAAAATGCCAATCTTTCCTTCCTTTCAAAGCTTCCTTGGTATTTACACAAAACTTGTCAGCAGGCCAAGGAATTATTCCCCAAACCTGATAGATATTTTTAGTATTGTAAATGTTATACATAATGATTTAGTCATTTTTAAAAGACATGAGTTTTTAAAAGTTACAAGGAGCTCTCCATTGGCCCTCGCTTGCTTGCTTTTGCTTTCATCAAGGTCAAAGAGACTCTGGCCATAGTTGTGGCTGGGAAGGAAGGCAGACTGCCGCTCAAGGAGAGTGAAACTGAAGGTGGTCAGAAGATGTCAGGAGAAGGTGAGCTGCAGGAGTAAACTCTAGCCAAGGACCTAGTCATGAACAAATATAAGATGAGGGGGGCAGGTGACATTGCCCAACAGGTACTTTGATCTTTGATGGAAACTTCCAGTTTAAGTGTGTCAGTATTGAATCCTTTGAGGGAAAGATGATGCAATGATTGTAGAAGAGATAGGGAAAATCTTCAAGAAAGAAAGGGAAATGAAGAAATGTATTACCTTTCAAACCAGCACGTAAGTAAATAACTGTGTGTGCCACTTATCCCTTATGAAGAGTGACTATGACTAAATACTCAAGGAAGGTGACTTGTTAAACATTGACCTTGGGATCCATGTGGATAGCTTTATTGCTAATGTGGTTCACACTTTTGTAATATTGGTATAGCTTAGGGGACCCAAGTAACAGAGCTATCATTAAGGCCAATCACCTTTATACCCAACCTAGAAAACAGAATACACAAGTGACAGAAGCCTAGAATAAAGTCACTCACTCATTTAATTGCATAACAATAGAAGGTATGCTTTCACACCAATAAAGTAGCATGTAATCTATGGAGCTAAAACTATTATCCAGAATCCCACAGACCAGTAAATAGATAGTGAAAGGCTATTTGAGGTATGTGAAGTACCTCAAGTTTATGCTGTGGGTGTCTTCTCCAGCTAAGGAGAAGGCAAGGCCAAAGATGCAAAATGGAAACCACCATTTACAAATGAGACCCCCCTATAAACAATATGGCTTGAAAATGAAATCTTCACATGCCTTTTTCAGTGAGGCCAATGAGGTTTTGATGTCATGCCTTTTACTTTAAGAGCGTTTGAGGATGAGAAGAAGGCTTGAATGGCAGTGTGTGCCATGTGAGACCAAAATGAGCCATCTTAGAAATAAGACCACAATGCTTTCACCCTAAAATTAAGGCCTAAGATTTCTCCTTTTGGGAATAGGCCATTAGTTGCTGAAACCAGTCAGTTCAGATTCCAGAAACCAGGAAGTATAAAAGTACAGAGTCACAAGATAGTCACAAGGTAATGCCTGCTGGACTATGGAATGTCCTCTCCCTGGTTTCTAGGGTAACTGACCACAGAAATGCCCTCACCTGAGAGTAGCCAATGAGAAATGGTGGCAGGCAACCACTCCCTTAGAAGTAATTTCTAGAAGTCCCTAGAAGCGAGCCAATCAGAATTGTACCTGTACTAGCACCCCTAAATGATGTAACCTTGTGATTTTTTTCCCTTTAAAAGCTGAGCTTGCAGATAGGTGGGCACTTCCTCCAGCCTCCACTGCATTGGATGTATTGGACGAAGTCCCTGCCTAGGCATGTATTGCTTTTGGATATCCGGAATTAAACCTTGCTTTTGTATTCCGGCATGCTCGTCTTTGGTGGTCTCTCTGGGGGTCACGATCTGGGCCCAACAGCCAAATATGAGTTACCACAACCACTTAATATTTTCTATGAGAAGGAGGGTGAGTTTGTAGGCCAGTTTAAGTTTACAGTTCTACTCATGCTCCATGGCTCCATGTGGATAACCAGTGGTTCTTTTGAGTTTGACCTCTTCAAGTCTGAGATGAAGACTCTTCCCTAGACTTCTTCAAGTTAGAAAAACTCAGGAAAAAAAAAAAAAGACGGCAGCTAAAACTGTAGAGAATACCAGTGGAAAAACAGAAGAGAATGAAGCTGTGAATTGATAGTCTCACTTTGTAGCTTTTACTGTCTTGGAACTCAATAGGTAGACCAGGCTAGCCTGAAACTCAAGGAGAGCATCTTGCCTTTGCCTCCTGAGTGCTGGGATTAAAGGCATGTGCCATCATGTTCGCCTTCCTTTTTTAAATATTTGGACTTCGCTTCTTTGAAAGAAAACCCAGGAGCCACAGGAGTAGACTGAAACAAAGCAACTTTGTGAATCGGGGGTCTTGGATGACTTACTGGGGGTTTGTAGAGAAAGGTTTCAGTTTGTACCTCTGGAATGCTGTCTCAGGGAAGCAAAGCTCCCACTAACTTAAGAGGTTTTTAAAATGACATGGCATTAAAATAGATTTGGATTTGCTCATAAAAAATGAATAAAAGCCACAAGGAAAAAGCTAGAAATTAATAAACAATGTTGTCAATTTGCATGATCTTGCTAACAAGCCTGTCTTGATAATAATTCAGGACATTTGCATTTAAATTCTTGAGGATTTCCCATGTATTCATTGCTCATCTTGCACTCACATGTAATGGTTGCTATGGGTGACCCAGAAATGAAACCAATCATGGCACTGTAATTTAAAACTAAAACAGCTGGCAAAAATCTTTCCTCTCCGAGCATGTTGTCGTAGAAGTAAATGAAAAGGTCGGGAGACTTTTCATTTGCCTCTGTGATAACATGAGCTACTTGAACTAAGGAACATATTAATGTTTCCTCTGAAGTTTTCTATTACATGTCAGGAGCCCCATTCCAAGATATCACAGTGAAGGTGATAGAAAAAGACAGATGATAGAATGAAACGGTTGGTACTAACACAAAATAATCAGGCATCTTTATACTTCCACTTTACATTATAACAGGAAACCTGATTAGATTCTGTTTCTGTGGTTTTACCTAAAAATAAACCTAGCTCAGGAGGAAGTTTTTGTCTATATGTGCTGATTCCTATAAAAGAATTTCTTTTAAAGGCACAGGTACATCACACTCACAAAGGTTTAATTCTTGCATACACAAAGCCAGTAAGTGCCAGAAGGGATTCCCATGTGTCATTTCATTCATTGAAATACACTAATGAAGTCTTTTCTTATAAAACAAGCCTTCATTTGTGATCATGAACATGATCATTTACAAAACCATAATTGTGAAATATCATTTTAGTATTGTCAAAGCAAACATTATAAAGCTTTGTATTTAAAATTAGAAGACAGGAATATCAGCTCACCTTATACATAGAGATTTTAAAAGTTCATATGGCATACTAAGTAGAAACTTTGACTGTATCTGCAAGTGGCCTCCAAATCACAGTCCTTTTTAATAATCCTATATTTTAGTTAGCTGAAATAAATACAGATGCTTCTCAACATATAATGAGGTTATATCCTGTAGACTCATGATATGTTGACCATAATATTAAGTCAGGAAGCAATTATTAATCCTATGACTGATTCAGTCAGAATTGCTCCATAAATGTTCATGTGCTCAATACCCACTTGTCAGGTGGTGGTACTGTCTTAGGAAGTTATGAAGTATTGAGGAAGTTGATCACTGAGGATAGGCCTTCAAGCGTCACAGCTCAGCCCTGCAATAACTCTCTTGGCTTCCAGAGCTACCAACATGCAATGAGAAGCCATCTTCCTCTTCTGCCACTATGAATGGGGACATGCATTTCTGGTAGGAGGAAATGCCCTCTTAAATTGTACCAAAACAGCTCTCTCCTGGTATTGCTGTCAGGTATTGTGTCAAAGTGATGAGAAAGAAGAGCAACTTCCTCCTCCTCCACCTCCTCCTCCTCCACCCCCTCTTCTTCTTCTTCTCCTTTTTTTGAGACAAGGACTTTTGTGTAGCCCTAGCTGTCCTGGATCTCACTCTGTAGACAAGACTGGACACAAACTCACAGGGATTTTCCTGCCTCTGCCTCCCAAGTGCTGGGAATAAAGGCATGTACTACCACTACCCAGCCAAAATACAACTTCTAAGTTGCTGGACATTATAGTTTAGAAACATGATGTGCTGTTTTAGCAAGGGTTTGCCCTTATAATTCTGTGGCTAACAGGGCTCTCTAACTTTGTGCCACAGCGTTAGGAGAGATGCTCAGACAACCTTATCAACAGCATGGGAGAAGATCAAAATTTAAACTTGTAATGTAGTTTCTGCTGAGGGCATATAGTTCTTATGCTACTGTAAAACTGAGAATTGTGAGTTGAACCATAATCATGAATAGTCTATAGAATACAGAAGGTTTGCAATTTTAATATTAACATAAAGAAATTTAGAGAGACAAGATTTATATACCTAATACTGTTTAAATTATTGTAGATTTTTATTACATATTTAATACATATTTATAAATATTTAATACAATGTTAAAGTATTGTAGATTTATATTAAATAAGAAAATGCAGAAATGTTCTGAACAAAAAAAAAATCAACTTGAAAGAATGATATAGATGTCATGTTTAGGTCCAAACAGTGTACCATTGCTGATTATTTGCATTTCCTTTAAAGTTTGGAAGCACAACCTGTTGGTAAATAAAATAGATATGATCATCCACGTAATACTTCTGTAATTGGTAAAATCAGGGCAATTGTTGGCCATATGCAGAAACATTTTTGGTTGTTGTGGTTGGGAGAGGCATTACTGCTGGCTACCAGTGATCCTAAGTCAGGGATTTTGCTCAGAATCACACAATACACATAGAACAATCTTCCATAATAAACCATTTTCTGGCAAAAATGATTAAGAGGGCCACTGTTGAGAACCCTTACATTTGGTTAGTTTTATATCATTGATTATAAATTAAGTAACATACATAGTAAAACCATTTCATCCAGTAATTTATCCTTCAGATCTAATTACAGACGAAAGCAATGTATACAGGATTATTGAAGCATAGTAAGGCATGAAAAAACGAAAAAAGGTGAGCAAATATGATATTCATGAAGAAGCATTGGTTAAGGGATACACCCACATGCACTTGTAAAATGAGTATGTGTATGATTTGTGTTTTATTATAGAACTACCTGATACATATTAAATAAAAATAGGTTAAGCTTAGAAAATGGGGGCTGAAGCATCCATGTTCTTGTTCTTTCACAATGTGGAGGATCTGGGAAGAACAGACCAGGTAAGAGAGGATGTTTTATTTCAGTTCTTTCCAATAATTAAGATATCAATTCTTCAAAGAATAAATAAAAGGAGCAAGTATTTGATGGAAAATATCTAAAGATTCTTTAATAAGTAGAACAAATAGTTTAAGATTTAATAAAAATAAAGGTGTAAGTCATATTTTTACCTATATTGTCAACTCCTGCTAGGCAAGCATCTGTTTTGTTTAAATGTAATGACCATTTATGAATTTTTATAAGAAGCTGGTTTTCCAAGACACCTACAAAGGGAAATGAAGCACTCTCCCAAATATTTAAAAACAGCCATTAAAGAGGGGAGGGGACAGACAACAAGAACAATCCTACATGGTAAGAATGGAATTCTAACTGACTGGATCTGTGCAAATTGTTAATTAAAGTACAGGCTAATCTTGTAAAAGTAATTATTTTTAACATTAGACACAACCAGTGAGAAAATAAGAGACTGATTTTTCTCACTGCTACAACCTCCAAGATCCACTGCTGTGTGGTGTTTCTTCCAAGTTTTAATAAGGAATTTGATGATAAACGGTTCCTGCTGATATTTTTAAGGCAGCTGAGGTTAGAAGACAAAGCTCTGGCTAATAATTGTGTATTAGAAGGAAGGAATTGAAGCATGCAGAGAATGACAACAGAGCCACTCTTGGTTTTGAAAGATCCTGTCATGCTATGTTTTAAGAGCTCCTTAGTTTCATTATTGTTGCAAATCTGAAAGTTAGCGGTCTCCCATTAGCACTCCTTTCCAAATAATCTGTGTACCTACATATTCGGTTGTCAATCACGTCAAAGGAATTACTGCCTTTAAAAATAGCTGTATACCTGTGGCTACAGCTCAGTGTTAAAGAACTTTTCTAACATGTACTAATACCCCTTGAAGTCAACATAACAAATAAAACCAAAACATATGGAGAGGTGTATTTAGAGTGATATTGAAAATTTTGAGACAATAGAACTTAAATTTAAAGACGTGTTAATCGTCCTATCATTATGTAATATAGTATGATACAAATAGGTCCTTCTGTTACAGGTTATACTGCTATCCAGACACTATTCAAGTCATCACATGAGCTCATGGTAATACTAAATACACATTCACTTGCTATATTTCTAACCAGAAAAGAGATATTTTATTCCTAAAAGAGTATGTAAGTTATTGATTATTTAAAAATACTACCAACATCCTTGTAAACATGTAGTCTGTTCCTGTGGTCTGCTATTGTTTTGTTGAATAAAGTAACTCATCAAGCCAGCATTTCATTCCTTTAGATTTACCTGTAATTAATATTGCCCGTATGCTTTCTTATGCCTAATTCTGCTGAGCAGCTTATGACGGAAAAGACCTTGAGGAACAGCAACATGGTATCTTTAAATTAGACAGATCACAAAACATACAAGGCTAGTGGAAGAAAAACAAACAAACAAACAAACCAACAACCCACTGTATTAAAACTTTTAAAAATCAATCTACTGAATCACCATTTTAGTAGATATGTGAAAAAGGATGATAAAATATTTACAAACACTGGGGAGGATTTTCTTCTCAACAGGGATTTTGATAAAATTCCTTTGGAGTGTTGCATGTGTTATTTCCTCTTGGTGTGTTTATGGAGAGCAAAGCTACCCTACAGCTAGGATCTTCTGCAGTGCAGGGCTTTCTCTGTGGTTCGGCATGATGCCTAAGCTGCAGTGTCATTTTAAACATTGTTAGGAAGCCTCTGTCCCCCTATGACGTCTATAGACCAACACCAAGGAGCTGACATTTAACTAACAAATTTTCCCTTAGATGAACGATTTGAGTCAAGTGGCATAAAATGACTTCAAAGTGCTCAGAAATTGAATCCAAGAGTCAGATTATGTTGAACAGCAGCCTTCAGGGGCTGTTTTATATCCATGTCAGAAGTTCAACTTTTCTTTTACTGAGGGACTTATGGACTAATGCACTAATGCATTATTCTATTGCATTCTAATATGAATTGGAGTTTGCAAAATAAAATAGCTCCAACATTACTGGGATTACACATTAGCAGAGCAAATAATGTCAAACAATGTGCATCTTATACACCAAACTGCATAATCTTGATAATCAGAATGCTTCAATCATTTGGTGATAGTAAAATAATCAAGTTAAAGAATTACTTGATAATATTACTCTTAAAATCTCTTTATTTTCCAAAATGTTTTTACTTTAAAATAAATGTTGATTCGCTACAGTTAAGAAATAATATACAGAAATCTCTACCCTTCACTGAGTTCTTCCCAATGGTACGTTCTTGCATAAATATAGTATAGGAAACTAGCCTTGATATAATCCTTTGATCTTACTCAGATAATATTTGCATTTATTTCAGCAGTCAATGCAGTGAAAAGGAAATTCTGTCAGTACATGAATCCATTAGGCTCCCATTTATAAGTATATTCATAGCCTTCCATCACCTCCCCAAACCATAGCTTCTCTTGACAACAACATGCCCCCTATATGCATAGCTGTGACATTTCAATGATGCTATACAAGTTGTGGAGGGATGGCTCAGAGGTTAAGAGAATTTGCTGCTGCAGAGGATCTGGGTTGGAGTCCCAGCACCCACATGGCAGCTTTTGTCCTCCTATAACTCTAAGTACGGCAGATTACATACCATCTTCTGAAGTCTATGCACACTGAATACACACAGGACTCATGCATACATTCAGACAAAACACTAATATACATAAAATAAATCTTCAAAACCAAGAGTGTTATAAAAACAGAATCATATAGGACCCAAGATTTTGGGATTTGGTTGTTTTCCAGAGAGCATAATTTTCTGAGTATCCAGATGCAATTATGAAAATATCAATGTTTCTTCCTTTTTAATGCTGAGGGTGATTTCATGGTGTTGACAGACCTGTATGTGGAACAATTTACCCATTCAAAGACAAAGACTTTTTTTTTTTTTTTACTAATTTTCCTTCCTTCCTTCCTTCCTTCCTTCCTTCCTTCCTTCCTTCCTTCCTTCCTTCCTTCCTTCCTTCCTTCCTTCGTCCTCCTCTTTCTTCCTCTCTCTCTTTCATCATGTGTATGCCTCTCTCTCTCTCTCTCTCTCTCTCTCTCTCTCTCTCTCTCTCTCTCTCTCTCTCTCTCTCTCTCTCTTTGTGTGTGTGTGTGTGTGTTGGCACTGCCTTTTTACTGGCTATGTGTGAAGGTCAGGGAACAGCTCACAGGAGTGCATTTTCTCCTTCCACCACGTAAGTCCGGGGACTTGAACTCAGACTGTTAAACATGTGGTAGCTGCCCTTACTAGCTGAGCCATCTCACCTGCCCTGCATATATTCTCTTTCATGCTTTGCATACAGTTGTTACAGTTGATAATACAATATCAGAAAGAGGAAGAGAGAAAATTTGCTTGGCATATTTATTCAGAATAATTTCCAAAACAGAAATAAATGCCTTAAATATAACGTCAAAATAAGAAATCTTATGGAATGTGGTTTTTCTTCAGTCCATGACAATTTTATTTTTCAGAATCATTAATGAATTTGCAAAATGACAAGGAATGTCTGAGACTCCCCAGGAGGTCATTTCTATAGGAGATCAGTCAAGTTGACTCATTTTTCTTTATAGAGTTCAGATTTAAACACTTGGTTAAACATGGAGAACATAGTAGAGCAAGAAATGAGAACATGCATAAGACGATGAATAGATTTTCAATTTTTTTTTCAGGCAATGTTTTTCTCTCTCACTGTGGTGGAGAAGGTGAACATCAGAGTCTGCATGTCGTGAACCCAAGATAGGCTGTGAATATAGAACTACTGCATGAACTGTAACACTTCTCAACAAAGGCTGCTAGGGTCTTTAGTAGACCTTCCAGAGCCACAGAATGAATGCTATTCAGAGTTCTCATGCATACTATGAATCTCAGCCTACATACACCAGTGTTCATACTTTACTATCTTCCCCTCTCTATCTTTTGAGTTACAGTAAAATTAAGGACAGACTGAAGTTTTTTGCCATTATTTTTATATTATTGATCTTCTGTATAAAGACAAATGTGTTTAAGTGAGGCACAATTTATATTCTTAGGTTATCTAGACTCTGATTAATTTTATTTATTAATTATTTAGAGTTTTCTGATAGGCACAACTAAAGGAGACTGACTTTAAAATTTTATAGGCAATTAACAGTTAACACTGATAAAATTTTAGAGACCCTTCACTTATAATCTTCACGTTTGTAATGTACAACACAATATTTCTCTCTGCGATCTCCAAGTGTCTGGCAGGGTGAAACACAAATGCATAAAACGTCATCACAGATGGTACAGGATGGGATCTTCATTATATCCAGTTCATAAAAAATAGAAGAAAAAAGAGAGGAGAAATAAGAAATCTTAAGGCATTTCAGCACAGGAAATGGACTTACATAATATTTGATCTTTATCATAAGAATCCATGTAAGAAAAATAAATAAATATCTTTCCTGCATTTGAAATGTGTTTTGATATACTCATGAGTAAAAGAACAGAATAAAACAGTTAAAAAGTGAAGGCAGTATATAACCACTTTACTATAAGAAAATTAAATGGGGATAAATCCAAATGTGGCTACTAACAAGCATTAATGTTTAAATGAATATAATGTTAAATTTATATTTAAATGAGCATTAATATACATAACTGTTACAGCTTATTCCATAGAATGAAAGTGGAAATAAAATATGAAGTTATGCTATTTAAAAATGTTTATAATGTAATAAAAATAATTCCAAGAATAAGATCTGGGAAAGTGAAGAAAAAGTTACAACTTTGAGATAGAAAAAAATGATTATGTTGAGCTTCCTTACTATAGGCAGATATCCATCAGACCAATTCTGTTAATGTGCTGTCAGATGAATTTAGTTTGAGCCAGTGATACGCCCCTAAAAGCCTCTGGTTTTATTTTCCACAGAACCCAATAAAGCTGTCTGGTACAAGTGCACTTCTTTGCCCTTTCTTGAAATAAGCAGGAAGGTAAATGTCACCAGTTTGCCTTTGCTTAACATTTTTTCATGTAATTGGGTAGCCATCATAAAGCTTCTTGTCCCATCCATGTCCCTAAATTAGACTGATCCTTAAAGTCCTACAACTGACTGGGCTCTTTCTCTGACCTTTTCTGTTTTCTTCTAAATCCATTAGTTTAAGGCTTGTGCAAATGCACAACAGAGTGCTGGGCTGTCCTTATCACAGTATATGATCAACTTCTTTTCTGTCTAGATATAAAAAAAAACAAAAATCTAAGAGATATTAACTTTTCCAAAACTTTGTTTTTAAGATACTGGTAGAGTAGTAAAAGTACAGAAGCTAAGTCAAAAAAGATTTTAGGAAAGGGGCTGGAGAGAAAACTCATCAGTTAAGGCTGCTCGCTGAACTTGCAGAGGACCTTGGTTCAGTTACCGCATCGCATCCATGTCTGGTATGTCATAACCAACTGTTGTTAGAGGGTTCTGTAGACAAATTTCTAAACAGTCTTATTAAATAAGAATCACAGAGCCAAATATAGGGGTACTAGCCAAAGAGATCAGAGCAATAGTGAATAGGCATGACTAGCCTTAGCTTACCACCATGCAGTAACTTCCCCAGAGAGAGCTTCTTTGTGTCTAACCTGCACTTTTATTGCTTTCCTGTTCTGCCTTCTCATTGGCTCTAAGCCCAGCCACATCACTTCCTCGCCACTGCCTGTCTATACAGACCTCCAGATCTCTATGGTTGGTACTGGGATTAAAGGTGTGTGTCACCATGCTTGCCTGTGTCCTTGACCATACAGAGACTCTGCCTGCCATGTGATCAGATTAAGGGCATGTGTCACCACCGCCTGACTTCTGTTTATGGGTCACTATGTGACCTCTAATCTCCAGGTAAACTTTATTTATTAACATACAAATAAAATATCACATTTCAGCAGAAATAAAATATCACCACAAGATTCTGCACATTGATGCACACAAATAAAAAGGTAAGCCTTTAAAAGACAGGATTGTAAAGAAGAGAAATGGTAAATGTCTGTAGCTTTTCTTATTTCTGATCAAGGTAGACACGTGATAATTAAGTTAGAACACTATATGTTGTGGTCTGAAGACCAAACCCAGCCAATTGTGTGGCCTAGACACTCAGAATTGTAGACAAAAGTCAAAACAAGAATATGTTATGCTATATAAAACAATATCAATTCTGCTTCAGGGCCTAGAAAGAATACTTTCTTTCTAGGTTATGTCCAGTCATTTGCATGTGTCTACAGCTGCTTTCAAGAATGATAATTAAGTATTTTGGTCAAAACTATATTAGTTATGAGACCTACATTACTTTCTATCTATCTGTTGACAGAAAATAAAGTGACCTCTGAGTTTATATAGTAGAACATTTCACCCTGGGGGGTAATTACACCTATACCAAAGTTGTTTATTCCTTCTGTTCCATGCTTAATTTCTTCTCTAAGTAGAAAATGATGAAGGTGAAAGATTTTTAAGGTTCAAAACCTCTCTGATGAGCAATTTCTTGGATTGTTGAACAAATGGTTTAGACAATTACCACAAAATTCCAAGGTGAAAATTATTAGGAATGTGTTGCATTTTTTCTTAGCAATTTTTGTTTGTGTTCTTTTTTTCTCTTTCCTTTTTTTGTTTATGTGACACATTCTGACTCTGCAGTACTTGCTTGCACAAAGCAATGTATTTCACTATGTATTTTATGCCAGCCATGGCTGATTCTGCATGTGTCTACTGAATGCTAGGAAGTATACATGTGTCATTATGCTTGCCCACTTTTTGATGACTTGGTGGATCTTTTCTTTTGCAATAGTAGCCAGTGTTTGCAGTTATAGAAAGAGACTGAATCTTCCCCACATCCCCTTAAGATTCTCTCACACTTTAACAAATGTTTCAGTTCTTATTATAGGAACTCTTTTCAGAATTTTTTTCATTTTGACATGCATATATATCAAAAGATTAACAAACATCAATGTCTGTCATCATCAAATGGAGTTAATAAGAATGAACACAATAACAAAATTTCAGATAAGAATGTGAGATCCTCATTCACTCTCATCTGTGTTTTCTATTCTCGTGATTAGAGATCATTTGAAACAGGTTTCTTTCACTTTCTCTACAACACTTCTTTTCCCTCCTCCAAAGTGTTTTGTTCACGTTACTGGAGGGGGTAGCCTTTTATGACAACAGTTGGAGGAGAAACTGACCTAGCCAGGCTTGTTTACTAGGTCATTTGTGCAGAGAGGATGTGCTTTATCTATTTATCCGTCATACTATTTACTTGGATGAAAACAAATTTTGGTCTTAAAGGCATGCAAAGATTCATCAAGCATGAAGTAGTTGTGAATCCAAATTCCACCATAGTGTCTTAGCCACATTCTACCCTCATTCTTAAAATGAGACTTCTGTCTCTCTAAGTCAATTACTCTGCCTGTTTCTTTTTAACAATGGGTGGTGGTGAAAAAGACTGTTGATGGTGATTGGCTTTTAAAGCCTCAATGCATTCACAACTATTTGTTAGTGGCTCTTAGTTTCTGTACTCATAAATCAATAGTTAAATGTTTCTACAAGAATTCTGAGTTTAGAATGAGCTCCACAGGAAGTACCAAAGGAAAGCTAAGAACTTCTAAGGTACTGAAGGTTCCTACTTCCAACTTCTTCTTTACCAGAAGTCAGTTAAATGTCCAGTAAGTCAGTTTCACAAATAACTCATTGAGAATTCATGAGATGCAAGGCTTCACACTAGGAGATGCAGTAAATTAAAGCAAAATAAAACACTAAGTCATAAAATACCTTCAATCTAATTGAAAAAGAAAGTGGTTAAAAATTACATTAAAGCTATTATATGAGACAGTATAAGTGCCACAGGAAAGAATAAAACAGAATATTAAAGCATTCTAAAGGAAAATGAGATTAGCCAAGTCAAGAAATGTTTTATATGATTACTACTCAAATGTATAGAGTTAAAGGATTTTGATGAGAAACAATAAAGATTGGGAAGATTTGAAAATTAAGAGCTATAGCATAGAATGAATAACATGTGTGATAATATTTTCTCCTACTGATTCTTCTCTTGTTGCCAATCATGAATATTTAACTACACAGTATTATCTTTTGATGGAGTAGCACTTATCTTCTTCATTCTGTGTGGTGTTCCCTTGAATGCTGCCTGTCCTCCAGTGAACAGTATATGTTCACTGCAGTATTCTATCTGGTCATTAGGATGCTGAAGTTTGCTCGGATTCTTTAAGTGGCTGTCATCACACTTGTCGCAATGACAGGTCATGGTCATAGAGAAAAGACTAAATGTTTGGGGTTAAAATTGAGCTACTAAAGTAGATAATTAAAGAAAGATACTGGCTGGTGCATTGCTCTCAAAGATCAACACGTGTTGTAGTGGGTTGGTGTAGCTAGAGTTTTCCTGCCTTGCTCACAGTCAGGACAAATCTTTGTCACCCGCCAGTCCCATAGCCGCTCAGACCCAACCAAGTAAACATAGAGACTTACATTGCTTACAAACTATATGGCCGTGGCAGGCTTCTTGCTAACTGTTCTTATAGCTTAAATTAATCCATTTCCATAAATCTATATCTTGCCACGTGGCTCGTGGCTTACCAGCGTCTTCACATGCTGCTTGTCCTGGCGGCGGCGGCTGGCAGTGTCTCCCTCCACCTTCCTGTTTTTCTGTCTTCTCCTCTCTGTTAGTCCCACCTATACTTCCTGCCTGGCCACTGGCCAATCAGTGTTTTATTTATTGACCAATCAGAGCAATTTGACATACAGACCATCCCACAGCAGGTTGGGCTTTACTGAAAGAAAGCAGAGGAATATGAGTAACTGAGAGGCACCTCTGTTATTATCAGCCTAAGAGAAGCAGGGGTCAGGTTTGCTGTGTTGTGGACTGCAAAAGGTGGGCTTCACTGGGAAAAGATCACCAAAATTTTCTAAAGTAGATATAGGTCAGTTCTTCTGTATGGTGCCCCTTTGAAGATGGGAACCACTTTCTTTGGCACCGACACCTTGATACACCATTATGGACATCCCTCAATATTTCTTTTGGCTCTCACTGTGAAGGGAACAGCCCATAATGTGGAAGTATGTGTCAGGTATTAACACTGAATTAAAACTGCAGGTAGAAAAGGGGGATACTGGCATATTCCTGTCCGTGAGCTTGACAGGAAATTTATTTTGCTACAGCTGAAAAGTAATTAACCTCCACTGTGAGAGAATTCTATTACTAGTAGCTACTCTGCCATGCAAAGTGCACTACATGGAAATGTTACAGGCTATCAAGCAGAAACGGCAGATTTGTGTGCATTTTAAACTCAATTTCCATTATTCCAGTTTCTTCTCCTCTCTATCTTTCCTTCTCTACCACCTTCGCTCTTATTTTCACAGAACCTGAAAGTTAATATGCACAGGGAACTTGAAAGAAATGTTCAAGAGTACCACAAAGCTTTGAAAGACAGCTCCGTCCCTGCTAGTGTTTAGGGATTTTTATTCCAATAATATGACTCAGTGTAGTGAAAAGGCTGCAGTACTCTGCAAAGACATTATGCCACGAATGTTGTTGCCAGAGGCAAAACCATGAAGATCATAATTTACTCAATTTTGTTAGTTGGTCACCATTCATGCACAAATATGCATACATGTGCATACAGTATTTAATAAGGAATAAAAATTAACTAAATTCTATTTAAATCATTTCTGTGGTAACACTAATTTTGGAAAAAATGTATTCAAAAACATTGTAGCATAATGCCAGTTTCATGTGTTAACATATTTGTCACCAAGAAACATTAACTGAAGGCAAAAGAAATTGCATTCAATTTAAGAGTCATGTAGAAACATACAACACACACATGCATACCCATGCACTATATGAAACTAAAATTAAAGATAAACAGGTGGACATAAACAGCATAGTGGAACCATATAGCTTGTCCAGTGTTTTTGAACTATCAGAATAGAGCAAGAGTTAGAGGATGAATACAAAATGAAAGCTCAAGTTTGTTCAAACCGAGTATGTCAAAGCCAGTAGAATTTACACTTAGAATTCATTGACTTATTGTTCTTGTTTAAGAAAAAAAAAGTATGCTGCTGGGATCTGTGCAACTTAACCAGCCCTCCTGGTCAGAGCTATTAGAATTTAGAACTCATATCCACTGACCCAGAGTTCATCTACCTGTTGTGTAATATGTTTAAATTTCAAAGTGAAGCTGTTTTACTTATAGCCACACTGTGGGAATTCATCCAATACTTTGTTTCCTTCTATTACATAAACTATCCACATACTTATGAACTCCCCAAATAAAGAGAAAAGAACTGCTATATCATATTTGTGTATTTCCAGAAATAAGATAGGAAAAAATCAGTACTAAAAAATACCACTCTCTCTTCCTGATAACACTCTCTAGATGTGGGGTATTTTATGGCATTGACTATTTATAGCCTGCTATTCTGGGAATTGAACTTTACAAACATGAAAGCCAGCTTGTAAATTTTTCCTGACAGAGAATAACACTGAGCTCCGGGAAGCAGAAAGTGGTATGCATTCTCTCTGGGATCTGTCACTGTTCATGATCATTAAAGTAGGCAGATGGGATAAACAAATACCTGTTATTTGACCGTTGTAAGGGAGTGGAGTTGGAAAACAACAGTGCCTCCTTTTGGGATCTTGAAATAGCTAACTGGGCTGTCTGCCTTCCCTCTAGGAAAATGCCATGAACTGATAGGGCTGCTTGTGGTTGAGTCTAATTTAGAGGCCAAAAAAGCAAAGCCTTCACTGAAAATTACAGGGGATGCAAAATCTTAGGAATTACAGGCTAATGGTTCCCTTCTTCTCCCCAATTACCTAACAGCTATGTGTGTGAAGGACAGCTGTGCATTAACAGCCGGCCTCTCTCCTGCTCAGGTAGAGAGACTGGGGTGTGACCATAGGGAAAGACTTGGGCTAATGGGGCCTAAGAAAGAGTGGATATTTGTTTCTTTTTTATGTAAATCACTACTGCAAAGCGACAGCAAATTTTAGGATTACCAAGTACTATAATTAATGAAAAATATTTGAACACCATTGTAGCAGAGATTTTAATTGCAATATATTGAAAAAGATTTCCTCTACTCCTTCCTTTAAACTTATTTTGAGAACCAAATTTTATAATAGTGGAATACTTCGCTTTTATTCTTTCTTTCTTTCTTTCTTTCTTTCTTTCTTTCTTTCTTTCTTTCTTTCTCTCTCTCTCTCTCTCTCTCTCTCTGTGAATAAGAATAGACTGCAAAAAGAGAGACAGAGACAGAGAGACAGACATACAGAGAGAGAGAGAGACAGAGAGACAGAGAGAGAGAAAGGAAAGAGAGGAGAAAGCCACAGAGAGAAATAAGAAAGACCCCTGTGTTGAACCACAATTTATGGATTTAATGGTCTTCTGAATTGACACTCAAGTTTTTTCCTTTCTACCCTGTAAATAATATAAATGTTCCAATACTACACACTAAGGCAAATAAAACAAAGGTAGAGGTAGAGTCAAATATCTCATGAAAATAAGAATTTCTGGTCATATTTCTTTGAACTAATTTAACGTATTTAACACAGATGCTACAATTGTCTTTAGAGGCTTGATTTATACTGCAGAATTCATTCTGGCTCTAATATTAACATTCTGGAAGATCAACATGGGCATATTTCACTATAACTTGCATATCTTTGGGTAGGCAATTAACAATGGCTGTGGCAAAGACCCAGGTGTTCCTTTATCTCTCTATATCAGACTTTCTGGTATTTTTTTTTTTCTTGTAGAAACAGGAGAAAAAAAGTTTTCAAAAGCTGTAGCCTCTCTTACTAGTGAATGAATTTTAGAAACAGGGACTGTAAGAACACTTTAGCACAGCACACAGAATTTTTTTATTTTTTCATTGCTTTCAGAATAAAGGTCTCTAGCATCTGACAAGAGTAGTAGCACTGTGCTCAAACAACTTTGAATAGTAAAAAGAATAGTAGAAAGATGGTGGAAAAAGATATAGAAAGGTAAATATCTTTAAGATGAGTATATATTCATTGTTTTGTATCAAAATAAAAAGTGAAAATGTGCAGATTATTTGAGAAGTATTGTAATATCTAGCTAAAAGTTTAAAATGGGAACAATGCAAAAGTTACAATTGTACATAAGTTTGTGAGCTATTTTTAATGTTTTTTATTTTTTGAGATTATAATTTCATCATTTTTCCCTTTCATTTCTCCCCTCAACTATTTTCAGATATGGTCCTTGATGTCTCTTGAATTCATGGATTCTTTTCCTTTAATTATTGCTATGTATGTGTGTGTGTGCATATATATTTATATATCCATATATATTTCCTAAAACAATCTTCAATGTCTGTATAATGTATACTTGTCTGCCAGGGCTGACTATTAGTATTAGAAAATGAATTTGTATGATCTTTCCTCAGAAGACTACTTCTCTCACTTTCAGTGTTCCTCAATTGCCTGTAATTCTTTGTCCAGGTTTGAGGCACCTATAGCTTTTTCTCTTCTACATTAGCATGCCTATTGCTTTCTTCCTTGTTCAGGTCTTGTTCAGGTTGGCATGTTGGTGAGACTTCATGAACATTGCCCTCTCTGAAACTTTTAGGAAGCAAAATCTTGGAGCCAACTGCTTATTTCTCTGGACCTCCCAATGTTTCTGTTTCTCTTCCTCAATGATTCCCGAGCCTTGGGTGTAGAAGTTGTGTTATAAATGTTTTGGTTTGGATTGGGCTCCACAACTCTGCATTTTGATCAGTTATAATTTTATGTAATGGTTACTAATGTTGTAAAGGGAAGTTTTCTTGATGTGAGACAAGAACTACACTTGTGTGTGGGTATAAGATAAATATTTAGAATGGAGTTAGGAATTTTGCTGGCTTAGCAAACTGGCAGTTATAGATTCTTCTCCAAAATCTGTGACCTCACTATTCCTGGATGTCTGGCTAAGTTTTCAATGCTGGGTATTATTTCCCTCTTGTTGAATGGGTCTTTGGTCCAATTAGAGAACTGTTGGTTACTAGCAAGGAATGTGTGCCACTACTGTACCCTGACGGTTATCATGCCATGCTGGTCATTGGTGTAGTTCATAGACATTACAGTTGGGTGGGACTGTTGATTTTTTCACTCCTTTGTAAGCCTTAATGGTGCCTTCTGGTACCGTGAAAGCTAGTCCTTAGGTAGGAAGATGTCAGGTCTGATACAACTTGGGCCCTCTGGGTCCTTTGTTCAAAGTACATAACATCTTTAGCAAGAGAGATTTACATCCCACCTCTAAGATGCAATGAAAGAAACAGAAATAGCCTATAACGTATAGATGACAAAGAATCTCTTATTGTATGGGTTTCTTCTTCACTCAACTTGATTGATTCTTTAGTTGCGCTGATAATTTTTGGTTTTGTGAGACCCCACTTGTCAAGTATTGCCTTGATTCTTAGTCAAATGAGATCCTATTCAGAAAGTCATGTCCTATGTTTTCCTCTAGCAGTTTCAATATTTCAGGTTTCTCACTCAGGTCTTTGATAATTTGGAGTTAGTTTTTGTGCAAGGCAATGGACATGGATCTAATTTCATCCTTTTAATAGTGGATGTTGAAAATGTAAATGGCTTTTATAAAATGGTCATTTTTATACTAGTAATACTTCTGGTTCATGAACATAGAATGACTTCAAATATGATCATGATGGATAATCTTTTTGATGCATGTCTGTATCCTGTTTAGAAGTATTTTATTTAGTACTGTTTAATGTGTTCTCATTAGAGATATTGGCTTGTTTTCTTTTATTGCTATATATTTGCCTAGTTTTATATTATAGTGATACAATTTTCATAGAAGGAGTTTGAAAATTCTCCTTGTTTTAGTTTTTGAATAGTTTAAGAAGGATTAGCCATAGATCTTCTTTCCAAATCTGATAGATTTCTTATTTGAATCCATCTGCCCATGCACTCATAATTTATAGATTGGTTTAGGCTTTTATATATTATTTGTTTAATTTTGTTGGGTTGGCTAAATCCTGAATTTCATACATTTCTTTTAGGTTTTACACCTTAATGAGGTAAAGGCTTTTTAAATTATTCCCTTAACATAGTCTACATATCTGTGGTGTCTGTTTTAATCTCTCCCCACTCATTACTGATTCTGTTATTTTTGGTCCCCTCTTTTTTCTTCTGGTTAGTTGAGGTAAGAGTCTATCAGTGTGGCTTATCTTCTCAAAATTGAACTCATAGGTTCATGTTTTTGTATTATTTTCTTTGTTTCTATTTCAGGGATTTGTATTTCTCAGTGTTTCTATTTCTGAGATTTGTAAATTTCTTGCCATTCACTGTGTATGTATTTGGTTTGTTTTTGTTTCTCCAAATTTTCGAGTTGCATCGTTAAATTACTTATATGTCTTCTTTCTCATTTTTTTCTATTTAAAGCTTCAAAATTCCCTCATAAGACTGATTTCAATTCATCCCAAAGGTTTTCTTGTGTTGTTTCCTTTTTTCATTTAGTTCCAGAATTTAATTTTTTCCTATCTTGTGACCCATTCACTTAATAAGGAGTTGCTTAGTCTCCATGAGCTTTTGATTTCACTAGATATTTGTTTGCTGCCATTTGTATGTTTTATTACTACATGGTTAGATAAATATGAAGAGTTATTTCAGTCTTTCAGAATTTTCAGAGATCTGTTTTGTGTCCTAGAATGAGGTCTGTTTAAGAGAAGCTTCCATGTGTTGCTGAGTAGAATGTAAATACCCTTTGGGTAGAACAGTTTGTAGATATCTGTAAAGTCTACTTGATATATGATACCATTTTCTCCTGACCTTTCTGTTTAATTTTTGTTCAGATTATCTATCTATGGGGGAAAGTCGAATATTAAAGTGACCTACTATTAATGGATTGATGTTAATCTGTATTTAAAACCAGTAGTAAAATTTTAGTGAAATTGAGTGCATCAGAGTTTATTACATATATGCTTAGGATAGTGATATCTTCTTGGTTAACTGTTGCCTTGATTAGAATGAAATGTCCTTTATCTCTGTTGGATACAAATTCTTTAAGACTAGAAGTTTACTTTTCTTTTTTTTTCCTCCTTCAACTGAGGCAGACAGTTATTCTGGTTATATTATCATAGGTTGGTCTTTGTGGTCCTTGGGGACATAGAATATGTTATTCTAGGGCCTTCTGGCTCTCAGAGTTTACACTGAGAAATCAGCTGTTATTCTGGTGGGTTCTCCTTTGTATATTTGATTGTGTTTTTTCTCTTTTAACTTTAAATTCTATTTCTATATTCTGTATAATTAGTGTTTGTGATTGTTCTTTTTGGTTGTCCACTTGACTACATCTGAAATCAACTTAAACCAAAGCAGCTGGGCATGCCTGTGTGGGATTGTCTTGATTAGATCATTTGAAGTAAAAAGATGCACCCTAACTTTGGACTGTCTCTTCTGGTGACAGTCCACATAAAAGCACATGGATAAAGGAAGCTTTCAACAGTTCTCCTGTTTGCCCTCACTCTTGCTGGGAAGTTCATATATACTGTTCATAAAGGATACCTTCAGTGGTATAAGAACCTGCTTCTTCAGAATTTCAACACTGACTAAACATGGGCATCTTTCTAGGACTTCCCTATAATTCCAACACCAGATTGGCACTGTGGAGACAGCTAGTCTTTTAGACTGAACAACTACTAAGTCCTTGGCCTTTTCCTCGGGAGCCATCCATTGATGTTCAGACAACAGAATATAATCCATTGCAACAAATAACACATAAATAAACAGCTATATTCCATTAAAGAACCCTCATTGCAGTGCTCTTCATTGAGGAGTTTCTTTTCTGGACTTGGGCATTTTGTGTTCTTTGTGCTTCATATATCAGTTTTAGTTTATCTTTCCTTAATTTGGGGATGTTTTCTTCTATGACCCTAATGAATAGCTAGTTTATAGCATTGACCTGGGAGTCTTCTTTCTTATATATTCCTGTAATTCAAACATTTGTTCTTTACGTGGTGTCCTGCATTTGTTGTATGTTCCTTTCTTGTGCTTTAAAATTTTTATTTTTTATTTTTGCTTATTTTTTTCTAGATTCTCTACTTCCCCCTTGAGTCCTTATATTTTATTTTCTGCTTCATTCATTCAAATTGTAAGCTTTTGTGAGTTTCCTAGATGGGTTATTGGGTTTTTCATCTTGAGTTCTCTTCTGTATTTCTTTCTCTTTATTGAATTCTGCTTTCAAATTCTGGATTGTCTTCATCATTCCCAACAGCCTCAGTTTGTTTTTTTGGAGGGAGCATAATTTAGGTGTTTAAGTTCATTGAGTTGCTTTTTTGTGTCTTCTTCAAACTCCTTAAATTCTTGAATAAAATTTACAACTTTTCTTAAAATTCTGTTTTGTGGGGTTCATTTGGATAATTCTCACTGGCAAACACTTCTATATATCTAGTGTATTTGTGAAGTGGGAGGGATACTTGCGTTGATCTCATGCTTTTTAGTTGAGATCTGAGCATGTTAATATATATATTCATACACTCACAGAGAGAGGGGGAGAGAGATAAGGATAGATAGATAGATAGATAGATAGATAGATAGATAGATAGATAGATGATAGAGGCAGAGACAAAGAGAAGAGAGACAGAGACAGACACACACACACACACAGAGAGAGAGAGAGAGAGAGAGAGAGAGAGAGAGAGAGAGAGAGATTGGATGTGGCTCATGTGAAATGAAGTCAGGTTGATGCAGAAAACTGGGCCAGTGTGCAAAATGTGAATGTGGGTACAAGCTTGGAGTTTGGGGTAGATTTAGGTGTGTGTGTGTGTGTGTGTGTGTGTGTGTGTGTGTGTGTGTGTATGAATGTATGTAAGGGAAGATCAGATAGACTTACACAGGTACCTTGAAAAGCATGTGTAAGATCTAGCTGGGTGGAGAGGCTGGATGTGCTATGAAGGTTCTTGCAAAAGCCTAGAGCTTGGGGAAAGTACAATCATGGGTTTCCAGTATAGGCTTCGACAATGGATATGCAAACCAGTCTAGATCTGTTGGGTTGGGGGGGGGCGCATGGAGGGGTAGATTAAGTGGGATCACCTGGCTAGACCCTAGATTTGGATGGAGCGATGCCAATTTTTAAGACAGGTGTATTTCAAGCAGAGCTAATGCTATGAGAACATATCCTATAAATAAAATTTAGCACAGACTAAGTTTGCTGACCTACCCAATACTGTCTGAATTAAAAAAAAAAAAAAAAAAAAAAAAAAAAAAAAAAAAAAAAAAAAAAAAAAAAAAAAAAAAAAAAAAAAACAATGGCAAGGGAGTCCTTTGAAGAAAATCTGTCAGTATGAAAACAAATATGGGAGCTCACTTAAGAACATCTGTTGTGTAAAGCCACTTGAAAAATAACTGATTGTTAATGTGAAAGAAAATGTGCTCAGCATGAAACTAACCACAAGTAATATAATAGCAAGGAGGCTGAGACAGTGACACAAGGAGCTGGTACCCTACTGTGCAATAACTTCCGGGTGTCCAAACCCTCTCAACCCTCAACTGAGTAAAGAGCCGTGGGCAGGCATTGCACAAGCAAATTACCCATGAAATAACACAAGTTACAACTGAGTCAAGATCTAGAGACGGAGCACTTTTTAAGAGCAAGACTGCAAGTAAACTTTCAAGGTATTCCCCCATGTGTATGACGTATATTTATACACGGAGCATGGATCTTTTAAAAAAAAAAAAGAGTTCCTTTTGTCCATTAGAGACAAATATTTCGGATTACAAATTTTTACCTTTGATAATGTAATTTTACATTGTGTAATAAATAATTTCAGACTTTTCTATTTCAAATTCTCATATTTGGAGACCATTTTGAAACATGAAAATGTAACAAGATTCTTTAAATTCCCTAATAGTCTCACTTTGCTTGGATTTTATATTTAGGATAATAATAATGCCATTAAAATTGTCACCATTTCCAAAAGAGAAACAAAAGCATTTTTTTTAACAATCATCTATTTCAACTCAATAAAATTTAAAAATATCCAAAATATATTTAGTTTGATATTTTAACAATTGGTAAAAGAAGAGAAGGATAAATTGCTATCATGCAGAAAATGTATTTTAAAATTAAAATAATAGAACGAAGTTGAAATGCCATTTATGTCATGTTCACTATAGCCCCAAATACATATCTGAATAGACATGCTTAACTTCAAGGGTGATATGATAACTAGTACACTAAATATTACTTTTGTATAGCTAGTATGTCCTAGTTCTCTTTAACTGTCAAATTGACACAGGATAAGTCATCTGAGAATAGAGTATTAACAATTGCCCAGATCCAGTTGACCTATGGACCAATTTTTAGAGCATTATCTTGATTGTTCATTGATGTCCAAGCACCCAGCCCACTTTGGGCAGGGCCATTCCCTGAGCAGATTATCCCGAGCTTTGTAAGAATACTACCTCAGAAGGAACTTGCCAGCAAGCTAGAGAAAGAACCTGCAAGCAGCATTCCTCTCTGGTGTCTACTTCAACTTCCTGCTTGGGTTTCTGGCCTGACTTCCCTCAGTGATAGACTGTGGCCTGGAAATTGCAAACAAATAAATCCTGCCCTTCCCTAAGTTGCTTTTGATCGTAGTATCTTATCACATCAACAAAATTAAACTAGGGCATTATTATTATCAGGACATTATTACCATCAGGACAGTAAGAACTTTCTTAGGGTTCTTATCCCTTGTCTTCAATGTGTGTTTTATATAATAATGGGAATTTCTAATATTGTCATATTTTTAAAGCCAATTGTTCAATTTATATCTTTTGTTATACCTATAGATAGCATTTAATAAAAACATCATGTATGGCTGATATAAGTAAACCTTTTCATAAGGGGAATGACTACTTTGCAGGTCTTTTACCTTCTTGATGTCTTCTGGGATCATTAATAAAGACTGTTAAAGAGAAGTAATTTAAAATGTAAAATGAGGCCAGGGAACAGTTCTCAAATACTCTAACACAATCATGCTAATCTTTTCTTAATGTACTGGTATTGACTGTATCTCAAGACAACAAAAATGCAATCAGCATTACAGTTTTAATTCATAAACACACTGTTAAAGTGTAATGTAATTGATATTGATATTATAACTGGGTGAATCTTATATTTAACAAATTAAGTTTAAAGAAGTTATTGAAAAACAAGAAATAATTTTATGAAAGGGAAGACTTTGTCACTGAAACTTAAATAAACATGGACATTCTTCTTGAATTTTTATTGTCTGTTAGAATTTGGCTTTTTTCAAGTGCTGACTTAGTAGGTTACATGATTAAGCCACTGATATACATGTGTTGCAGGAGGGCAGAAAATGAATTAAAATTTCATCTGTGAGTTCAGAAACTTGGGAAGAGAAGCTGGGAGCCAAAGCAGGGAGAGAGCTAGACCAGTTAATGATGGTTATAATTATTAGCAATTGGCTTCTCCTCTCTCTGGACCTTCCAAGGCACCCTGCAAAATATGACTCAGATAAATCTTTATGAAGCAACAAGGAATATATATATATATATATATATATATATATATATATATATATATATATATTCTAGAAATCCACTGGAAAGTCTTCATTCCACATTCAAAGCCTGAAGAAGCTGGAGTCTACTGTCAATGAAGGATAGCAGCAGCACTAGCAGCATATAGATAGAAGTACTTATCAGGAATAACGGAAGGCAGTCCTTTTTCTAGAGAGCTATTTTAGATTGAGGCTTCCTATTGAGAGGAAAGTTCTTCTCTAAACTTGTTGGGTCCAAGTCCCTTACCATATAGCTAAGCTAATTTTATGGCTTGGTGGGTTAGATAATAGTGAGCTCATGATGGGCAAGTCACTCAGGTCAAATAGTAGCTTGGCAGCCTATTGCCAAGAATTCAATTTCTCCTAAGGCTCTGGAGCAGTCCTAGAGTCACTGATCAAAGAGAAAATAGTCTAAACATGACAGTGTGAGCTTGTTCCTGTTCTGCATCACGCTCAAAATAGCATCTTATTTTGTCACTGCTACACGGGTCAGTGTAACACATCCAGGAGGAAGATGGCTTGGTGTTTAATAGAACTTGCTGGGTTTTCAAAGCCCTGGTTCCCAGCACTAATATTTGGCAGTCTGCAACCATCTATAACTAGAGCTTGTGGCGATCTGACACCTTCATTTGTTCATCATGAAGAAATGACAACAAATGCTGGAGAGCATGTGGGAAAGAGGAGCCATATGTACTCCTGGTAGGAGTGAAAATTAACATAGCCATTATGAAAATCAGTGTGGATGATTCTCAGAAAACTAAAGTTAGGTTTAGCATATGACCTAGCTCTACCACTCTTGGAGATATACCCGAAGAATTCTTCTATTCTTTACCCATGGACAATTGAACAGCCATCTTCAATCAAAGCTGCTGCAATCACAATAGCTTGGAAGTGGAATCAGGCTAGATGTTCATAAGCTGATGAATAAATGCTAAAAATGTGGTACATCTATACAATGCAACTTTTGAGCCATAAAGACAAATGAAATTATTAAATTTGCAGGACAATGCATAGAATTGAACAATATTACATTAAGTGAGGTAACACATTTTCAGAATTTCAAAAACAGTGCATTATCTTTCATATGCAGAACCTAGCTTTGAATCTTTGGATTTGTGTGTTTAAGTTGAAGTGAGTACCTAGGACTTGGTGAAGGTTTAATAGTAGATATCACCACAGTGTTGGAAACATGCATGGAAAGGATTAAACATGAATAGGTAACAGTGCAGATAGGAGACATTATTTACACATACACACACACAAACACACAGAAAGACAGAGACAGATAGAGACAGACAGACAGATTGTCCTGAAGGAACCCAATCTGTTCTATGCTTTTTTTGGGAATGCTCAATAATTAACTACCTTATAATAGTTCACTTCTTTTAATTTTTAAAATCACATCCTAACCAAGCCACAAAATACAGTAAAGTTCCTAGTACAAGTTTCACCACAAAAACAACACATACAGACATAGCAGTCATTTCATTTTCTATCAGTTAAGTGAGTTTCCTTTGGATTTCTTCTTTCTTTGTGAGAGCATGCAATGCCCAAAAGATATGTTAAGATGAGCTTTCCTGCCCCTAGGCACCTTTAAGTCACATTTTTATGTCATCTATGTCAGTATCATTAATTTTGAATTATATTTATGTATTTAATATAAAGTTTCTCATAAACTCAACATTCCCTTCCAATGAGATGTAGTTAATCTCTCTCTTTTTTTTTTTTTTTGGAAAGGGAGAATGAAACACTTCCATAATCATAATGACAGACACAGTTTCTTAATAGCTGCTTTCTTATAGATGATCAGAAGTTCAGAATGCCTGAATACTTCTCATTCCATTAGAAACTAGATATTTGATATAAACAATCAAAAGTATTATTATACTGAAGAATTATCCCTTAAACTTCAGCAGGCATAGACTTTAGAGTACTGCTGTCTTCCAGTTACTAAAATAGTTGAATATTTATTTGCAAGAACATAGACATTACGCTAAGAATGAATCATGGATGTCTTTTGTTCTGAGTCACCAGTTAATTACAACCCCCTTTCTGCCCAATGGGGTAGGTGTCCAGCCCTTATCTACAATTAAAGATGCAGTAGTTAACCATAGGCTCATTATCTGACATTTGCTTCCAAGAGTCAGTGTTGTAACAGATCTTTAGAGGAAGGGAGAAAAAATGGACTTTTATAATTTCTGAATATTATTGCTTATCTTCTCAAGGCAGCACTAGACACAAGATTAAAAGTGTGTCTTGGCCTGGCAGTGGTGGCGCACGCCTTTAATCCCAGCACTAGGGAGGAAGAGCCAGGCGGATCTCTGTGAGTTCAAGGCCAGCCTGGACTACCAAGTGAGTTCCAGGAAAGGCGCAAAGCTACACAGAGAAACCCTGTCTCAAAAAAAAAAAAAAAAAAAAAAAAAAAAAAAAAAAAAAAAAGTGTGTCTAGCCGGTTGTTGGTGGTGCACACCTTTAATCCCAGCACTCAGGAGGTAGAGGCAGGAGGCAGGTGGATCTCTGTGAGTTTGATTCCAGCCTGGTCTCCAAAGCGAGTTCCAGGAAAGGCGCAAAGCTACATAGAGAAACCCTGTCTTGAAAAACCAAAAAAAAAAAAAAAAAAAAAAAAAAAAGTGTCTAATGGATAACAATCAAAATCTGCCTGACGTTGTTTATTAGTAATGTATTTAATTCAGCACATTGAAGACACAGCTCTTCATGGTTCTTGCCAGGCAAGAGTTCAGTGGCTTCATTTTATAGGTGGTTTGGAGAACAGTATCAACTTTCAGAGATTCACAGTTCCTGATGGGAGCATTAGATAGTCAAAAATAAAAAAGTAAATACTGATTTGCATAATTAATAGTACTCAAAGGAGTATAATTCAAGTTGAGACCTTCCTGAAGAATTCTAAGGCTTCACTGACTAATTCTGATATACAAATTTTAGTAGACATTTTGTGTCCATTTATAAGTGTTAAAGAGATCTTCTTTCTTTTGACCTAGAATTTCTAATGGAAAAGTTCCTAGCTTACAAACAGGTCTGGCCGTAAGCAAATGAGGTATATTGTTATGGCAGAGTTAAGAGGGAGTGTGTAGGATGAATAGTGTATAAATGTATAAATGGCTTTCCCAGTTCAATGGCTTTGAGCACAGTGCAATTACATCAACTGTGGCTCAGTCTTGAGCTAAAAATCCCATTATGTTGTCATAATACATGGGTTTGCAAGGTCTTTAGAAAAAATGTAGATTGAGAGCCATGGAAGATTAATTTGAAAAATTAAAAAAATTCATTAGAAGTATAATTGATCTTAATGAAAATGAGTTAAAGAACAAGGGATATAGACAGAAAAGATGAACTGAAAATGTAGGCTATATTAAGAACAACATATTCACAACAAGGAAGGATAACTCTCAGCAAGGAGTTGGTAAGAATGTAAACTGAATTAGTCTTGGGCTAAGAATGATTTTGTTCAGTGGTAGAGGCATCACCCATCACCTAACATACACAAGACCTGGTGTGTTGTTTTATTAGAGTACACAAATATACAAACACACACACACACAAAGTGGGATACTGAAATTAGTTTGAAAAACCTGTTCAATCAGGGGAGATAGCTTAGTTGGTAAAGTGTCTTTGTGTAAGCATGGAAGATCTGTGTTTAGATCACAGGAGCTATGTAAATGCTGACATACTTGCATATGTCTGAAACTCCAGCTACAGAGTTCACTGCCCAGCCAATTCATGATCTTCAGGCTCATTGGAAGAATCTGTCTCAAAAACTGCAGAAGAGGTCCATGAAGGGAAGACGCGTGATAACAACTGCTGACATTTGCATGTGTACATGTAAACATACATAACCACAAGCACATGCACACACATTCAATATAGTAAACACACACACACACACAAAAGCTGTGATGTGCATGCCTTTCTCTCAACTTACTAGCCTACCATCACACTTAGAAGGGCTTTCCTTTTTTTTTTTTTAACAAACTGTCTTTTTAATTATAAAATATATTTAAATTAAAGTAAACATAGATAGTCAGAGAATGCCTTATACTCTGAAGTCTTTCTCATAGATCTCCTTTCTTGCTTAACCCTCACTTCTGAATAATTCTATAGATAGCGAGGCCAACTAATGCCACTGAGCATAAAGATTAAAGTGCCTAAGAATGAAAGCTTTCATTTGAGATTTTATTTTAGAAGCATTTTCCCATACCCTTAAAATTGTTTTACATAGACTTATTTAGGCTGTGTTTTATTTTAATATGTGGATATTAGTTATTTATTTCAGAAATCCTTTAGTATTGTAATTTTATCCTAATATCTCACTTCAACTTGTTTTATTAAGGTTCTGGATATGTGTATATATGAATGATGCTTAGATTTGAAAGACATCTCTTTAAAAATTAAAAAAATTGATAGAAAAAAAGGATATTGCATCTAATTTTCTGGAATAGTTCATCATTCTATAGGTTGTGTCATATATTTATGTATGTAAAATTAAAATATACATGGTTTACAGTCTTTACTAGAGTAATTCTGGGATGCTGTACCGTCCTTTTTTTTTTTTCTTTTTCTTTTTCTTTTTCTTTTGGTTTTTTGAGACAGGGTGTCTCTGTGTAGTTTTGGTACCTGTCCTGGATCTTGCTCTGTAGACCATGCTGGCTTTGAACTCACAGAGATCCGCCTGGCTCTGCCTTCTCAGTGCTGGGATTAAAGGTGTGAGCCACTGCTGCCCGGTTGTACTGCCTTTCTTAACCTACTTTGTTTTCTTATTAGAAGAGCTAGCAGTTCAACAAGCCAGATATTTCTCAGTTCATTGAGATACTCAAGAAATAAATTGAGTAGTATTAAAAACACTGCTAAAATATGCCTGAGTTTATTTTCAAGGTTTTGGAGAAGAGCAGTCGTTGTTTTTGAGTCATAGTGAAGAGAGCAGCCGTGGAAACTCTCTTTGATGTTGGATATGAACAGTCATTGAAGTTCTATCAGTGGATGTAGATAAACATGACTCCACTTCTTGTGTCTGAAACTTTTCTTTATCTATCTTTTAAAACCTGAAGATTTCTGGCTGAGCTTTTTTTTTTCTTCTTCTTAATTTTTTTAGCAAAGTAATAGTAGTGCCTGTGATCTTGGCTTCAAATCTTAGGGTTCTTTGATAATTTGAGTTTCATCTCATTTTATAACTTAACATGTGGTAACTGTTACCATCTATCTCTGTCAAGGGCTACATGTGACAGAGTTGGAGTTTCTGAATGCAATAGTGCAGGAATTTTAAAATGTTAAAAACTCTAAATATATAGTTTAAATTGTATTTTCGGTATGCAATTTATTGACGTTTAGAAAAAATCATAACCACTTTCCTTATTATTTTGCTTTTGAAATGAATATTTCAATATTAATATTTCAACTTACATACATTGTTCTTTTAAAAAAAATTAAAAGTATTTTTTCAGAAATCATTTTTATTCTTTATTCAATACTTTTAAGACACATAGACTTTTTTATTGCTAAAAGATGACATTCTATACATACCAAAAGCGCTTACTTGAGCTGAGAGTCTATGTCATTTACTGACTGAACTCATGCCTCTCACAGAATTATCTCAATCAATAGTAATTGAGGGCTCACAGTGTGCATGGTTCTGGGTGAACTGTTTTAATTTAAGATGTAGAAATTCATTAAATACCTGTGGCATTTAACTTAACTTGAAGTAGTTTTTGATAATTAAACTTAATCAGAACAATTTCAGCTCTCCTTTTATGAATTTAGTCAGACGTTTCTAGAGGAAGTGTTTGTTCGTTTATTGTAAAAGTTTTATTAATGCTCTTATGAGTGAAGCACGGTGGGTGCCGGTAACACACCAGAGAGGTCATTTGATCCTAGCCTCCTTCATTAAAGGCTCAAAGTCCAATGGTAGACTTAATCAAATAAACGGTTTTATATCAATATGATAAGTGAACAAAGTGACTGCAACATAGAAGAATTATAATAATCTTCCTCAAAGATCCATGAATAACATTCAGCACGAAGTGTCTAGGATTAAAATGCCATCACCTTATTGTGAGAGCAATAATTAATCTTATTGAAAGAAATTCAGAGAATACCAAAATATTTGAGAATTGCTATAAGATCATTACTTGTATTTTTCACTTTTGATAAATATTTAAGGGGATGTGCATATATATGTCCATCAAACACACATTTCACATGATATACTAAACATCACATTTTGCTGCTTCACTTAGTGTTGATACTTCCATTCATGCTTTACAACTTTCTGGAACCAATTTTCACATGCCATGTTTTCCTAGGGAATGCCTAGAACCCCTGATAATGATTTCTGATCTTATCTAGTGACACATTTAGGCGTTTCTCAGTTCACCTTTCTATTGGAGAAATTATTTTGGCCACTCCACGTAGTTTAAAGGATATTTATTTAATGGCGTAACTCACAAATTAAGTAATGGGTAGGTCGCAGGGTCTGGGGAAGGTGTAATGCAGTCCAGCGGTGTTCTCTGGAGCTCTGCACAGTCCACCTTCACCGTTCAGTGTCCCGGCACCGAGAGAGCACACAGAGAGAGCTCTGACCCATCCAGCTCTTGGGTCCCCAGGCGCCTCCCCTCGCCCCGCCTCATAGGCATGACAGTTGCCAGAGTCTCAGTGGGGGTTGGAACTTCCAGATTCAAGCTGGAATGGCTACCCACTACACCTTTCCACAGCAACCAACATTGTAAAAATTTTGGGTCAATGTTTATGATTTTCAGAAGATAAATCTTTTACAATTGAATATGCAAAATGATAATGCACATTTTATACATGGTTATGTCCTGCCAATGTACATATTGAAAATAGGAACCATTTGCAGGCCACAATTAATATAGACCTATTTAAAAAATTCATTTTTGTTATATTAAAAACCTTTGATTGCAGAAAATCATGAAAAATGTCATGTTTGTTTCTTAATTTTTTTTTTTTTTGGAAGAAAAAGGTTTATTTCAGCCTACAAATCCATTGTTGAGTAGCCTGGAGGCAGGAATAAGAAACCATGGAGGAGAGTTGCTCAGCCTACCTTCTTATATACCCCCAGACTATACTGCCCAGGGATGGTACCTTTACAAAGGGCTGGGCCCAGCCCTTCCCATATCAATTATTGATCAAGAGAATGTCCAACAGGCTTGCCTACAGGCCAATCTTATGGAGGCATTTTCTTTTTTTTTTTTTTTTTTTCAACACCATTCGGTTCAACATAATAGCCACAGATTCCCCTGTTCTCCCCCTCTCGCCCTCCTCCCCCTCCCCCCAGCCCACGCCCCATTCCCACCTCCTCCAGATCAAGGTCTCCCCCAAGGACCGGGATCGACCTGGTAGACTCAGTCCAGGCAGGTCCATTCCCCCCCTCCCAGACCGAGCCAAGTGTCCCTGCATAAGTCCCAGGATTCAAACAGCCAACTCATGCAACAAGCCCAGGACCCGGCACCAACGCACAGCTGCCTCCCAAACAGATCAAGCCAAATGACTGTCTCACCCATTCAGGGGGCCTGATCCAGTTGGGGGCCCCTCAGCCTTTGGTTCATAGATCCTGTGCTTCCATTCATTTGGTTATTTGTCCCTGTGCTTTATCCAACCTTGGCTTCAACAATTCTCGCTCATATAAACCCTCTTCTTTCTCACTAATTAGACTCCCAGTGCTCCACCAGGGGCCCAGCCGTGGATGTCTGCATCCAGATTCCTCAGTCCTTGGATGGGGTTTAGGGCACAACTATCAGGGTGTCTGGCCATCCCATCACCAGAGTAGGTCAGTTCCTGCCGTCTCTCGACCATTGCCAGCAGTCTTTTGCGGGGGTATCTTTGTGGATCTCCGTGGGCCTCCCTAGCTCTCTGCTTCCTCCCCTTCTCATGTGGTCTTCATTTACCATGGTCTCCTATTCCTTGTTCTCCCTCTCTTTTCTTGATCCAGCTAGGATCTTCCACTCTCTTTCCCTCGACCGTCGCCCTTCATTGTTCCCACTCATGACCAGGCTGTTCATGTAGATCTCGTCCATTTCTCCGTGTCTTTTTTGGGGGTCCCGTATTCCAGGTAGCCTCACTGGTGATGTGAGTAGCAGTCCAGTCATCCTTGTTCCACATCTAGCATCTTCCTATAAGTGAGTACATACCATATTTGTCTTTCTAAGTCTGGGTTACCTCACTCAGGATGATTTTTTCTAGATCCATCCATTTGCCTGCAAACCGTATGATGTCATTGATTTTCTCTGCTGAGTAGTATTCCATTGTGTATATGTGCCACAATTTATTTATCCATTCTTCAGTTGAAGGGCATCTAGGTTGTTTCCAGGTTTTGGCTATTACAAACAATGCTGATATGAACATAGCTGAGCAAGTGCTCTTGTGGTATGATTGAGCATTTCTTGGGTATATGCCCAGGAGTGGTATAGCTGGATCTTGGGGGAGATTGATTCCCAATTTTCTAAGAAAGCGCCATATTGATTTCCAAAGTGGTTGTACAAGCTTGCATTCCCACCAGCAGTGGAGGAGAGTTCCCCTAGTTCCACATCCTCTCCAGCATAAAGTGTCTTCAGTGTTTTTGATCTTAGCCACTCTGACAGGCGTAAGGTGGTATCTCAGAGTTGTTTTGATTTGCATTTCCCTGATGATTAAGGGATGTTGAGCAATTCCTTAAATGTCTTTCAGCCATTTGGGTTTCTTCTGTTGAGAATTCTCTGTTTAATTCTAAAGCCCATTTCTCAATTGGACTATTGGTCATTTTGATGTCTAATTTCTTGAGTTCCTTATATATTCTGGATATCAGTCCTCTGTCACATGTGGGGTTGGTGAAGATCTTTTCCCATTCTTTAGGGTGTCGCTTTGCCTTGTTGACCGTATCCTTTGCTCTACAAAAGCTTCTCAGTTTCAAGAGGTCCCATTGATTGATTGTTTGTCTCAGTGTCTGTGCTACTGGTGTTATATTTAGGAAGTGATCTCCTACGCCAATGTGTTCAAGACTATTTCCTACTTTCTCTTCTAGCAGGTTCAGAGTAGCTGGATTTATGTTGAGGTCCTTGATCCACTTGGATGTAAGTTTTGTGCACGGTGACAGATATGGATCTATTTGCAGCCTTCTACTCGTTGATATCCAGTTATGCCAGCACCATTTGTTGAAGATGCTTTCTTTTTTCCATTGTACACTTTTGGCTTCTTTGTCAAAAATTCTATGTCCATAGGTGTGTGGGTTAATGTCAGGGTCTTCAATTCAATTCCATTGGTCCACATGTCAGTTTTTATGCCAATACCAAGCTGTTTTTATTACTGTAGCTCTATAGTAGAGCTTGAAGTCAGGGATTGTGATGCCTCCAGAAGTTGTTTTATTGTACAGGTTTCTTTTAGCTATCCTGGGTTTTTTGTTTTTCCATATGAAGTTGAGTATTATTCTTTCCAGGTCTGTGAAGAATTGTGTTGGTATTTTGATGGGGATTGCATTGAATCTGTAAATTGCTTTTGGTAAGATTGCCATTTTTACTATGTTAACCCTGCCTATCCATGAGCATGGGAGATCTTTCCATTTTCTGACATCTTCTTCAATTTCTTTTTTCAGGGACTTAAAGTTTTTGTCATATAGGTCCTTCACTTGCTTGGTTAGTGTTACCCCAAGGTATTTTATGTCATTTTTGGCTATTGTAAAGGGTGATGTATCTCTAATTGCCTTCTCAGCTTCTTTGTCCATTGTATATAGGAGGGCTACTGATTTTTTTGAGTTGATCTTGTATCCTGCTATGTTGCTGAAGGTGTTTATAAGCTTTATCAATTCCTGTGTGGAATCTTTGGGGTCACTCAAGTATACTATCATGTCATCTGCAAATAGGGAAAGCTTGACTTCTTCCTTTCCAATTTGAATCCCCTTAATGTCCTTATGTTGTCTTATTGCTCTGGCTAGAACTTCAAGTACTATATTGAATAAGTATGGGGAGAGTGGACAGCCTTGCCTCGTTCCTGATTCTAGTGGAATTGCTTTGAGTTTCTCTCCATTTAATTTGATGTTGGCTGTTGGTTTGCTATATATTGCCTTTATTATGTTTAGGTATGTTCCCTGTATTCCTGATCGCTCCAAGACTTTTATCATGAAGGGGTGTTGGATTTTGTCAAATGCCTTTTCTGCATCTAGTGAGATGATCATGTGGTTTTTTTCTTTGAGTTTGTTTATATGGTGTATTACATTGATGGACTTTCGTATGTTGAACCACCCTTGCATCCCTGGGATGAAGCCTATATGATCATGGTGGATAATTGTTCTGATGTGTTCTTGGAGTCTGTTTGCCAGTATTTTATTGAGTATTTTTGCATCAATGTTCATGAGGGAGATCGGTCTGTAGTTCTCTTTCTTTGTTGCATCCTTGTTTGTTTTAGGAATCAGGGTAATTGTAGCCTTATAGAAGGAGTTTGGTAATGTTCCTTCTGTTTCTATTATGTGGAATGATTTAGAGAGTATTGGTATTAACTCTTCTTTGAAGATCTGGTAGAATTCTGTGCTGAAACCATCTGGTCCTGGGTTTTTTTTGGTTGGGAGACTTTTAATGACTGTTTCTATTTCCTTAGGGGTTATTGGACTATTTAAATAGTTTATCTGGTCTTGATTTAACTTAGGTATGTGGTACCTATCCAGAAAAATGTCCATTTCTTTCAGGTTTTCCAGTTTTGTGGAGTAGAGGTTTTTGAAATATGACCTTATAATTCTCTGGATTTCCTCAATGTCTGTTGTTATGTCCCCCTTTTCATTTCTGATTTTGTTGATTTGGATTCTCTCTCTCTGTCTTTTGGTTAGTTTGGATAAGGGCTTGTCTATCTTGTTGATTTTCTCAAAGAACCAACTCTTTGTTTCATTAATTTTTTGTATTATTCTCTTAGTTTCTAATTTATTAATTTCACCTCTCACTTTGATAATTTCCTGGCATCTATTCTTCCTGGGAGACTTTGCTTCTTCTTGTTCTAGAGCTTTCAGATGTGCTGTTAAGTCACTAGTGTGGGATTTCTCCAACTTCTTTATGTGGGCATTTAGTGCTATGAATTTCCCTCTTAACACTGCTTTCATAGTGTCCCATAAGTTTGGGTATGTGGTGTCTTCATTTTCATTGATCTCTAGGAAGTCTTTAATTTCTTTCTTTATTCCTTCCTTAACCCATTGGTGATTCAATTGAGCATTATTCAGTTTCCATGAGATTGTAGGTTTTCTGTAGTTTTTGTTGTTGTTGAAATCTAACTTTAAACCACGGTGGTCTGATAGAACACAGGAGGTTATTCTAATTGTTTTGTATCTGTTGAGATTTGCTTTGTGGCCAAGTATGTGGTCGATTTTAGAGAAAGTTCCATGGGGTGCTGAGAAGAAGGTATATTCTTTCTTGTTAGGATGGAATGTTCTGTAGATATCTATTAGGTCCAATTGGGTCATGACATCAGTTAAGTCCTTTATTTCTCTGTTAAGTTTCGATTTGGGAGATCTGTCCAGTGCTGAAAGTGGGGTGTTGAGATCTCCCACTATTAATGTGTGGGGTTTTATATGTGGTTTAAGCTTTAGTAATGTTCCTTTTACATATGTGGGTGCCCTTGTGTTTGGGGCATAAATGTTCAGAATTGAAACTTCATCTTAGTGGATCTTTCCTGTGATGAGGATGTAATGTCCTTCTTGATCTCTTTTGATTGATTTTAGTTTGAAGTCTATTTTGTTGGATATCAGGATGGCTACCCCTGCTTGTTTCTTAAGACCATTTGATTGGAAAGTCTTTTCCCAGCCTTTTATTCTTAGGTAGTGTCTGTCTTTGAATTTGAGATGTGTTTTTTGTATGCAGCAGAAAGATGGGTCCTGCTTTCGTATCCATTCTGTAAGCCTATGTCTTTTTATAGGTGAATTAAGTCCGTTGATATTAAGGGATATTAATGACCAGTGATTCTTCATCCCTGTTATTTTTGGTGGTAGTGTGTGTGTACTTCTCTTCTTTGGGGTTTACTGTTGTGGCTTTATCTATTGCCTGTGTTTTCGAGTGTGTATCTGACTTCCCTCGGTTGGAATTTTCCTTCTAGTGCTTTCTGTAGGGCTGGGTTTGTGGATAGGTATTGTTTAAATCTGGCTTTGTCTTCAAATGTCTTGTTCCTTCCGTCTATGATGATTGAAAGTTTTGCTGGGTATATTAGTCTGGGCTGACATCCATGGTCTCTTAGTGTCTGCATTACATCTGTCCAGGTCCTTCTGACTTTCAAAGTCTCCATTGAGAAATCGGGTGTTATTCTGATGGGTTTACCTTTATAGGTCACTTGGCCTTTTTCCTTGGCTGCTCTTAATAGTCTTTCTTTATTCTGTACATTTAGTTGTTTAATTATTATGAGTCAAGGGGACTTTTTTGGGGGTCTAGTCTGTTTGGTGTTCTATAGGCTTCTTGTATCTTCATAGGCATTTCCTTCTTTAAGTTGGGAAAGTTTTCTTCTATAATTTTGTTGAATATATTTTCTGTGCCTTTGAGTTGGTATTCTTCACCTTCTTCTATCCCTATAATTCGTAGGTTTGGTCTTTTCATGGTGTCCCAAATTTCTTGGACATTTTGGTTCATGACTTTGTTGGCTTTAGTGTTTCCTTCGACTGATGAAACTATTTCTTCTACTGTATCTTCAATGCCAGAAATCCTCTCTTCCATCTCTTGCATTCTGTTGGTTATACTTGCATCTGAAGTTCCCGATCTTTTACTCAGGTTTTCTATTTCCAGCATTCCCTCTGTTTGTGTCTTCTTTATTTTTTCAATTTCCCTTTTCAGTTCTTGGACTGTTTCCTTTGTTTGTTTCATTACTTTTTCATGATTTTCTTTCAGTGCTTTATTGTTTTCTTGCAGGACTTTATTGTTTTCTTCCAGGACTTTATTGTTTTCTTGGAGGGCTTTATTGTTTTCTTCTAATTTGTTTGCCCTTTCCTCTAGTTGTTTACAGCGTTCTTCCAATTTTCTTGTCTTTTCCTCTACACAAGCCTCTACATTCTTCATGAAGTTACTCATAAGGCTACTTTCTTCTGCTTCTTCCAATTTTTGGTGTTCAGGTCTAGATGTTGTAGGCGGGCTAGGTTCTGGTGATGCTGTATTGCTCTTCATTTTGTTGTATGTACTTCTGCCTTGATGTCTGCCCATCTCCTTGTGGTTCCTTCTTGGTCTTATCAGTGTACTTGTTTCAGAAAGAGCTGACAGATTCAGGAAGTCTCTCTCTCTTGTCCAAAGGGGAGTTCTCTTGTCCAACTCTGGTCCAGAAGGGAAGTCGGGGGCAGGATGGGAGCTGGTGGCCGGTCTCTAAGTCTCAGGAAGTGGCTGGGGTCTCGGGCAGATGGGCGTGGGGGCAGGGCGCGGAGATTGCAGGGGCTGCCGGGGGGGGGGGCTGGGAAAAGGGGATCCCTCCCAGTGGGGCTAGAAGGGGACCTGGCCGGTGGCCAGAACCTGTGGCCAAGTTGGGCAGGTCTTCCCGGAGTGGCTGGTGCCCAGGGATGGGGTCTGGGTTGGACCCGGATACTTACCTCTGGTCCAGAAGGGAAGTCGGGGGTAGGATGGGAGCTGGGGGCCGGTCTCTAAGTCTCAGGAAGTGCCTGAGGTCTCTGGTCCAGAAGGGAAGTCGGGGGCAGGATCTTGTTTCTTAATCTTAAAAACATCAATTTGCTTTTCTTCGGAAGGTAGTTTTGTGTATATTATTCTCATATTTTGTTTTTTCTCCTTGTAAATTCTTTTTTTTTATGAAAAATATTAAGGATTCTTGAGATTCAATGGGAGGTGTGATACAAATATTTCTTTTCAATATAAACATGATAAATTTTCCTAAGTTTCATGTTTGAAAGATGGATATTATCCATTTGTTTTAGTGGTTTTCATACATTTTACATATTTCCTAAATAAAAAATTAGTAGAAATATTTATCAAATCTATTTCCTTGTAAACATTTTCTATTGAAAACATAGTAAATGCACCAATTCTTAAAATAATCTGTTCAAAGTATAAAAGAGTACAATGTCATTTACTGACTTAAAACACTGATTTAAAATAAATCATCTTTTACAAGTAGGCATTTGTTTGGAATTATTAGGTAGAAATTTTAAAAATGCCTAAGTCTTCTTCAAGCAGCTGTATACTTCTGAGATTTTTCAAGCACCGCTAGGACAGAGGACTAGTAGGTTCTCAAGAGAAGAGAAAAATGCGAAGATTCAAGGGCTCTATTTTTATTATTTTTTAAATCTAATTTAGGCTTTAATATTCATATAAATGATATAAATTATACAAAGATATAAATGGTAATAAGAAAAATAGTCTAAATAGTGGACCAGGTCAGGAAATAAAAATTATGCTAGAGACATCTGATGGATGAGGTATCTGGTAGAAAATGAAATAATTTATCAAGTACTAATTATATTTTTCTCTGGAAAACTCTTAACATAAAGATCCTTTATTGACAAATTATGCAGTTTTCTGATGAGATCTGCAATATATATATATATATATATATATATATATATATATATATATATATCACATGAAACTGAATAACACACCCCTAACAAATGAGGACTCCCAGTACACATCATACACATCTAGACGTCATACCTGAAGAAAGATTAAAATGTTATACTAATTAAGATTTCAATAACTCTGTTGATCTTGAGTTCACAAAGAAAGTAGATTTTTATAAAGGAAGAGTACTTGTGAACTGAGTCTAGGAAAAATCCATTGAATCATTTCAGTGAAGACTGTTGTATAACTAGGAATCTAATAGAAAGAGTAAAAAGAAAATGACCTTTTTAAAATATGTGTTTTTCCCAAATCATAGTATGTGGAAAAGCACACCATGTCCTGACTGAGGTAAAATACAACATAGATAGTTGTAATATGGTCATTCATGCTACAAGATTGAAGATTCCTTCTTCCCTATCCTTTTATGTAAGCTGCCACTAGGAGAATTTTCTTTGCAATAGATGAAGACCATTATAGAAAACCATAACTGATAAAAATGCAGGGCTGTGGTGCCTAGTCTCAAATGATATATCTATAACACAGTTCAGAACGTAAGTGTTGGGGACCAGTTTGGAAAAGCGGAATGGAAAGATTGTAAGAGGAAGAGGAACAGAGTTTACTGTGACATTGTGTCTCCTAATAATGTGGGAAGCTCCACCCATAATGTCTCACCAAAATGGTTGTCTAAACATAAGCTGAACAAGGATGACATCAATGGATGTGCTAATATGGAAGGTAGAAAACTCAGGAGGCTTCAACCCTACACACAAAACTACAGGCAACTAAGGAATGTTGAGATCAGGAGAAATAGTCTCAGGGATGAGCACACTAATTGGTTATCCAATGTCAAATGATCAGCCCTGAAAATATAGTCATGTAGGTAATATTACACATGAAATAGACTGTATTTATGTATATAGGAATCTTTCTCCCTCCCCTCCCCTCCCCTCCCCTCCCCTCCCTCCCTCCCTCCCTCCCTCTCTCTCTCTCTCTCTCTCTCTCTCTCTCTCTCTATATATATATATATATATATATATATATGTATATGTATGTATAATGTGTGTATGTATCTATATATGTGTGTGTATGTATATAACAACAATTAATGAACAAAGAGTACATGGATTTGAAAGACAACAAAGGAGGGTATGTTGGAGGGCAATGTATGATATGTATGATAAGATACTACTTAAATCATGAATTTATTGTATCTCATTTCAGTTACTATTTTGGGCTGTGCAGTGGGCAGGATCTCTGAGTCTTCACCAGAATTTTCAAGGACAGATGAAGATTATTGGTGTCTTGACCTTCACTTTCAAAGCTCAAGATCCTGTAAGTTATCCACAGAAAGGCATTTCTTGGTTCTTCTGGCATATTTAATCACAATGTACTCTTACATATGATTCCAGCAACTCTGTGCAAGGATAAACTGCTTGGTGGCTAGATTTTATTGCAGGTGGGTTTGGAAAAGAACTAATTTGGGCCCAGGATTAGCTGGATGTGTTCGAAGAACAATTCTCTAGATTGCTGATTCTGATGTTAATAACCCAGATGTTAGTAAAAGCTGCCAGCTGGGAACACAATGGCCAAATTCCCCACATATGTATGCTAATGATAATGAGTGAATCATTTGACCACAAGTAGAATTCTTGGCTTAACTATTAAGATGTAACTTCATTGCTTCAGTTTAAGAAGCAGTTTAGAAATTCAACAAAGCAGATGCTATTAAAAAATCCCCTGTTTGCTATTTTAGTGTGCTCAAAATATAAATCTGTCTTTATGTTTTGATTGATTCCTAAGAAATAACCCCAAATTACGTACAAAAATTCTAAGTATAGTTCACATCTTCTCACAGTAGGAAAGTGAGGTGGTGCATACAAATCAGTTCTGGATAGTATCCTTACATAGGTCATAACAGGAATGCTTCAAGAAGCAAACTGCATTACACATCAGGTTCCAACACTGGACATGGTGATACTTTGTCTGACTTGGAATGTGCTCTGTCTTGACTATGAGAAGCTAGGTGAGCCAAAGGTAAGGTGAAACAGACCTCATTGGCAAGTAAACAAGAAGGCACAATACAGGTCACCTTATATCATCACTGTTTGCATTTGTGGACATATGAAAGCTAAAATGAATAGAGGCCAGCATGCTGGGGATTACACCACAGCTGACTGAGTGGTAACATGTGGCATATATAAAACTGTATTTAGGTGTGGTCAACCTTCAGTGCATGGGCTGCATGCATTCAAGGGTAGCTATGAATGAGAACAGAACATTTGTAGATTACAATGTTTTATTATAGTGTCAAAACTTGAACAACTCTAGTATGTCTTTTTCTTTCTCATGGTTTAAGACTATGAAATTTATTGATTCATACCCCCATGCTATCTTACTGATATGTTTTTTATCATATAAATAAAATCATTGGGAAAGTATTTACAAACAAACCGAGAAATAAAAATCTATATAGAATAGAAAATCAAAAGTAATAATAGTTGATATACTCACAATTTTCTTCTTATAGTAGTGAAACAAGGAGGCCATCAATATAATTAGGAAAACATTCAAACCTAATTAATAGTGTATGAGTATTTTTTTTCTCAGTAGCTCACCTAAATCCTTGTGAGCAAACTGTGAGCAAAACGTTAAGTAGATCATCAACTTCCCAAGTCTATTGATTTATGTTTGCATAAAATAGAGAAATTTTACAGTCAAGCATATTCTATAAACTCTCATCTTTGTGCACAGCATGAAAACATTTCAGAGCTTCTCAGATTGATGAAGAGAAATGCCTCATTAAATAACACTGAACCCCATGCAGTATTATAAAAACAGCATGGGTAGTTTTATAAAATGTTATTTTGTATTCAGAACAAAGGAAAGTGTTGTTGTAGAGACTGGAGACTGTCTGGAACCTGAAGATAGGCTAGAAAATTTCTCATGCAATTAGATTACACAGTCCCTTCATTGTGTACATACTATTTCTTTATATAAGCTATTGATGAGTCAAGAATGAATATGGAATACAATATGATGAACATATTTTCCTATTTAATTTTAAGGGAAGTATTACATGCATTTTTTTTCACAAAAATGTGATGCTACTGTGAGCCTTTTATCTTTACCTGCTTAAGTTCATTTCTAGTTTCTTTTTCCTAATATGGTTTACTACTGATAATTATTGATTATGGATTTTTTAAAAGATATGTTGATTTTTCAATACTCCTAGATCACTATAAAGTTATTCTTTGAACCATTAACAATATGTAGATATAGTTTGTAGAATATTTGGGAGATTAAAAAAAATTACAAAATTGTAATATTTCATTATTAAAATTGAAGCATTCAATAGTAAATACAAGTTCTTAAAAGTTAAGAAATTTTTGTAACCCCTGAAATGGCCACTAAGTGAATATCTTTAAATCTCATAATTGAAATCACAAAAGATATTATTAGAACAAAATAAATAAAAATGTCAAAAATAATAATTGTAAAAATGAACTGAATTATATTAAAAACAATAATAGAAAAAAGAGAAACAAAATTTAATTATTAATACTGTCCTCAAAATTAGGCACATGTTATAGCTAACATAATTTCCCCAAGCACAGCAATAAAAATATTTCTAAAGGAAGGGGGAGAAATATGGTTCAAGTGTACATATATGGGGAACTAACGTCACCATTACCTATGTAGATATTTAAGTAACTTTTTGAACATACCAAAAGAAGGAAAAATATTGGAATAATTCCTATTGGTTTTGGAAAAAAAAAGAATTCCAGTTAGGAATTACATATGAAAAATATACCAAATTCCTAACATAACAAAGCTATCTTAAATGATTACTCATCAAACAGTACATTTTTCAGAACACAACATTGCTAAATAAAATACCTAAATCAAATAGGTGTAAGTAGAAAAACACACACACCTGAACATTGACAACTCAACATTAAATAATAATGTTTAAGAAGAATTATAACTCATGACAGTGAAGTCATATATAATAATCCCACTACTAATGCTATGCTAAATAAATAAAAAGTAAATCATTCACCTTGAGATCTAGAACAAGAAAAAAAGTCCACATTTAAGACTTTTATTCACCATGGTGCTAGGAGCCCTCACTAGATTATCCAAGCTAAAGGAGGACATGAACAACATCCTATTTGGAAAGAAGATTTTCAAATTGTCAGTCTGTACATTAAATTTTTTACATTAAAAACTCCATGTTAGCTAGCTTCTCTGGAGCTGTGGGTTGCAGTCTGCTTATCCTTTGATTTGTATCTACTATCCATTTATGAGTGAGTATATACCATGTTTGCCCTTCTGAGTTTGGGTTACTTCACCCAGGATGATATTTTCTAGTTCCATACACTTGCCTGCAAATTTGATGATGTCATTGTCTTTCTCTGCTGAGTAGTACTCCATTGTGTATATGTACCACATTTTCTACATCCATTCTTCAGTTTAGGGACATCTAGATTGTTTCCAGGCTCTGGTTATTATTTATAATTGAATAATGCTGCTATGAACATAGTTGAGTATGTGTTCCTATAGTATGATTGAGCATTCCTTGGGTATATGCCCAAGAGTGGTATAGCTTGCTCATAGAATCCCTCTTCTCTCTCTTTGACTGGACTCCTGGAGCTCTGCCTGGTGTTTAGCTGTGGATCTCTGCATCTGCTTCCATCAGTCATTGGAGAGAAACTCTGTGATGACAGGTATGGTATTCACCAGTCTGATCACTGTGGTAAGCCAGTTCAGTTCAGGCACCCTCTCCACTATTTCTAGTAGTCAAAGATGGGGTTATCCTTGGGGATTCCTGGCAACATCCCTAGTATTGGGTTTCTCTCTATCCCCATGATGTCTCTTTCTATCATGGTATCTCTTTCATTGCTTTTGGCCTCCATCCTGTTCCAGCTCAACCATCCCAATCCCTTATGTTCTTATTCCCTATCCCCAACCTTCCATTGCCCACCCCCTTATCCCCACTTTACTTATGGGGATCTTGTCTATTTCTCCCTTTCAGCTTGATCCATGCATCCCTTTTTGGGTCTTCCTTGTTAGCTAACTTCTCTGGAGTTGTGGGTTGTAGTCTGGTTATCCTTTGCTTTATATCTAGTATCCACTTATGAGTGGGTACATATCATGTTTGTCCTTCTCAGTCTGGATTGCCTCACTCAGGATAATATTTTCTAGTTCCATCCATTTGCCTGCAAATTTGATGGTGTCATTATTTTTCTCTATTGAGTAATACTTCATTTATGTAAATGTACCACTTTTTCTTCATCCATTCTTCAGTTGAGGGGCATTTAGATTGTTTCCAAGCTCTGGTTATTATTCATAATTGAATAATGCTGCTATAAGCATAGTTGAGTATGTGTCCCTGGGTATATGCCCAAGAGTGGTATAGCTGGGTCTTGAGGAAGATTGATTCCCAATTTTCTGAGTAAATGCCATATTGATTTCCAAAGTGGCTGTTCAAGTTTGCACTCCCACCAACAGTGTAGGAGTGTTCCCCTTGCTCCACATCCTATCCAATGTAAGCTGCCCTCAGTGCTTTTGATCTTAGCCAATCTGACAGGTATAAGATGGTATCTCAAAGTTGTTTTGATTCACAAATTCTTAAGTGTCTTTCAGCCATCTGAGATTCTTCCTTTCAGAATTCTAATTGGGTTGTTCATTATTTTGATGTCAAATTTCTTAAGTTCTTTATATATTTTGGAGATCAGCCCTCTGTCAGATGTGGGGTTGGTGAAGATCTTTTCTCATTCTGTAGGCTGTCGTTTTTGTCTTATTGACCATGTCCTTTGCCCCACAAGAGCTTCTCAGTTTCAAGAGTTCCCATTTATTAATTGTTGTTCTCAGTGTCTGCTACTGGTGTTATATTTAGGAAGTGGTCTCCTGTGCCAATGCATTCAAGACTACTTCCTACTTTGTCTTCTATCAGATTCAGTATAACTGGTTTATATTGAGGTCTTTGATCCACTTGGACTTGAGTTTTTGCATGAAGATAGATATGGATCTATTTGCAATATTCTACATGTTGACATCCAGTTATGACAACCATTAGCTGAAGATGCTTTCTTTTTTCCATTGTATAGTTTTGGCTTCTTTGTCAAAAGTCAGGTTTTTATAAGTGTGTGGGTTAATGTCATGGTCTTCAATTCCATTTCATTGGTCCAAGTTTCATGTTTTTATGCCAATACCAAGCTATTTTTAGTAGTTTGAGTCTAGCCTTGTCTACAAAGTAAATTCAAGGTTATCCTGCATCAATTTTTTTCTCTCATTACTACTCCTACTATTACTACTACTAATAATGCATTTAACTAGAGGTTGGAATTTCTTTTTTAATGAGGTTTCCCCTTTCCCTGAATCTTCACCAGCACAAGGTGTCATTTGTGTTATTGATCTGGACTATTATGACTTGTGTAAGGTGAGGTATTAAAACAGTTTTCTGTGGAATATTATTTTAAAATGTGTTAGTTACATTCATTTATATTGTGGAATATTTATTTAATGATGCAAAGATGTGTTGCATTCCTTTTATGTTGTATTTGTTTAACTCTGTAATGCTGTGTACTTCGTGTGTATAAAATGCCTGATTGGTCTAATAAAGAGCTGAACAGCCAATAGCTAGGCAGGGAGAGATAGGTCATGGAGAGAGAATAAATAGGAGAGGAAATCTAGGTTTGAGGAGAGAGGAGCATGAAAAGGAGATGGAGAGGGGAATGCCAGAGGCCAGCCACCCAGCCACACAACCAGCCATGGAGTAAGAAGGGAAGAAAGACATAGAGAATAAAGAAAGTAAAAAAAAAAAAACAGAGATAAAATGTAGAAGAAGAGAAGTAGGTTAGTTTAAGTTAGAAAATCTTGTTAGAAACAAGCCTAGCTAAGGCCAGGCATAAGTAAGAATAAAACTCTGTGCTTTTATTTGGGAGATGGGTGGCAGGTCCCCAAGAGGAAAATAACAAAACACATTCAACTATAGTAGTTTTAATTTGCTTTTTGCTGATAGTTATAGATGTTGGACATTTCTTCTAATTGTGTCATTTGCGTATCATCTGTTGAGAACTCTCTGCATAGTTATGCACCCCATTTTTAAATTGTTTTATTTCTTTTTCTTTTCTTTTCTTTTTTAAATTTATTCTCTCATATATTACATTCCAACTTCAGTTTCCACTCCCTCCACTTCCCTCTTCCTCCCCATCTTTTCTTTTCCCCAGATTCACTACACCTCTGTTTCTCTTCAGAAAAGGACAGGCTTCCCATGGAATTCAACCAAATATGCCATAACAAGTTACAATAACACCAGGTACATCTGGTCATATTAAGGCTGGATGAGCCAATCCAGAAGGAGGGAAAGCATCCCCAAAGCAGGAAAATGAGCTTTAAATTATGAAGCTCTGATAAGAAACAGAAATACATACAAACTCTCTCTCTCTCTCTCTCTCTCTCTCTCTCTCTGTCTCTGTCTCTCTCTCTCTCTCTCTCTCTCTCACACACACACACACATACACACACACACTCACACACATATGCATGCACACATACATAGACAACAAACAAACAAAAAACATATGGCTATCAATAAAGTTAAATGTCTGGACTATCTGAAAAATCTACATACTTAATATAACCCCTAGAAAAGGATAAAAGGGCATTCTTTACAGAACTACAAAAGCAATCCTAAAATTTGCATGAAACTGTAGAGAACTCCAAATAACCAAGCTTGAAGAGATCATCTTGAAAAAGGGGACATGACTTATCATCTTGATAGTGGAAGCAATAGACACTTCAAGTGAACCTACATACATGGTCACAAAAATGCACTTAACTTCATTACTTACATGTGAAAGTCAAATCTAAACTACTATTAGACATCATATTGAAGTAGCATATGAAAAATAGCAACTATTAGCAAGAATTGTTGAAACCAAGGTTGGATAAAGCACAGGGACAAATAGTCAAACGAATGGAAACACATGAACTATGAACCAAAGGCTGAGGGGCCCCCAACTGGATCAGGCCCTCTGAATAGATGAGACAGTTGATTGGCTTGATTTGTTTGGGAGGCATCTAGATAGTGGTACTGGGTCCTGTGCTCATTGCATGAGTTGGCTGTTTGAAACCTGGGGCTTATGCAGGGACGCTTGGCTCAGTCTGGGAGGAGGGGACTGGACCTGCCTGGACTGAGTCTACCAGGTTGATCTCAGTCCTAGGGGGAGGCTTTGCCCTGGAGGAGGTGGGAATGGGGGTTGGACTCAGGGGAAGAGGAGGGGAGCAGGAGGGGGGAGAACAAGGGAATTCGTGGCTGATATGTAGAACTGAATGGTATTGTAAAATAAAATAAAAAGAAAAAAAAAAGAAAAATAGCAACTCTTATTTACTGCTTTTAGGATTATAAAATGATGCAGCCATTTAGAAAAACACGTGATATTTTCTCACAGTTAACATTTGATCAAGCAACTGCTCTGATAAATTATTACATTCCAAGATAAATAGGAGATGTATCTATAAAATCAGCACCCATAAAGTTTAGAATAGAAACATACCAATATAAAAGCAGAAATCTTCCTTGTGCCTATGTATTAGTAAATAAACAAAATGTCAGCTAGTCAATAAGAGGTTTGTTGACTATGTACATGAAAGCAGTGCTGATATTTGATAGCACATAAATTCATTCCATAAATATTATTCAAGCAAAGAGGATCTTCTTAAAATATATCCAAATTGATTCACTTTATATTAAATTTCTAGAACAAATTTATATACAAGTATAATATTGATTATAATATATATATACATACATACATGTGGATATATCTTATTGATGGGAACACATGGGCTTTATCAGTGATAGCTAAAAATAAATTTCTTTCAATGGTGATAAGAGAATTCTAAAATTGATTATGACAATATTTACATAGCTTTGTGAGTAAACAAAAATACCTTATTTACCTGTGTGAATTGTATTTTATTTATGCCAAAAGAAACTTGTAACAAAATAACTGTGTTTACAAAAGATATAATTATCTTAATAGAAATTCCAGACTAATTTGTATCATGTATTTAATCTAGGTTCCTTTTTAGAACCAGTAAGTGAGTTTATTGACATATAAGTTTAAGGTTTGGGGATGAATTATGTCTTCTTCTCCAAAGTTCATATTAGTATGGGGTGTCTAAAAATTTGGATGAAGCCAAAACATGAAAAAAGCATCAGAAGAAAATGAAAGTGAAAATCAGGATGGAGTTTCTAGAGGCACAAAACAATCAAAATCTTCAGAATGCCACCAGCCACAGAAGGAAGGCATGGAGCAGATTTTTAGGAGAAAGGTAAATGTTGGTGGAACAATCTCCTAAATATGTAGATGTGATCTTGGAACTGGGTAGTGAGTGGGACCTAGAAGGAATCTGAGGTATACAATAGAAAAATATTAGGTTGGTTTGAAGACATTGGTTATAGAAATATTCACATTAAAAAATTACCTAACTGGAGCACAGAAAGGAAAGAACAAAGGACTCCATGTATTTGAATAAAAGCCTCTATATTTTTATCCAAACTCAGAATAAGTACATAATCTTTTGTACTGATGTAAGCCTAAGAAATTTAACTTCAGCTGCAAGTAACTAATATTCAACCGAAACTGGTTGAAGGATGAGCCCACACAAAATCTCCATGCTACAGATATTTTCCCATATTCAGGGGTTGCCTCAACCTCCCTTTATAATTCAACAGAGACACTCGTAGAAATTGCAGAAAACTACCATCAGGTCTATTACTAAGGAGAAGGTCAGCCAGTTTATAATAAGCACAGAATGTTACTGTAGGTTTTGATTATCTGTTTGCTCCAAGAAGCAAGCTTTTTCTATGTAATCCAGGTTGGCTTGGAACTCACTAATGCAGTTCAGGCCAATCTTGAATTAATAATCTTCCTGCTTTGTCTTCCCTACTACTGATATTTATAGACTTACTCAAAATGTTCAAAAAACATTGTAGTTTATTTTTTTCTTTGTGGATGTGCCTATTCACATATACATGAATGTATGCGGGAAGGTACATCCACATGTGTGTACATGTGGAGAAAAGAGGTTGACACTGAGTGTTTTCTTCAATTTCACTCCACCCTATTTTTTGAGATAGGATCTGTTACTGAACTTGGAGCTCACTAATTTAGCTAGACTGGCTGGCTAGAAAATGCCAAGGATCTTCATGCTCTTGCTTCTCAAGATCCAGAAATACAGGAGAATATCAGCATGCCTGGTGTGCCTTGTGTGGACAGTGGGGAAGAACTCAGGGCCTCATACTTGTGCAGCAAGTACTTTGCCAAATGTACCATCTCCCTAACTCCCCACATCAGGTTTTAAAGCAATAAAGTAAGTGTTGGATGTTCATTTAAGCAAGGTAACTATTATCTACAGGATTTGACCTGGAAGGGATAGGGCTAGAGAGATAAGTTGATTGGAGTGTAACACATTGCAGATTAAACAGTAATATTTACTTGTTTGCTTTTAAATTTACAATGAAACTTGAATATAGATTATCTGAGTTAATTTCTCTGCTTTTAAGATTAATTTTAGTTAATTATCCTGCATTTTCATATTAGCATAATCTGATCTAATTGCATGTTTAATGTAAATAGCTCTAATCATATAATTCATATGTGTTAATGACATAATTGGATGATGATTAGATGATGCACAATTACAATTTTAAAGATGTGATAAAACTCTATAAAAAGCATGGCTAAACATAAGCTTACTACACAGGACAGACGTCCCCTTTGGGATCAGAGGATGGGGAAAATGAATGCAGCACACATGGCCTATCCCCTCATTTATTTATCAATGAATATTTTGCCAAATAATATAGAATTGGCATTTGTGTATTAATTTCACAAATCCATTTCTTTTAGTTTATAATACTTTGTTCCATTATTTTATTAAAAGTTAAAAAGGAATAACACCTTCAAGTGGTGTATTAGTCTTCTCAGAGTAGAAGTACATTTCTGTGTAAAGAATATAGAGATATATGTGATGTTTCTGAGATCATTCAGGTTTTTCAACATCATCTAGCATTTCACAGAAATGGGACTTGTTATAATCCTTAGTACTGAGATCTTCTTGACCAAAGAATATTATGTCTGAATCAATATATTGTACTCCTCTCATGAATAAGACTTAGGATACCATAATAAAATTGGAGATCAGCATTAATATTACAGCACAATTCTGGGTGCTCTATAATAACACAGAAGGTAATTGAATGGTACAAATGGATGGATAGTGAAATTTGTCTTTGGGAACTTTGGAAGACTTTGAGGAAAGGGTGATAACCAACTTGTACCTTAAAAAGAATCAGTTTTCACCAGATAAAAGATAGAAAAAAGCCAATTCTGTCAGAAGTATTCCTTTTTTCCTTCTTTTCTTTTTTTATAGGCTAGATATGAATATAAAGTGTGATCTGCCAAGGTTTCTCACAGGAGAATCTCTATTAGTTCTGTTGATGTTGAAGATTCAGTTTGGCATGGAATATAAAAGACAGGTTAAATAGTTGGAATTTTGATTTGCTGGTATTAAAAACTGGTAGAGGCTTTTAATGTAGCAAGTTATATGTCACAACTGTGCCTTAGATATTCATCTCTGGGAATATCATAGGAGTGGCTTAGAAGTATAGCCTGAGTTACAGAACAGTGCTGAGCAAATTAAGGTTTATATAAAAGGTGAACAAATTAAGGAAATGTCAACTCATATGCAAAATATATGTATATTTTGTGCTATAATTGATATCATAAATTTAGATTTAGAACAAATATAAAGACATTGATACAGTGATAAAATATTTTATCTGTGAGTTATGAGAACAGTTAATGGAAAACTATAGTGATGAGGGCTAGAAGCATGACTGTTAGACTGTGTGCATGGAAATGTCAAGAGCCATGATAAAAACAGGGCAGTGGAAGAAGGCTCGCAGGTGCACAGTGAATTCATTATGGTTTGTTATCTTCCTGTGAAGGTCACCCCTTGTTACCAACCATATTTCTGCTTTAGGGTCATTAGTGTAATTTTCATAATTTTTATTCTCTTTCACCATTTATCTTATTTTTATTAAGGTCTACTTTTAAATCAATTCTCATTTTTAACAGTACACATTTACTCTAAGAAGGAAATGTGTACTATTTTCACTAAGGAAAACTATACTACCAAATTTTCAGTGTGGAAATAAACATTAAAAATGCAATAAAATCAAAATGTTAAGGATTTTTTCGTTGAATTAGAACATTGTTTACTGCAATCCTAATAAGTTAATAGAAAGAATCTGTGCTTGTAAAAAAAAGTTTTCTTTAAAAAATATTTATTTTATTCCCACTCAGACAAAATGAAGATAAAATATTATGCCTATAGAACAATTTTATTATTTTGCTGAGTTCATTGAAACAGAGAAAATGTGTTCATATTGACAAAGAATGCTAGGCAGACCAGAGTTAGCTAAGTCCATGCTAAGGACCTGAACTCCTCCAATCACTGGGGGGACAATAGTAAGCCTGTATTCATTTCAATAAAATTACTAAATTGAAAACATTATTTTTTTAAATCTTCATTTCAACAGAGATCTAGTTACAAAGTGAGGACATGAAGTATGAGCTACATGCTTAGTGCATCCTCAGTTGAGAAGACACAGTGGTCAGGGCCATCTAAGTTTTGATAAAAGAGTAAAGTCAAGAACACCATAACCACAGCAGCTATTATAAAGGGAAATATTTAATTGTGATGGCTCACTTACAGTTCTGAGGTTCTCTCCATTATTGTTCTGGTGGGACATGGAAGTGTGCTCTCAGTTCCTGAAAGTTCTACATATTACAGGCAAAAAGATGTGTTCTAAAACACTGATCAGTATTTTTAACACATATTACTACTCAAAGTCCACTTCCATAGTGATACACTTCCTCTAATGAGACCACACCCACTCCAACAAGGCCACACCTCCTAATAATGGCACATCCTTTGGGGGCCATTTTCTTTCAAATCACCACAAAGACCATCTCTGACACAATTTTGTTTTGCATAGGCTTTACATAAGTCCTAGGAAGGAGAAATATGGGTATACAATGTTCAACAGCCTTTTCCTAAGCCTGTCTTTCTCTCTCAATTCACAACAACACAAACAAAATGCAATGAACAGAAATGAAACTGGAGCTAAGAGGAGTGTGGGGTTTAGTTACACAGAATTGAATGGAGTTTGGCATCAGTTGCAACCCATCATGACAATGGGTTGACAATGCCTTGGAATGACCTTTTGTATACTCTTGTGCTTTTTTCTCGCTGAAGACTGGCATACATGTTATTGTGTTTAATTGGTCCAAATTTTCATTATGTCACTGGTTATTCAAAGTGAAAGTTTTTCACATAGATATGTGTATTACGGTCTCTTTTATTGCTATTTTCTTCCTTCATCTTTCTCATTTGTTACCTTCTGCTAGATACCCCTTAAAGTTTATTATCTTAATGAGTTATATGTTCTGAAGTATATGCTATTATTGATAAATGTCCACATAGAAATGATGATTTGCATCACAATAATTAAAGAAATAAGACCATAACCTTGTATTAGATACTATTTCCCACCTGTTAGGGTACACATATCAAATAAAATAACTAGAAACAAAATCAAACTAAACATCTCACAGAAATTTATTATTCCTAAAGAAGTAGAAAAATTACAATCATTGTTCATTTACATTGGAAATTCAGAGTTTACTGGGTCTTTCTCATAGAGGTCATAATATGTTACAATAAAACCAGTCTTAAAATATTAGAAACAGAGCTATTGTATGTTCTATCAATTTCACATATAGATATTAACACAATGTAGTAAAAAATGGCAGTTGAACGGATATTTGTTGTTTTATTCATTTTGGTATAGAATAATAAGATGCAATCCACTGGACAGGTCAAATCATATCAGTAGTTTGTTCCGGAGAATGGGATGTCTGGGACCAAGGAGCTGTCAGGCTGAAAATTCTACTCCTACTTCATAGACTGCCACATTCTTGCCATGTTTTCACAGGGTATCCCCGATCTGGGAATAAATTATCAATTTCTTTAAGAAGACCTTCAATTCTGTGAAGTCATAGCTCTATCTTAATTGAAGTTCTTTTTTATTTTTTATATATTTTTATTTTATAATTAACTTGATTTCACATATCAGCTACGGATTCCCCCATCCTCCCTCCTCCCACCCCCAGCCCCCCTACCCAAACCACCCCCCATTACCACCTCCTCCAAGGCAAGGTCTCCCCTGGGGAGTCAGCCCAGCCTAGTAGACACAGCTGAGGCAGGTCCAGTCCCCTCCTCCCTACACCAAGCCTGAGCAAAATGTCTCAGCACAGGCCCCAAGTTCCAAAAAGCCAGCCCATGCACAAATGGTCCTGGGGGCCTCCCAAACAGTTCAAGCTCATCAACTGTCCCACTTATCCAGAAGGCTTGGTCCAGTTCCATGGGGGCTCCTCAGCCATTGGTTCACAGTTCATGCGTTTCCACTAGTTTGGCTATTTGTCCCTGTGCTTTTTCCAATCATGGTCTCAATATCTCTTGCTCATACAATCCCTCCTCTCTCTTGCCGATTGGGCTCCCAGAGGTCCATCTGGGGCTCGACCATGGATCTCTGCATCTGCTTCCATCAGACACTGAATGAGAGTTCTATTTTTGGTTGTGGCACACGCCTTTAATCCCAGCACTCTGGAAGGCAGAGGCAGGCTGATCTCTGTGAGTTCGAGGCCAGCCTGGGCTACCAAGTGAGTTCCAGGAAAGGCGCAAAGCTACACAGAGAAACCCTATCTCAACCCCGCCCCCCCCCAAAAAAAAGAGTAAAAAAAAAAAAGAGAGAGAGAGAGTTCTATCATGACAGTTAGGGTGTTTGGCCATCCAGTCACCCGAACAGGTCAGCTCAGGCACTCTCTCGACCATTGCCAGTAGTCTACAGTGGAGGTATCTTTGTGGATTTCTGGGGACCTCACTAGCACTCTGCTTCTTCCTGTTCCCCTGGGGTCTTCATTCATCACGGTATCTCCCTCCCTGTTCTCCCTCTGCCGTTAGGTGATCCCTGTGTCTTTCTCAGGGTCATCTTTACTAGGTAGCCTCGCTGGAGTTGTGAGTTGCAGTCTGGTTGTCCTTTGCTTTACATCTAGTATTTACTTATGAGTGAGTACATACCATGCTAATTGAAGTTCTTTAACCGCAGATGCCTCTTAAATTCTTATCTCCAAATACAATCATACTGGGAAATAAAACTCTAACTTACACATTTCTTTGAGACATAATTCAGTCCACAGCACCAGTATGCCAGGCCCATAGCAGTATTATTATTAACAGATAAAATATGAATATAATTCCAATGTGTATCATTGAATAACTGGACAAAAATTTGCACATTCACAAAATGAATGTGCACAAAAGGAGGGGAGATTCTGACAAACACCAAAACATGGGTGGATTTGAAGACATTTACTAAGTGAAATAGGCCAGTAATAAAGGGAAAGTCTTCATATAGGGATGGCTGCGCTGATGTCTACAGCAATGCCATTTTTATAGGGTGTATATAGGAACACACTTCATGGACTGAGGGCTATCTATATTTATGCTTTAGTGGGTAGAATTTTAATTCTGTAAGATGAAAATAATTTTGAAGATGCATGGTGATGACTGGTTGTACAGTTATGTAAATGTTATTAATGTTTTAGAACTGCAAACTTGTAATAGTTGAAACAAAGACGTATTTTTTTCACTGCAACACTAAGCAGAGATGTAAGAAAGGAAATGATCTCTATATGTTGATTAGTTTAAGGTTAATATTTGTAAATCTAAGGAAAGAAGCCTGCTTTTGAAACAGCATCTATGCAGAGTATTGCAGAATGGAGTTAAGTGTGAATAACATGGTGAGATTCCATTTCCCCCAAAGCATCAATGATCTGATGATAGCTACTCTCTAATAAATTTTCACTCCCTTCCTTGTACATGCCTGTCATTCTCCTATATGAAACAACTGTTACTTCACAATCACTGTATTCTAAAAGTATGCTTATTTGAAAATTATGATAATATAATCATAGTATTTACTTAGGAAGCCCCTATTTCATTTGCATTCCATATTATCTGTTAGCTTGCTACCCTTCCTTGAATTTTCAACTTTCAATTCAAGATTGGACAGAAGAGTTTACTTAGAACATCTCACCCCAGACTTGGCCAAGGGCTTCGTGGTGTCTGCAGTGGCCATCATTTCCTTATATGTGTCCAGGGCTAGTTTGGTGGCAATGTGTTCACTAAATTGTGCCCTTTTGAATAGTTAACTAAGTTGGCTGTAAGATCCCTGAGCCAGATTTTCTCTTTCACTAAAATAGAATGCAGTCTCTGCTCAATCATTTCTCCTTTGGTTACTAGGATATGACAATGTAGGTTTGAGACTTAAAATGGCATAATGCAAATATGAAAGACATTATTATATTTTCTAACTACAGACCAAAGAGGCAATGGAAAAGGAGACAATTTCAGAATTATTGCATCAGCTTCACTTGTTGCTTCTTGACATGTAGGAAAATAAATGTTCTTTTAAATGTTCTTTTTTAAGGCATTTTTACTTGAGAAGACTTAATATAAATTTTATTCTATCTTCGTCTATATATTCAATTATGTTATTCATGTACTTTCTTATTTTGAAGATGTGATTATTGAACTATGAGAAGTTTCTGGAAAGGACAATGCTGTTGTTAACTCAAGTGCATGAAGGTAGATGCTGTTAAGACCACATAGTTATTCTATGTATTTTCCTGTATCAAATAAAAAATAATGTTTATTAATTAGTCGCCAATAAAGCATTTAACAATTCCTCCAAATTAGTTTCTCTTGTCTTTTTGTTGTCAATTGACCACTTTGGGTGAAGTTTCATGACTCCTTTCCAACCTTTTGGGAACTTATCAAATATTGGGTTAGCAGACTTGTGGAAACAGTGTGTGTGTGTGTGTGTGTGTGTGTGTGTGTGTGTGTGTGTGTTTGTAATTCAAAAGCAAAATTATCTTCCCTAAATTCTTTAATTCCAATTCAAAAAGGGAATTTCTTGTGTATGGGTTTCATTCATTTATTAATTTCCTCTCTATTCTCTTCTTTATCACATCTTGAAAGAAGATACAATTGTCACTTCAAATATACTTTTTCTTTTAGGTTAAAGAATGAAGATTATTCTATGTAGAGAAATCCTTTGGCTTCCCTGATGATCACCATGCAGTTGAAGATAAGCTATTCCTCTTTAATAAACTGAGATGAGCATAGTGTTCATTAACAATTTTGTCAGGTGTGTCTGAATCCCAGATGCTTTCAGCCTTCAACTGCACCCTTTGCTTAAGTAAAATCATTGGGAAAATGTGGTTCACAGTTTGTAGCATTAAAGCACGTCTAAATGCAGAATTCTAAGAGAATAAGTATCACCTAATTACTTCAATATAAGTAAGACTTGGAAGAAAAATTATCACACATCTCAGATCTAGGATTGATTATGATATGAAATGATGTTGGGGTTTGAAATGACAGGAAGGGAAATACATTCAGGTTAGTCAGAAAAGATTAGGGGAAATAATGTAACATCCTGACTCTGGAAGTAGAATAAAATGATGGCATATGGAAGCAAGAGTAGAAGCAATATTGTTTTGTTACCTACAAAGAAAGCTTATTGAACCAAATGAAATATAGACTCATCAATTTAAAATGGTTTCTTCTCTAGCAAGTGGTAGTAGTGTGGTATGGACCTCAAAAACTGATAATTTTAGAATGGCTTCTTGTTTGTATTGAATACAGAAGAAAACAGAATGACACTCATCTCAGGAACATTTTATTATTAGGTTGTACATTTCAGTTTGTTCTGTTGTTAATTTCTCATCACCAAGCAGAAGTGTTTAAAGTCATTAAATTACTCAGATACAATAGCATACACCCAGAATGTTTTAACCTAAAATGGAAGGATTCTGAATTATATTTGGCTTGTGTGAGACTATTTTCCCAGAATTAAAAAAAAATAGCAAACATTAAGCTCTGTTTTATAGACTATTACTGAAATGTTTTTTTTTATGTTTTCTTTAAACATGTATTCAAATAACTCTGTACTTTAAAGGTAGTCTGAGGAAGCACGTTTTATACAGGAAGGCAGTTCAGAATTCTCTCATTCCTGTTATCTTCCTTCAGTACAGTACCTCATGCAGTTCTTTTTCCATTGCTGAAAATGTCTGATTTAAATTCCCAATTGAACTGTTTTGAAAATGTGTGCATACATACCAAAATGGATCTTTGTTCAATTACTTTTCTTTAATTAACATTTCTCTGAGGAGCACTAAATAAAAATAGAAAGCAGCACAATTTGCAAAGCATTACCATTGTTAACCTCACAAGTTTATTTGTAGTTAGAAGTTTTCCTGTGTCCTGCCCAGTGTCATAGCCATTCAGACCCAAATAAACACACAGAGGTTTATATTAATTACAAACTGTATGACCTAATGGCTTTCTAGCTAGCTCTTATAACGTAACCCATTTCTATTAATCTGTAAGTTGCCACATGGCCATGACTTACCAGTATTTTCATATCTTGCTTCTCCTGGAGGTGCTGGCATCTCCTGACTCTGCCCTTCCACTTACCAGCATTCTCTTAGTCTGCTCAACCTGCCTATACTTCCTTCCTGGATAATGGACAGTCAGCATTTTATTTATCAACCAATCAGAGCAACACATACTCACAGCATACAGAAAGGCATCCCACAGCAGTATTTACTTGTATTTCAGTCTAAAGCCTAGATGTCATATTGTGTCTGTTGAAAATTGAATGTAGAGAGGTTGAGCTTGTGCTTTGTCCAATCATCATCAGAAAGGCTTTCTATGGCAGCAGATGGGAAAAGATGCAGACATACATCTAGACAGGATACAGAAAGACAGTTTAAATTGGAAGTCTCCATCAGGTCCCTCCCCTTGGAGATTGTGGAATCCCATAGAAGAGGGGGAGGAAGAGATGAAGGACACTAGGAGAACATGGCCCACAGAATCAACTAAGCAGGGATCACATGGGCTTACAGAGACTGAAGCAGCAAGCACAGGACCTGCATGGGTCTATATCAGTCCTCTGTATATACATTATTATGGCTGCCAGCTTGGTGTTTTTGTGAGACTCCTAATAGTGAGAACAGGAATATCTCTGACTCTTCCATCTGCTCTTAAGACTCTTTTCCTTCTGTTGGGTTGCCTTGTCTAGCCAAGTGATTTTGCTTTGTCTTATTACTTCATGTTTTGTTCTGTTTGGCTGTTGTCTCTTGGAGGTCTGCTCTTTTCTGAAGAGGATATAAAGGAGGAGAGCATTTTTGGGAGAGGTGAGGTATGGGGGAGCTAGGAGAATAAAGAGGGGAAGCTGTGGTTGGGATGTATCCTATAAGAAAAGAATCTGTTTTCAATTTTAAAAAAATTTACAGGGTACCTGCTAAGTATAAATGTGATTGACAGCTTTTAATAGTTATTTAAGATGTTATTACCAAGGTACTTAGGAGAACAAAGTTAAATATTCTGTATTTTTTGTGTTTGTTGTTTTATTTAAGTTAATTTTTTTTCATTTTACATACCAACCACAGTTCCCCCCTCCCCTCTTCCAGTACCCTTCACTTCCCCCCAACTCCTCTTCCACTCCTCAGAGAGGGTAAGACCTTCCTTGGGGAGTCAACAAAGTCTGGTACAACAAACCTTTTTATTACCAGCTTCACAGGGAAAGCCAAGAGCATATCCATGTCTATAGTGCACAACAACATTCTTAATTTTGAATAAGATCAATTTCAATTGACAATGTGAATTTTATCCTGCATAAAATTCTTAGGTCATCATTCACTGTGAAGGCTTAAATAGGTTTATCAGACTTTTCCTCAACAGACAACAATACTTTGACTTAATTAAAGACAAGTGTTTTGAATCAAAAATTACTAAATATGTGTACATTTTTTATGGCATAGGAAATCCCATTAATTATCAAGTTAAGCTATCATTAAATTTCTGGTCTAATTATCAAGTTAAGCTATCATTAAATTTCTGGTCTAGTGTTAGTTTCTCTGAGTTATTTTAGTAAGTTTCATGTAGTATATTTATTACAGTTGAATATATATCAGAGAAGCATATTCTGACTTAGTCAAAAGGATATAAATAAAAGCATCACAAATAAGAAAGCATTAATAATGTAAAATATCAGTACATGTACATGTGCATTAATGAACACATTTACTGTGTGCACTGGGGAGAATTGAGGTTAAAAAAATCTAGTATTTATCATTCTTTGAAATTTCTTTGTTAACAAGATTGTGAGAGGGAATGCCTGACTGAGACTAAAGAAAGGCATCATTAAATTTAAAAATATTTCTTTTTTTTTTGGTTTTTCGAGACAGGGTTTCTCTGTGTAGCTTTGCACCTTTCCTGGAACTCACTTGGTAGCTCAGGCTGGCCTCGAACTCACAGAGATCCTCCTGGCTCTGCCTCCCGAGTGCTGGGATTAAAGGAGTGCGCCACCACCGCCCGGCAATTTAAAAATATTTCTTTAGGTTCATTTAATGTAAGTCATTTCTTTTTATGCATCTCACTAGAACATATCATCACAATTCAACAGCAATTATAAAATGTCATCTATCTGCCAAGATATGATAAATATTCTAGGTAAAAATGACTTAGTTCACTAAAATATGGACTTGAAATTTAAGTGAAAAATTAACTAATAGTTAAAATAATTTTAAAATGAAAAATGCTGTAAGATCCTTTGTTGTAATGTTGCAATCAGTGGTCAATACTAATGGAAATGTAAAAGCGTATGTAACTGTTACGTTCCATAGACATCATCTGAGATATTACAAAAGATAAATGATAAATACAGTGTAAAATAGAGTGCATGAGAAGATAATATTAAAATGCGTGCCATTTTAATGATGCTGTGATCATCCTATTTGTCTTAGTGTGACTGAAGTACAGTGTAGAGTTATTTAGAACAGTTGTTTGTGTAACAGGTAGCTCAGCACTGGTCAGTATCATGGATTTGGCAACACTGTTATGAAACTGCAACAAGATTGTATTTCTCTAGATTACACCCTAAGCACTTTACTGTTTTATATAAAAACCTAATATTCTAGCTTGTTTCCAAATGTTTAAAGAGTATCCTTGTCTCAAGCAGGTTAATGACAGAGTACTTTCCATCTTCCTCCCAATATTTATTATTAAATATAGTAATATTTAATATCATGTGTTATCTAGTTATCATCAAGGCACATACAGGAATCCATAATCATTTTGTGAGATTAATTCATTTTAACAAACCTGGAATGAATAGCTAGATCTACAGATGACTGTGATAGTCTGTTGAACACATCTTCTTTTTGTGTGTCTTGTCACATTATACAATTATTCTCCTCAGTATATACTTGCCCCAATCAGAATGATTTATTATGGCAAATAAGCATATAGATGATTACATGAAGTTAGGAAGAACTCTGATAAAAATTTTGAAGCTTTATATTTAATTATTTGCTATGTAAGAATGAGGTGGAGTTCAGAATGTGACATTTTAGTACTATTATTTGAATTTAGTTTTATAGAATGAAAACTATCTGATTATAAAAGTGATTTCCTTTGTGTTTTGGGAGAAATTAGATGTGGTTTTCATGGATTCTTGCACCCTCCTGCCTATATGCAGAGAGTTATTCTACCCAGAATCATTGACCAATGACAATTATCATAAAACTTTAATGATCAGATCAATGAATGCTGTATACAGTGGACTCTTAAATTTTAGAATCAGAAAAGACATTTGAAAATTTTAACTGCATTTTTGAATCTGAATGATAAAAGATCTGTTATTGAGAAGCATGGAACATTGTGTCACAACTAGAGTCAGAAGTAGCACTGGCAGTACAGAATCTATATTCTTTCTTTCTTTTAAAAACATCAACCTTCTTTCCATTGACATACCATTTGCACTGGACGAACTATTGCCTTCCTCTCTCTTGATGGAAAACCTTTATATGAGTCAGTAAGTGAAGGATGTTGGTGTGATTTTGTGCAACATGTCTGTTCTTCAGATCAGTTTTCCAGAAACACTTTAGGTTAGTTTAAGCCCTATTTTCAATGGAAAAAAATAGATACCTAAATCTTAGAGATATATCTATTCATATAATTTAAAAATCTTAAGACTAACCCTTTCCCCAGAATTTATCATCTTGCTGTATTTAAGTGCTCAATATTTCTCATCTACCATGTTTTCTTTAATACATAATTTGAGGTTTAAGACCAGGGATTGAGTCACCATGGTGGGAAATTTGCAGAAGTTCATGGTGCAGTTACGTTTAAGGTTTTAAAATCTGAAATTGAAATGAAAGTGAAGGTTGTGGAGATCAAGTGATAAGCTCAGAAGAGGAAGAAATGTGATTATCCTACCACCCAAAGCCTCTTTCCCTGAGGCGGATAAGTCTCCACCCTGTAAGAGCAGCTTTGCTCAATGATGCTGAGAGGAGCAGGCTGAGATGTACCAGCAGTCTCTTGAGTGGACATGGCTCAGTAGTGCCTAATCCTGGGAGAAATGATTAGGCTGACTGCTCTGGCTGTGGCTGAGATTCCCAGGATTTCCAAGAAAGATAAACACAGGGACAGTGTTTAACAGAGGAGAGCTGAGAGTGGTTACTACAGGTGTCCAGGCAGCGGGACAGGGCAAGATAAGCTGTTTTGCAGGCTGAGCATATTGGAATAAATAAGTCCAAAGTCACTTTTAGGAAATTTAGAATATTGTCCAGGTTCTATAAAGAAGATAATTTCACCCACCTGAGTTCTCTGTGATAAAGTAAACAGACAGGAACACATTTTTAAAATTTCATTTAATATAAGTTTTAGTAAAAATTAAAAAAATGACTTTCCTTATGACCTTTTTTTTAAACATGTGTATAGTATTGTACTTTACTTCTATTTGCTTGCCTACCATCTTTCCTTGCCCCCCTTATCCCTAACTGGTCCTTTTCTTTTCCCAAATGGCCTCTCGTGTGTGTGTGTGTGTGTGTGTGTGTGTGTGTGTGTGTGTGTGTGTGTGTTGTGTGTTATGTAGATGAATAGTTGGGAGTGTGTTTTTCCCATTAGATAGACTATCACTTTATACTGCTAATTGAATTAATTGTTTCCTTTTGTGTGCATAAATACTTTTATTTAATACCAGCCACATGTTGATTCTGTTGATTAATTATGCCAGATTCAAAAGTTTGAGCAGTTACAAGAAAGTAGCAGTAAGTATATCCCTATTTCTTGGTCAAATGCAAAACAATACCTAAAGTTAGTGTGTTGAAAATTAGTTCTCAGTTACTGGTGGACTCACAGAAAGAACAAGCATGATCCCATGATGATGGCATCCACAAAAGGCATCAAATACTACTCCAGTATCAGCTGTAGGGCTGATAGTATGCGACAATGGCTGCTGAATGTCAAATTGAATTGCTAGTTTGAAAGGAATTCTTATAAGGATGGGATGGATGTCATCCTTCAATGTACAATATATTCACTGACTCAAATGTATTTACACGGAATTGTGTTCATTGTAAAAAAATACTTTGACACATATTCAAAAGCAAGGAATATGATTGGTTCTGCTTACTTCTTTTTTCAATGACCCACTTGAAGAGAAAGAGCTAAAGCCATTGCAATCCTGGGCTCTCAGTTGGTAAAATTTGCAGTCTGCAGGGAGATAACAATTTAACCAAGAAAAATATCAGGTATAACTAGATTAGAACCTATAGCTGATAGTCAAAAATGCATCATATTCATCCAAGGACAAACAGAAAGAGAGGCCAACATGTTTTAAAAAATTGATCCAGTTATTGGGAAGACAGGGAAAGATTATATAACAAAGGAAAAGATGAATATGTGAGACCAAGACCAATTCCCTTATTAAAGTAAACTGAAACAGGATAGAAAAGGATACAGTGACTGTGGGTCTCAATTCTTCATGGATAACTGTCTCACATATGACTGAACTAAGTCAATGAGCTGGGAAAGGGAAGGGCTGGCTTGCAGAGTGAATATATAAAAATATCATTTTTAAAATGACTTTGACTATGGTGGCAATGGCTTCTCTGAAGTTTCTCCCCTGGAAAATATTTTTCCTAAATTTCAGGGCTGTCTTCTTTGGTATTTCCATAGACTGATTATGCTTCTTATTTCTCTGAAAGGTAATTTCTGGCAAGCTATGGGGAATATAATCAGAAGGCAGAATTTATTTCTTCAGGGTTAAGGGTCTGTCTCTGCTTGAAAGATTTGTTTGCCTAAGGACATCTCTTCCTATCTGATATAAATCTGAACTTCATCTCAGAATCCTCTTTTCAAGAAGACAACCTATGATGCTTATCTTGGGCTAATTAAGCAAGCCTTATCACATGCGTTAATATCGGATCATAGATTCCTAATGTGGAGACTAATCTTGTTAGTGATTTTGACATGTCTGCAGTGAAGGAAGCTCAACTGAGGAATTACCTTCATCAGTGTGGCCCGTAGACACAGTTTCTTGATTAATAATGTGTATAGGTGAGCCCAGACCACCAGGAGTGGTAGTGTCCTTAGGTAAATGGTGCTGACCAGATAAGGGAAGTAGCTGAACATAGACCTGGAGTAAGCCAGGAAGCAGCATTCCTCCACAATTTCTTCACCAAGTTCCTGCTGGCTGGAGTTCCTGTCCTGCTTTACTTCCTGCCTTGACTTTACTCAGTGACAAACTGTAACCTGTGAGACGAAACCAAACCTTTCCTTACCAAGTTACTTTGGTCCTGGGGCTTACCCCAGCATCAGAAATCAAACTGTAACACCTGATAAAAAACAATTTATTCTTCATTATAGATAAGTAAGCCAAGAAAAAGGGAGCCACTGTAGCCAATGTAACAGTTGTGACTGAAAACAACCAAGAAGAGAAAGATGCTGCACTCAACTTTACAAGAAGCCTGAGACCAGTTCACAGGTGGGCACTGAGAGCTGGCACACTGCTGCCTCTCTCTTCTTCCTCCACAATGTGACTATTTGGCATTCCTTATGCTAAGATTGTGTTTTGTTTAACTGGTGAACAAACCTGGGTCTCCTGTGTTCTAGATAAGTACTCTACCACTGAGCTGTATCTCACCAGCTAGATTCACTTTTGCAAAGAGGGGAGATCACTTTCCCAAATGATGTTTTGAACAGGGAAGGTTTTTCTAATATTTAAACAAATTAAATTGCAGATGTACCTTTTAGCAAGAATAATACATCTGTAAATGTTTAGGCTAAATCTAAAGGATATATATTACACTTACTAACTCAAATAAACATCCGTAATCACAACAGCATCTAATTTTTAAAAAAAGAAAATCCAAGAATATAGTGTAAAAAAAGGAAGATTTTAAGTGTATGTTCTACTATGGAATATACCTTTTATTAAAAAAGAGCTTATAATAGGTTTTTTTTTAAGTGGTCTTCCCAGTGTTATTTATATTATAGTAACAGGTTTTCTGAAGTACTTGACCACAGATATGGGAATTTGGTCCCAAACAATAATGGCTACAGTTGAAAGTTTTGAGGCAGTATCATGGCTACTTGAAGACTTTGAACTTCTGGAAGTGGGTATGTACATCTGATAGTGATGTGCTTTCCAGAGGAAGGAAATGTGCAGCTCATTGTCTCCTCCACTGCATTGCCTTTTTATTTACAGAAGACATGATAAAATGCAAAGTACACAAAGTATATTGGCAGTTCTCCTGGTTCTCCTGTCCAGTGAAGCAAACTTAAACAAGGGGAACATCGGGAAAGGTCCTCCAAAGTAGAAAGCACACATTACCAACCTCTAGGCTCTTTCTTTTTATTCATCAGATTTTTCCGATTGAATCTAGGTGTGTTGTTTGGCATCCCAGCCATTTTGGACACGAGGAAAACTTGAAGAGAGAAAACAACTGCTCAGGAGAGTAAAGCAGAAAAACAGAATGATTTGAATTGATGACACAATGGTGCCCCTTCCTCAGAACTGCTCCATGACAGAGATAAAGGCAACCTGCTATTATCACTAGCTGATAGTCATAGTCTTTGATCCATACTCTACTTCAGCTAGGCAACCACAATTGCATTTATTTGATGCAATAATTATCTGAAGCAAACACTTTATCAGTGCTAGATATTTGAAGTCTCATCTTAGTTTTCAATTATATAAAAAAATCATTTATAATAGGAATGATTGTAGTGTTATTTTTCTCAGCAGAAACTACATTTGTGCCTTGTCTTATCTGACTTATTGCAATGCATATTTTGTCAGTAATGTAGTTAGTTAATTCTTGTTTTGGGTGATACCTTTGGAAGCATAAAAATCATCAAATGTGAAATACTTTATGAAAGGATGCAGTAATTTTCCATTGATTGTTAGTAGATTCAGAGATATTAAAACCCAGAATAGTTTCATAGTCATTAATTCTTTATAATTAATTTCACACAAGAGAAAAATTTTATTAATCATTAACTGTCTAATTAGTCAGTCATCTGCAGCTGGGGACTTGTAGTTACATGTTAGTTTAATTAGAGTGTATTTAAAACTTTTGATTTTCTCAACCTCATTTTCTATTTGATACAAATATGTTATTTGATAAAGATGAATTTTTATTTAGATATGATAATAGTGGAGTATTATATTATTAGACTTTTTGTTTGTTTGTTTTTTGAGACAGTGTTTCTCTGTGTAGTTTTGGTGCCTGGCCTGGATCTCACTCTGTAGACCAGGCTGGCCTTGAACTCACAGAGATCTACCTGGCTCTGCCTCCTGAGTGCTGGGATTAGAGGTGTGCACCACCACTGCCGGCTTCTTATTCAACTATACAATAAACATATCTGTCAGGAATTAAGAACTAACAAACCTGCCTAAAAGTTAATTTTTGGCACAAACTTAAGTTTCAGATAAAGGAGGACTGAGATATGGCTCAGCCATCAAGAGCACTGACTGCTTCCCCAGAATACTTGGGTACTATTCCTAGCACAAACTCGTAGCTAATAACAATTTGTAATTCCAGTTCCAGGGAATTTGATGCTCTCTTCGGGCCTTTGTGGTCACTGTATACATATGGTGCATAGATATTTGTACTGATAAACACCCCCCCACACACACACAAAAAAAAATCAGTTATATGATTCACTTATCTTTGTTGTCATCAAGCCAATATAATCTGAAATTTTACAGTTGTTTCATGAAAAGTTTAGTCTCCCATTTCTTCAAAAAATATTATTTAATAAAATTTGGCTTCTAAAATTTTTATCACATGAAAATATGAGCATTTATTATTTATCCAACATATGATAGTACTTAAAATTTATAAAATTTTCATTCTAAATTGGCCTCTCTATATTTTAATAGCATGCATAAATACAAATGTTAAGTTTGTCATGACGAAACTGAGAAACAATACATGTGCTGTGATTTAGAATAAAACATATAAAGTTTACAAAAAAATTAAACAGTTGTTATTTCTTCCATCAGACTAAAGGAGAAATTATTGTGTCTGCCATTTTTATATCAAATAGCATAGAATTAATTTCTTCTGTTTCTACTATTTCCTGATCCAACGTTAACACAATATTAGTGTTGTCAGTTTGACACAGCATGTATTCTTTCTAAATGTGTCCTGATTTTAGAATTATACATTCATATAGTCTAGCTAACAATTTCCTTCTAAATTACATTTTCTTTCACTTCTAAATTATTGGCATTGTTACTCTTTGTAAGAAGTATGCATCGTTGTATAACCCTGTCCTTTCTTCTGTCATTTCTGCTCAGTTTCTGTGGAGGTAGCTGTGATTGGCTAGGATAAAGGAACTACACGTGTTGCACCATGAAGCCAAACCAGCAAGCAGTACAATCAGCAGTGCTCCAGATATAAACAAGAAAACAAAGGGCAAATGTCTACTTTTATTTCTTCAGGAAGACACTGAGCAAAGAATATAAAATAGATATGTTTGTTCATATGGTAGAATTTTATTTGCTTTAAGAGGCAAAAGGCTATGTCTACAAAGGGGGAGCCTAACTCTGAAGAAATTTCTAATGAGCACCAAAGACGTTATGATGGGAAAATGAAAGGTTATGATGCAACTGTAGGAGACTTGAAGAAAAAAAAAAAATGCCTCCAAGGCTCTGAAAGGACCCTGATTCAGATTCACCCAGTTCTGTTCAGAGTTCTTCACTAAGATCAAACTCACAAATTCTGGCATTGCCACTGAAAAATTGTGGGGGAATGCGTGGTTTAAAATACTGGATAACTTAAGAGATACTAAAGAACATCCTTAAATCGGTGAGGCAAGTAAGCTGAGGCATAGGTGGAAAGCAGAAGTATGAGGCTGAATGTAAATCCAAGGGAAAGGCTAAGGGTAAAAGGCTGACTGGAGAAAGGTGGAAGAGGATACAAAACAGGATGGAAGAGAAAATGGATGCAAGAATAATTTTAAAATTATCTCCTTAGGAATACTTTAGCGTAGGGTACATCCATGATTGATACAACTCTTGGTTGAGAGGTCTTTATTACCCTCATTAAGTTTAACTGCAAAAGTTAATCAAAATCATATCATAAGATCTCAGTCTCCAGGGATTGTCAGGAGCCTAGAGACCTGGGAAAGTTGGACATCTCAATTTTGCACATTTCCAAACACTTTTAAGGTGAAAAGGCACACTTGTGCTCAGAACTCTGTTGGTGGTTGTTGCTGTGATAGATATTTAAATTTGTTTATGGGATTTTGATTACTAATTTGTAAGTTGGTCTTAACTACATAATTCCTAGCCTCAGTCCCCCTGTTATCAATAATATATAGCTACATTTTGTCAAAAGATCAAGGCAATCTGACATACTTGATGAGATTTTTTTGACTGAAGGAATATAACTTTATGAAGGCCCATAGCTTATGGTGTGCAGAGTAGGAACCTATTGATAATGGTGTGCATTCATGTAGCTTTAGATTGTCTGGTTTTATGCAGTTTAAGCCTTCTGTTCTCATTCTTAGCTGTCCAATGTGAATTATTTTTTATCCTGAATGTAATATTTTTATTCAAATATTGCATTTATTTATTTATTGAATGGTTAGTTCAATGGATGTATGTAGGTCAGAGAACAACTTTTAAGAGTCAGTTCTCTTGTTCTATTTTGTATGTGCTGGGAATCAAGCTTAAGTTTTCTGGCTTGGCTGCAAGGTCTTTACCCACTAAATCATGTCACTGTCTCAAAGTGTAGTAATTTTAAGTTACATTTTAATCCAATTTAGAACTCTTTGTAGTGAAGTGAAGAGCCACTTTATTAATAAAAGTCTAGGACCATATATACTGTTTTTAGCATTCATTTTGTGCATGAATATTTGCATGTATATAATTAACATGCTGAAATGTGTCTAAAGTAAAGCATATTTTAATGCATTTTAAATTGGGCATATATGAGAAAACAGAGACATACCTCCATTTTATTTTGTGCAACCAAGTAATCTTTCTTATTTCTGCATTATTTATACCATGTTGCTTATTCAAACAATTTTTAGTTGTTTCTTTAAATGTTATAAAAAGTTTAACAGCAATCATGTCCTGGAGCCAAATATTGGTTTGGTTCATTATAACCACTTCACTCGTTTTTCTTATTGTTGTGGCAAAATATCTGACACATGCCGCCAAGGAATGGCTTCCTTTGTCTAAGATTTTGAGTGTTCAGTCTGTGGGGTATATATGTTGGCAGGAGTTTGAGCCATCTAGCCACATTGCCAACTCAGGTATCAGACAGGCATGAAATACTGTTGCTCAACTAAGTTTATTATTTTGCTTTGAAGACTCCAGCCCATGGAATGGTGTTGCCTGGAGTGAGGGTAAGTTTTCTAAATTCAATTAATCCAATGCCAAACACCCCTCTACAGACTTGCCCAAAGGCTTGTTTTCTTGGTGATTCTAAATTTCATCCAGTTGACAATCAAGGTTAACCATCTAACTGTCTATTTAGTGAACAATAACTTTTAAAAGCACATCTAATTTTGAAAGCCAGGTATTTTATGATTTTACATTTAAAATCCTCTCTGGGAGCAAATTATCTTAGGGTGAAAAAGAATCAGTGTATAAATGAATGCATAAAAATGAAATTTCCATTTGCAACCCAGGAAAGTCATGAAAATAGCTTTAAAAATGCTATTATAAATACAGCGTGATTTCTGAACTGAGGAATCTTTGACATGAATTGAATATTTCTTCACTGTAGGAATCTACCATGTATATAAGAGAAAGTAAAACTGAAGGCTGCTACTGAGTACATATCTATAGCATTACCCAAGTATAAGGATGAAAAATATCTACAGGCATTGCCAACTATTCCCAGAGGAGCAAACAGGAAAGTCTCCCAGTGACTCAAATAACTGAGAAACAGATTTCAATAATTTGTACATAATTGTGATTATTAAGATTTGATAAATAAATAACCTTTGGGGCTGGAGAGATGGCTCAGTGGTTAAGAGCACTGGCTTGGGATGAGCACTTGGGTTCAATTCCCAGCACCCACATGGCAGCTCACTACTGTCTGTAACTCCACCTCTAGGGAATTCAACACCCTCATACAGACATACATGCAAGAAAAACATCAATGAAGACTAAATAAAAAATAAATACAATCATTAAGAAAAGTTAAAAAATGAAAAATAAATCACCTTTAGGTTTGGAATGTCAATATTTCAGATATGAAATAAATCTTATCTGTGAGCAATATCTTTTAGTAGTAGCATTCAGTGTTTTATGAAAGTAGATGCTAGAAACATACACAACTACCTTTTGTTGAATCGTTAAGATTTAATTGACTTATGTCTCAGATGCCCTTTTAAAATGGCTGCTTTTGAAGCAGGATGTTCTTCATTCATGTTCTATTGAGCTGCACTTTCATAATAGTAGTTTAAATATTTGTCTTAGTTTTAGACACATGCTTGTGTCTACTAGTCCACTAGAGAGGTGTAATTTTTGAGGATTTGCTCATTGTTTACATTTCATTGAATGTTGTTTTTCTTAGAAGTTTAGCCGTTTAACTTATTTGTTCCAAAAGAAAACATTAAATTATCTAAAAATTTCTATAATTTGAATCATCCTAGACCTTTTTCTTCCCTTTGCTTTGCTTTCATTCAGTATAAGGAAATAGTAAATATTACAAAAAAGATTATTTTCTTGTAATATTAATAATGAGAAAAAACAATGAAAACTAGACTAGGTCACCTTCATATATTTTATAGCCAATATCATGTATTAAATAATTGCACTTGATGGGTTTTAACAAAAACAAAAAAATAGGACTCACAAAGTTGTGTGGGAAGGGAAGAAGGTGAAGGAGAAGGGTGAGTATGCTCAAAATACATTGTACAAAACTCTCCAATAACTAATAAAAATGTGAGAAAAAGAAATATCAGGACAAAAAATTAGTATGTGGCCAAAGCACATCCTTAGCTCTTCTATATATTTCTCAGTATGCCAACATTATGCCAAATGTGTATTTTCTCATCTATAGTTATGCATTCCTAAAGTATTGTCCAACTAAAATGAATAAATAATAGTCTACATTGCCAGTTATTCAAGACATTAGATTTTTCATGGTCTCATAAAATCAAATTATTTGTTCATTTTAATATATAAATATTATAGGTTACAGCTGATCTCTTTGAATTATTATGGGTGTGATGTATATACACGTGTGGAAGCCATGAATGTGAGGATGTTCATGGAGTCCAGAAGAGGATGTCAGATAACAAAGAGCTAGAGTTACAAGAGAGTGTGAGCCTGATATTGGTGTTAGAAACTAACCTCGGGTCCTCTGAAAGAGCAAGTGCTCTTAAACATGAGCCATCTTTCCAGCCCCTTCATTGTGCTTATAGCTGCTTGTCCTCCACAATCTTTTGTCTCTCTTGGCCACCCCTACTGGTCTTCTCTTCCCTCCAAACAGTTCTCTCCTCCGCATCCATTCTCACGCCTTTCATTTTATTACCCTCTCTTCTCTCTCCTCTGTTTTCTCCTTTCAAAGACACAGTTGTACTTGAAACATAATTATGTCAGTTTCCCCTTTCTATTTCCTTCCTCCTCCAGTCCTGCTTACCTATCCTGCCTCAAAACTCTTCAATGTGCCCAGCCCACTATGAAGTTGACACCATCTTTTCCTCTCATTATTATTTTACACCTCCCCAAATACTTCCTGTAAATATTATTTCATTTTTATTGAAAGCTGCATAAAATCCTGTTTTGTATATTATCCTCATTTTTCATTTTATTCATTTATTATTTTTAAAGATGACCATTAATTTTTGTAAATGTAAAATTGCTTAAACTGTTTGTTTGTTTGTTTGGTGTGTGTGTGTGTGTGTGTGTGTGTGTGTGTGTGTGTGTGCACCCATATGAATTTTAGGGAGTTCTTTGTAGTTTTGTGAATATAGTTGTATTAACAAGAGAAATCACTTCCAGTAATACAGATATTCATACAATATTATTTCTAACAATTGTAACATGAATCTTAAAAGATCTTATTAATAAAATCAAACTTGAAGCCAGGTATTGGGGTGAATACTGGAAGATCAGAGAAGCAGAACAAGCCACAGCTTCCTCACCTCGCTAATTCTCATTTCCTCAAACTGGAAGCCTCTGTGTCCTCATCTGAATGGATCCCAGCTGAACTGCTGCTCAAAAGCCTAAAAGCTTAACCACCTCTAGTTCCTGGTCGTCATGCCTTATATACCTTTCTGCTTCCTGCCATCACTTCCTGGGATCAAAGGCATGTGTCGCCATGCTTGGCTGTTTCCAGTGTGACATTGAATTCACAGAGATCCAGACAGATCTCTGACTTCGGAATGTTAGGATTAAAGTTGTGCATGCTACCACTTTCTGGGCTCTATATCTAGTGGCTGTTCTGTTCTATGACCCCAGATAAGTTTATTAGGGTGCACAATATTTTGGGGAACACAATATTACCACATATACATAAGATTAGGAGGCCTTTTCATTGTCTGGTTCTTCTTTAATATCTCTGCTTTGTATTTAATGTTTTCACTGTAGAAATCTCTTAAAATTTGGGATTTGTTTTTGATTCTTAAGTAAATTTTAAAGTTATTTTGAAGGAGTTGTCTTTATATCTTTTCTTGAAATTAATTATTGGTCTGTTGAAAATTTTCAGATTTTTGCATATTGATTTTATATCCTGAATCTTTGCACTATATTGAAGAAGAGTTAGTAGAATTTCAATTACTACCCATCTAGTGTAACTTTAGCTATAGATTTCTTATATACAACATTTACTATGTTGAGCTGTGTTCCTTTTCTTCCCAGTTTTCTTGGGCCCAGGAAGTGAAGACATGTTTACTTTGTCAGTGCTTTTTTACATTGTATTGAAAAGATAATGTGTTTTGTATTCATCAGTTTACGTTGGATGTTTCATCTACTGACTTGTGCATGCAGAACCACTTTTGTATTCCTGACATAAGCACACGTTTGCCACGGTCCTTAATATTCTTCATTTTTGAGGATTTATTTTTACTTTTTCTCACTTCTTTGAGAATTTTTTAACATGTCTTTGGATTATATTTACCTCCTTCCCCCAGTACTAAAACATCCACCCCCACTCCCCGAGCTACTACATTCTGTGCCCTCCACTTCCATCAAAGTACCAAGGAGAGTTGTTGCTACACATATATCCTTTGTTGTGGCTTTACATTGATCTTGGTTGCTATTAATTCCCTTGCTTTGTGTTTGTGTTAAAAATGACTATTTTTCCATTAATTTCAAAATACAGTTTTCTTAGAAATAACAATCTTTTTTGGGAGTTGTGTATATTATTTCATGCTTGATGTTAGGATTGTTCATGAGAGATCTGATGTTATCTGATATGGTAGGCATTGTAGATAAGTTAGTTATTTTCCTTTACACTTTTAACATTCTTTCTTTGCTTTGTATTTTTGATATCTTGATTAGTATGAAAAGTTTCTTTTCTTGTCTTGTTTATTTGGCCATCAAATTGCCTGTATTTGCATTTCTATTACTTTGTGTAAGTTTGGAAAATTTTCTGCAGACATTTCTTTGAATAGATTGTCTGTGTCTAAATTTATTTAAGCTCCTTCAAATCTATGTATTATCAAGTTTGCTTTGTGCTGCATCCAAGAGTTCTTGAAATTTTTGGTTATGATCACATATTTTTTTTTCTTACCCAAGTCTGAATGTACTATTCTTCAAATTTGTCTCTGTTCCTGAACTTGTTCTTTGGTTTGACTTTGTCTGGTGGTGATCCTCTCAAATTACTTCTCTCTTTGCATGCTATTTCATTCTAGGACTGCTGGTTCTCTCACAGAATAACAAAGTCTGTAGCTAGAGTTATCCTGCCTGGCCCACAGTCAGGATAAATCTCTCTCACCCTCCAGTCTCACAGCCGCTCAGACCCAACCAAGTAAACACACAGAGACTTATATTGCTTACTAACTGTATGGCCGTGGCAGGTTTCTAGCTAGCTGTTCTTATATCTTAAATTAACCCATTTCTATTAGTGTATAGTTGCCACGTGGCTTGTGGCTTACCAGTACCTTACATCTCACTTGGCGGTGGCTGGCAGTGTCTCCCTCACTCAGCCTTTTACTTTCCAGCATTCTCCTTTCCCCTTGTCCTGCCTATACTTCTTGCCTGGCTATTGGCCAATCAGTGTTTTATTTATTAACTAATCAGAGCAACACATTTAAAATACAGAACATCCCACAGCAAAAGTCCATGCTGAAATTTTTCACATTGTTATTTTAATTTCTCCTACCCTTTGTTGATATTTTCATCTGCATTTCTAACTTTCTGTTAAAGTAATATTTTCTGCATTTTTGAGACATTCATACATGAATGCACTAAAATATGCTCATATCTTCCCATTTTGATTCTTCTCATATCTCCCTAATTTTTCCTCTCCCATTTTTAGTCTACTGTTCTTCTTTTTAAAACCCACTCTAGTGGTTTGAATGAGAATGACCCCCACAGACTCATATGCTTGAATGTTTGTTCTCTAGTAAGTGGACAGTTTGGGGAAGTGTGGAGGACCAGCCCCCACACTTATTTACCCTGGAAACTCTTGAAGAATGAGGGATAAGAGACTTAGTTAGAAATAGAGAGGGGAAAGAGAACAGAAAGAAAACACAGGATAGACTCAAGTGGGCTGGATCCTTATCCAAACGGGCCCAGAAACTTATTCCAAAGGTCTATTTATAGCAATGCCAATGGATGGAATAAAAGACCTCCCCCTTGCTAGTTACAGTCACCTGGTACCCAGGCCCATGGTCTAATCAACCTCTTATGCAGTCCTGCTAGGTACAGCCCCTAGGAAACCTAGTGGGCTACAACAGGGAATGATTGGGAGGTGTGACCCCTTAAAAGAGAAATGTTACTGGGGGTAAGCTTTAAGATTTCAAAAGTCTATGGCAAGCTCAGTGTCTCTCTCTCTCTCTCTCTCTCTCTCTCTCTCTCTCTCTCTCTCTCTCTCTCTCTCTGTGTGTGTGTGTCTGTGTCTGTGTCTGTCTCTCTCTCTCTCTCTCTGACTTGTGGATGAGGTATAAACTCTAAGTTACTACTCTATAATCAATTCTGTCTGTTGCCATGCTTTCTGCTATGATTGCCATGAACTTATGATGTGAAAATGTAAGCAAGCTTGAAATTAAATGCTTCCTTTTACAAGTTTCCTTGGCTATGGTGTCTCTTCAATACCATAGAAAAGTAAGACACCCACCAAGTACATTTAGATTCCAGCTCCCATGTTGCATTTCCACCATATCTTCTATGTTCAGTGTTTCCCCACTCATCCCTCTCTCTTAGGTATGTACATAGCCCCTTGTTACATATGTATCTACCACTGTAGCTCTGCAGCTCATTAGTATTATATTAACTCTTGTTTTTATGATTTAAGGCAAGTTTTTATTTATTCCTCTCTCATACAACACATCCTGACCAAAGCTTCCCCTCCCCTCACTCCTCCCAGCCTCACTGCCACCTCCCCTCACTCCTAGATCCACTGGTCCTCTGTTTCCCTTCAGAAAAGAGCAGGCCTCCAAGGGATAGCAACCAAAGATGCGTTGCAAGATATTTGATTACACTGTGTAAAGATATGTCACTGTGATTGATTTATAAAAAGATGAATTGCCAATAACTAGGTAAGAGGTATAGGCAGAACTTCCAGGTGGAGAGAGTATGAGGAAAAAGAAAGGGGGAGTCACCAGCCCGGCACAGAGGAAGCAGGACATGCAGAAGGAGAGGTAAAAGCCATGACACACATGGCAACATGTAGATTAATAGAAATGGGTTAATTCAAGTTATGAGAGCTAATTAGAAACAAGACTAAGCTAAGGCTGAGTATTCATAATTAATAAGTCTTCTTGTTATTTTGCAGCTGTTATTACAGAGAAAGACTCATTATAAATGTGGCATAAAAAGATGCAATAAGACTAGTTACAAACCCTTATAACAAGGCAACACAAGAGGGAGATAGTGTCAAGGGCAGGCAAGAGAATCAGAAAAAATCACTATTCCTACTGTTAGGAGTCCCACAGATACCACAATCTAAGCAGCCACAACTTGTATGCAGATGACTTAGGGCAAACACATATAGACTCTCTGATTGCTTCATTAGCCTCTGTGAGTCCTTATATACCCTGCTTAATTAATTCTGTGACCCATGTTCTCCTGGTGTCCTTGATCCCTCTGGCTCCTACAATCCTTCCTCCCCCTCCTTTATGGAGGTTTCTCAAGTTCCTCCTAATGATTGGGTGTTGTCCTCTGAATCTGCTCTCATCAGCTGCAGGAGAAAGCATCTCTGATGATGACTGGGCTAGGCACTGGTCAGGAAACTTTTCATTGACTTTGATTTCATTGTTGTCAGTAGTGTTTGGTTGTAAGCTAGGTCTCTGAGCATTTAAGTTTCTGGTTCTTGGCCATTGAGACAGTATGGGGCATTGGATTCCCTCTGGTGGCTTGGGTCTCAAGCCTCAAGTTAGACTAATCTTTGGTTGGCCACTTCCACAGGCTCTAAGCCACCATTGCTCCAGCACATCTTACAGGCAGGACAGGTATGTAGTTAAGGTTTTGTGGCTGGATTGATGTCCCTTTACTTAACAATAATGCCTACTTCTAAGTACATATCCTCTTCATCTTTCTGGGTCTGGATTATCTCAGTCAGTGTGATTTTTTTTTTAATTCCATCCGTTTGCCTACAAATTTTATGATGTCATTTTTTCCTAACAGCTGAGTAAATAAACTATTGTATAAATATATCACATTTTCTTTATCTATTCTTTAATTGAGGGACTTCTGGGTTATTTCCAGTTTCTGGCTATTATGAATTAAGCTGCTATGAACACAGTTGAACAAGTGTCCTTGTAGTAGGATGGAGTGTCTTTTGGATACATGCCCAAGAGTAGTATAGCTGGATCTTCAGGTAGATTGATTCCCAATTTTCTGAGAAACCACCATATTTGATTTCCATAGTAGTTGTATAAGTTTACACTCCCACCAGCAATAGAGGAGTGTTCCCCTTGCTCTACATCCTCTCCAGTATGCACTGTCGCTTGTGTTTTTGATTTGAGCCTTTCTGACAGGTGTAAGAAGGAACTCAGAGTTGTTTTGATTTATATAGTATCTCTCCTAAGGCTGAGACATCACCCCCTTGTTGACTATCACTGAATATAGACCCAGAATAGGATACATAGATACAGCTGGCAATTAGTTGGTAGCCATTTATGACTGCCTTTCTGTGGAAGATTTTATAGATCTTATTTGAGATTACTTCTTTCTTTGTGTCACCTTTTGTTCATACTTCTCAGTTACCCTACTACTTTGTGTTTCTGTTACTATTATTATTATTGTTAATTATTATTAATATTATAGCTGTCATTCATTCTGACAGGGGAACAGAGTTAATTCAGTTTTGTCCTAAATCTTCTGTTTCAGTTGGTCATTAAAATTGAAATAACTAACAATTTTATTACATTTAGCATTATTATATAAAATCTTGTTATATGTTATATATGTTGAAATTAACAAACATTATAATTTGCAGTTTTGCTTTTAGGCATTAGTTCTTGTAATCCAACTCGGTTCAAGAATATATAACAGAGGGAAATTCTGATTCTCCAGTATTTACCTTCTAATTTCCCGGAAGTAATGAATGCACAATCATGCCTGCTTTGCTCTGTTGGGTTTGAATGATGAACTGTGACACTATGCAATTGTCTTATAGTTTCTATTGCTAAGCTAAAACACCATAACCAAAACCAGCATGGGTCAGAAAAGGTTTATTTCAGTTTAAGGTTCCACATCACAGTCCATCATCAAAGGAAGTCAGCACAGGAACTCAAAGACAGAACCCCATGGCAGGAAGTGAAGCACAGATCACTTCAAAGTGCTGCTTATTGCCTTGCTCCTCATATGTTATTACTTACAATGGACTGGGACCTCCTATACCAATCGATAATTAAGAAAATATTTCACAGATTTTTCTAGAGGCATTTATAGAGGCATTTTTATATTTTTGGTTGTGAGCCTAGCCTTTAACGGCTGAGCTATCTCTCCAGCCCTTATAGAGGCATTTTTTCAGTTGTGATTCCTTCTCAAATACCTCTAGTTTGGGTCAAAGTAAAAATGCGCAAACAAACAAACCCAAACAACCAGGACTGGCATCATAAACCACTGTAGGCTGTCCTCTCAGTTCTTTTGAGAACTCTGTATTTTCTGATTGCTTAGAACGATTTTTCAGGTTCTTATCTTCTAAGATCCAGATTTGTCATTCTATTTTGGTCAAGTACTAACATGTTTTTAAGAAATCATATAATTGATTATCTTTTACAAGAAGAAAACTCCCTTAAATTAGATAATTGGTGGTAAATATTTTTTTTTAATTTACCTGTTTTGATAAGGACAAGTTGATTTTCCCCTTAATCAATAATCATTTTTATTGTTCCACACTGTAATATTATGTAGATACTCATAATAATTTGCTTTCAAGTATTGGCATTCTTCCTTTCTCTCTTTCTTTTTTTCTTCTTCCTTTCTTTACACCATTCTCTTATTTATTTATGTTTTATTTACATGGTATGAGATAATTACCTAAGCTCCCTTAGACTCAAATAGCTATGATCAATTATAAAATGTTCTTTTCTCTCAGAAGTATTGAAACTAACTTACAGGCCCACTAAGTATTTTTATCCTCATGTATGATTTAGAATTTTATATTCAACTATATAAATTAATATTCCTTTTCTGATTAATATCCCCTTTCTGATAGCATAATTATTTTAATACTACTGTGTAAATTAATATCTGATATCTTAGGATATATATATATTCTCACACTTAGTTTTTAATCACTGACTTTCTGTCATTTGTTTACTTGTTTAATCCCCATAAATAAAATTTGACATGTTCAGCCATATAAAAACACTGATTTTTAATGAATAATTATATATATATATATAATTAGGATGCAAATGGTAAAACATGGTAGGGATATGTGAAATTAAGTAGGACACTACATACTCATTAAAGGAAAAATCCACCAAGAGGACTTTGCAATTCTTAACATCTAAGTTAATAAAAGAAACACACTTCAGTTTAAATCACATATTGATCCTCACACACTGACAGTGGGAGACATCAATAACTTACTGTCACCAACAGATAAGTCATTCAAACAAAAATTAAAGAAAGAAATCCTGGAGTTAACTGGGGTTATGAACCAAATGGACCACATAGATATTAACAGAATATCCTAAACACAAAAGAATATAACTTCTTCTCAGCACTTCACAGAATTTGTCCAAAATTGACCACGTATTCCACATAAAGCAAGTCTTAACACTCACAAAAAATTAAATTAACACCCTGCCTCTATCTGACCACCACAAATTAAAGCTGGATATCCATGAAAACAAAAACAAGAGAAAGCTGACAAACTCATGGAAACTAAACAAATCAAAATGAATGAAAAATCTGTCAAAAAAGAAATAAAGTATTTTTCTAGAATTGAATGAAAATAAATGCATAATATACCCAATAAGACAATTCAGAGAGACAAGTTCATAGCAAAAGTGCCTATTTAAAAAAAATTGGAGAGATCTCATACTAGTAACTTAACAACCTACCTGAAAGCTTTGGAATAAAAAAGAAACACACTCAAAAAGAGCAGATGTCAAGAATAATAAAAGTACAGAAATCAATAAAACTAACAAAAACAAAACAATACAAAACATCAAGGAAACAAAGTTTGATCTTTGAAAAAAAAATGAATAAGATTGACAAATCATTATTTAAATTAATTGATAGACAAAGAATGAATAGTCAGTTAACAAATTTAGAAATGAAAATAGAGGAATAACAACAGGAATCAAGGAAATACAGGGAAAAATAAAGACATAGTTTAAAAATCTGTATTGACCAAATTAGAAAATCTAAAAATGATGGATAATTTTCTCAGTGTATACTATTTAGCAAAGTTAAATCAAGATCAGATAAGCTATTTAACAGACCTATAATCTCCAGTGAAATAGAAGTCATTATTAAAAGTCTCACAAACAAAAAAGCCCAAGGTCAGATGACTTTAGTACATAATTCTTTGACACTTTTAAAGAAGAGTTAATGCCAAAGCTCTTCAAATTTTTCCACAAAATAGAAACAGAAAGAACATTGACCAATTTGTTTTGAAGCAGTGATTAGCCTGATACACATAAAAACCCAACTAAAAAGAGAATTACAGACTAACTTACATTATGGACATAGATGAAAAAATACTCAATAAAATACTTGCAAATAGAATCTAAAACCACATCAAACCATGATCAAGTAGGCTTCATTCCAGAGATGCAGAGATGGATCACTAGAAGAAAATCAGTAAAGATAATCCACCATATAAATAAACTGAAAGAAAATACCACATGATTATTGCCTTAGATGCAGAAAAAGCCTTTGAAAAAATACAACACCTATTCATGATAAAAGTCCTAGAGAGATTAGGGATACAAGTGACATACCTAAACATAATAAAGGTAGTTTATAGCAAGCCCATAGCCAACATCAACCTAAACTGAGAGAAATTCTAAGAAATTCCGCTACAATAAGGAATAAGACAAGGTTTTCCATTATGTGCATGCCTATTCAATATAGTACTTGAAGTCTCAGCTAGAGCAAGAAAACTGAAGGAAATCAAAGCAGATACAAACTGAAAAGGAAAAAGTCAAAGTATCTTTATATGCAGATGATATGGTAATAGACATGAGACCCTAAAAATTCAAGTAAGAAATTCCCACAGCAGATAAAGTCTTTCAGCAAAGTAGTAGGATACAAAATTAGCACAAAAACACAGTAGTCTTTCTATATACAAATGACAAGTGGACTGAGAAAGAAATCAGAAGCAAAATATTTCACAACAGCCTCAAATAATATCAAATATCTTGGGATAACTCTAACAAAGCAAGTGAAAGATTTGTATAATAAAAATTTTAAGACATTGAAGAAGATAATAAAATATGGAAAGATCTCTTATGCTCATGGATTGGCAGGATTGATATAGTAAAAATGGCCATCCTACCAAAAGTAATTTACAGATACAGTGTAATCCCCATCAAAATTCCCCTACAATTCTTCATAGTTCGTGAAAAGACAATTTTCAGCTTTACATGAAACATAAAATTCAAGGACATCTAAAACAATCCTCAATAATAAAGGACCTGATGCAGATATCATTAGCTGCAACTTCATATTGTATTACAAGCCAATAGTAACAAAAACAGACACGCTGGTCATTGGAATCAAATTGAAGACCCAGACATAAATTTGCACACCCATGGACAGATGATTTTTGAAAAAGAGGCCATAAATGCATACTACAAAAGTCAGTATCTTCAGCAAATGCTGTTGGACAAACTGAGAGACTGCATGTAGGAGTACAAACAGACCCAAGCTTGTGACTGCATTAAACTCAACTCTAAATGGATCAAAGACCTCAGCATTAATCCAGATAAACGGAAACTGAATAAAAAGAAAGTGAGAAATACCCCAGAATTCATTGACACAGGAAAAGTTTTCCTAAAGAGAACACTGTTAGCACAGGCACTAAGATATTTAAATAATAATAATATTAAATGATTCCTTGTGAAACTGAAAAGCTTCTGCAAAGTAAAGACACTATCATTCAGACAATGCAGCAGCATACAGAATGAAAACAATTAAATGTTTTTGGTTTTTATTTTTTTTAATTTTTTCTTCCACTCGTCCTATACTTCCCCCAGGCTCCCTGTCCCCCAGATCCACTCCTCCTCCATTTCTCTTCAGACCTCCAAGAGACAACAACCAAATAAAATAAAACAGGATGCAATAAGACAAGGCAAAAGCCCTCATGCTAAGGCTAGACAAGGAAATCCAATCGGAGGAAAAGTCTCAAGAGCAGGCAAAAGAGTAAGAGACACACCCTCTTCCACTGTTAGGAGTCCTACAAGACCACAAAGCTAACAGCCATGCATATACACAGAGGAAAGGGTACAGACCTTGCAGGCCTCGTGTTTGCAGCTTCAGTCTCTGCAAGTCCATGTGAGCCCAGCCTAAGTGATTCAGTGGGTCATGTTCTCCTGGTTTCCTCCATCCCCTTTGACTGAGAGGTGAGTTACAAAGTAAAGGACCATGGGGACAGATAGATCTCCCTTAAAAAGGGAAATAGATAGTTATGGATGGCTACAGGGAAGAGAGAGGGGAGATGGGAAACAGTAGGACTGAAACCTACTACCATAGAAGCTTTCGTATATATATTTATATGGGTTACCTTTATTTTCATGGTCCACCAGCCATCAGTCCCTGAGGACAAAGGCACAGAAGTGATGACAGAGATCCTTGGATAGCCCATGAACACAGCAGAGATAGCTCTCCAGGGGATGACTTCAGTGAATAGGCTCAACTTTATTCCAGAGTATAAGAAATATATATGTTTGGAGACCCTGGAGATAAATTCTAATTTGCATTAACTAGCATGTTCCTATCATAAGGCTTCATATGTGGCAGTAGCGTCCCCTAACAAAGCTTCTAGGTCAAGTCTTAGTTACCATACATTCAGCACAGGAAAGCGTCTAGCAGAAGACTGTGCCAAGGGTCACAGTAGAGATAAATCAGGCATCCAGGCTTAGAGACAGCTTCCAGATAAGGACAGGTAGATAGCAGAAAATCTCTCTGGAGAGGGAGTCTCTCATGTTGTAGAGCTTTAGAGAGAGTTGCCAGGCCAAGATAGACTGCAACCTTTGATGACCGAGGCCTCACAACATGTATATGTATGTATATATGAAGGTGATCTATATTAAATTGTCAAATAATGGGAGAGACAGAGTCCCATGAATTGATATATCTTGTCACCAAATGAGTCTTCCAGAACCAGGATTGGGTTATATCTAATTGAATAGTTGGCAAAAGGAATGGCCCCCATAGACCCATGAGTTTGAATGCTTTGCCAATAGGGAGTGGCATTACTAGGAGGTGTGGCTTTGTTGGAGGAAGTGAATCACTGTATGAGTGGGCTTTTGGGTCTCATATGCTTAAGCTATGCCCAGTGTGGCACACAATTTCCTGCTGCCTGATGATCAAGATGTAGAACTCTCATCTCCTTATCTAGCACTATGTCTGCCTGCACACTGGCATGCTTCCTGCTGTGATGATAATGAACCAAACATCTGAAACTGTAAGCCAGCACCAATTAAATGGAGTTTCCTTAGTCACAGTGTTTCTTCAAAGCAATAAAAACACTAGGACATATGGGAAGCCCCAAACAACCAAGTCTATTGACAAGACTACAGATTGGTCTCCACAAACTGACAACAAGACCCCTTTGCTGAAGACAACACTACATGAGTCAATGAAAATGGAGAAACTGAGCTGGTGCCTGTATAGAAGAGCCTTTACTCCTTTGTGCTAGCATCATTGACACAAGAAGGTACTCTGCAGGCTACCAAAGGAGAAAGGTAAACATCAACGCACCCACAAACACTCTCTCATAAATAATGGTGTTCTGCCTGTAATATATGCTAGTGCAATGGTAGCACAAGCTTGTAATACTAATTAACAAATATCCTATTTGAAGTCACTCCTCTTGAGGGAAATAATGTCCAACCTACTTGGGTGACCAAGAGCCTGAGACTAGAAAGCCCTGGAATGTGGGGTAAAAACAAGTATTACTGTTCTTAAACACACACACACACACACACACACACACACACACACACACACACATATATATGTGTGTGTGTATATATATATATATATATACTCCTAATGATATCCTGCTAAACTTATAGATCAATGTCTTGTTCAGCCATCAGAGAATCTTCCTCGTGAAATAGATGGGAAGAAATATAGAGACCCAGAGTCACACAATATGCAGAGAGTGGAAGACCATGTAACACTCAGCCCTAAAGGGGATGATGACTCCATCAAATATTTCCCCTCAGGACTCAGAGACCCTTGTTGAAGAGGAGGTCAAAACAGAGTAAGAGCCAAAGTGGGGATCTAGGACACCAAGAAATAAGCCCATCTGAAGCAACATAATTAAATCATTTATGACATCACATGGTGGACTCGGACACCATGCACAGGGCCTGTATTGGTCTGCACCAGATGGGGTGACTGGAACTGAAATAAGTGGACACATACCCCCATCCCTAATACAGTAGCAACTTCCAACTGATAACCTCTTGCAAATGAAAATATAGTTTTCTCCAGGAGAATCTCACCAGGGAAACAATCTACTCTCATGGCCTAAAGAAAAGAACTCAGTAATATCTTTAGAGGTTCCTTGTCTTATAATATCATATCAGAACTTGTTTTTTTTATTTTTATTTTTAATTTTATGTTTTACATCTATTTTAAATGTATTTATTCTCATTTTATCATGCAGACTCTTTGCATATATGTTATGGCTTCCAATTTTTTAATGGGATTTGTTAGTGAGTAAATGAGTGGGTCTCTCTCTCTGAACCTGTGTTTCATGTCATTTGTTGGGGTAGGGGGTCTTTTTTTCTGTTCGCTATGTTGTATTTTGATGTGTTTGCTTTTTTATTTTATTTTATCTTATTTTATTATTATCCCTTAGAAGTCTGCTCTTTTTTTTGTTTATTTTGTTTTTTGTTTTTTTTTCTAATGAGAGACATAAAAGGTATAGATACGGATGAGAGAGTAGAAAGGGAGGAACTGGGAGAAGGAAGTGGAGGAGAAACCATAATCTGTATATACTATGTAAGAAAAATGTTTACAATAAGAGGAAAAGAAAGTCCTTACTTTCAGTAGGACATTTCTTTACATTTGCACAAACATTATTGAATAGCATTTAGAAAGCTATTGTGGTTTTCTCATTTTCTTTTTAGAAAATGCAAATTTTTATTGTTAATGAAGATGAACATGCTTTTCATTCTGCTTTTAATCTGGAAAGCCTCTTTAGTATATTTTGTTTACAGCAGTTATTATACTTTTGGAAGGAGTATACATCGAAGCACATATGAGAGTGAGTAAGCAGTGATGGCCTTTGTATTGGAAACTCCAATATTTAGGATGCAGAGGTAGAATGATCTTAAGTTTGAAACAAATTTGATCTATGAATACCTGTCAAGAAATCAGGAAGTAAAAATCAACACCTAGTAAAAATAAGATACTTTTCTTTTATCATGAATGGGACCCTACTGAAACAAAATACCCCTAAATGTCATAATAGTCATTTTTTTCTGCATTATGTTTTAAGTTTTTCATAAGATTATTATGCAACTGGACTGGCCAGATTAGAAAAAAACCTTTAATAAGAAGGCAATTTTTTTTCTGCTTTAAATAAGAGGACAAGTCTCATGATATTTGTATTCATGCTCAGATGTTATTTATTCCTATAACTAACACTTAGAGATGGGAGCTGATTAAAACACAGAAGAGGAAATATCCATTGATTTCTAGCTGGTGTTCATCCAACTATTAAATTAATCAGAATGAGATGTCAATAAGCATGTCAAGATTCTCTCCTCAGGATCCATAGTTTAGTATTGGAGAAGACTTGTGACCACAGGAGAAAATTAGGTTAAATAGAACAGAACTCTTTGCCTTTATTGAAATTTAACACTTTTGGATGGTTCACAAAACCCAACTACTCTTGAGTTTTCTAAAATTAGCTTCTGATATATTTGCTTTTCTCTTATAGATCTATCAAGAAGATATACAGTCAAAGTGATTGGTAGTGGTTATTATAAATTATTTATTTTATAAAAGGTCTTAAAAGAATAAAAGTGTTAATGGACATGCTATTCACTTTATAAATAGATTTCCCATGCCCTACCTCTGTTTATGAATGTATTTACTGAGTTATATGATAAAGACTTCGAATGCCCCAAATAAATTTACAGAAGAGATACAGATGGTTAGAGCAGTTACCCCATGAAACATAAATAGCCAGCTTATCACAAAGCTAACTTTTTTCCTTCCTTTTTATTTGTGCGCTGGAAAGTTCAAAATCTACTTACTTGGTCAGAATCACAACTATGATAACCATGGTACAATTTTATTTAGTATGGCCCATTGTTGCATTTTACATATCTAGACTGATTTTTCTATCTACTACTTTGTAAGTAGTATCCTAAATCTCTCTGATATAAAAAATTAATATGTATATATATGAGAGATATTATATATAATACATTCCATGTTTGTTTTTATAGATTACATTTATATTTGAGAGCATGTAGTATTTCCTGTCTACAACTGCTTTATTTCAGTTAGACTACTGCACTTCATTTATCTTGTCTTTGCTCTTAAGGATAGAATAGAGAAAACAGATACACTTTTTATTCTTTATTAATTATTTGCATGCCAAATGTTTATTAAGTACTTAGGAATTTAAATATTGTGAACTGGACTAGAAGACCCCAGAAGACAAACACAGCCATGTTGTTTTCTAGAACATTGCAATGGATGTATAATAAGATAGAAAAGGCAAATTATTAGATACAGACTAATTGATTCATTTAGTGATTTGCTTAAAACACTGCTTGTAAACCAAACCTGTTTGGCAAACCTGACTTCACTTGCTGCACAAAACAGAAAGACTTGGAGAAATAACTGAAACAATGGGTTATTGCCTCTAACTACCAGCTAGCTGTCAGGTATGCTTTTGTAAAATCTTGCTTGTTTGCCAGCTCCAACTTGTGATTCTTCAGTATAAAATGAGAAGACAAACGAGTCAATGTCAACGCCCTTCACAAGCTATTCAGGTTTTTGGTCCACTGGTGACATTTCCTCTCTTCCACTCTCATTAGTGTCTGAGTGCTTATTCCAGAAAGAATCCTACAACATGACCATTATGAGAAACTACCAAGAGAACCGGCAATGAAAATAGTGTGATAAGCATTGCAGGGCAGGAAAATGTGAAGGGATAGTACTGAGGGATACTAAGACATCCCTCATCCCTCATGGAAAAGTAAGGACTCCTACTGAAATACAAGATGAAACAAGATTGAATTGTTCAATGGGAGTTAAGTAAAGAAGGGGATGAAAAGTTATAACTCAGCAGTTATGATAAAATAATATTTATCCCCACAGAAATGGGAAAACAATAAGGTTATTTAACCAAGAAAGTGATTCTAAAAGTAAATTTTCAGATATATGGATTGGGTAGTGTATAACATTTATATGAGTGTTGAGAAAATGAATTTGAATTGGAAAATAACTGTATATTCAATGATGGGATGAGTTCAAAGAATGCTAAGGAGATGTTTATAAGTCTCCCTTAGGTGAGAAATTGTGGTAAATTTTACCTGGTAAGTTTTACCTTATCTTATCAGAGAAGCAGAATAGTTAGCCACTAGCTTACCTCTATGAAATCCTCAGCCTCAAGAGAGAGAGAGCTCCTGTTTCCTCATGCCTTATAAACCTTTTGTGTTCTGCCACATTACTTCCTGGAATTAAAGGTGTGTGCCACCACTGTCTAGTTCTGTTTCTCTCATGTAGCCCAGTGTGGCCTCGAACTCACAGAGTTCCAGATGGATTTCTGCCTCCTGAGTGATAGAATTAAAGGCATGTGCCACCACTACCTGACCTCTATGTCTAATTTAGTGGCTGGCTCTGTCCTCTGATCCTCAGATAAGCTTTATTGCAGTACACAATATATTATCACATTTCCCCTTTTTTTGTCTGAAATAATAGAAGGTTATAACTAATATAAGAAAAACTATAAGAATATACAATATAGATAGGTAATAAATATGTGAACAATGTCTAGTCCATTTGCATTTGACAAATTCAGAGAAATACTCCATTATCTATCCTATCTTTGTGAATCCAAAAGATTGTATCTAACTTACCTTCCATCCCAGTTTGTATTACCAACCCCAAACTATCTTTTGATGTCTTTCAAACTTACATACTTTACACCTCTTTAGTGAGTTTCTTTTCTGAATTTGTTAACAAGAAAAAGTATAACTATCTAATCTTCAACTCCCTCAGAGAACCGAGAAGGAAATAATATTAACTGTGTAAGCAGGAAGTGCAAACAAGTGACTTCCAAATAATGTGAGAAATGACAGAAACAGCTGGCTGCCTGGACAGTCACTCAAGGTTTCTCTGTCATTCTAGATTTTGGAAGTTGCTTACAATGCTTTTCCTGTTTACTTAGATATTATATCCTTCTGGGGACTTTGATGTCATTGAAGACTAGATAGTTATAGTAATAATTTTCTTTGGTTATGAAAAAAGATAAATTAGATATGAAACTTTAGACTCACAAACATAGGATAGATGATAGATTATTTTCTTTAATTTTGCCAAAATACAAATAGAGTAGATATTGTAACTGTAATTCTTGCTTGATAACTCTTCTACTATATGTAATTTTACTGTGTTAAAGTTAAAACTTCCCTTTTTGATTAGACAGAAAAGGGAAAGTGCTGTGGGATGTCTTTCTGCATGCTGTGAATATATGTTGCTATGATTGGTTAATAAAGAAGTTGCTCTTGTATATGGTGAGTCAGGTTATAGCCAGACAGGAAATTCAAGAGAGAGAGACAGGAAGAAGAAAGGCAGAGACAGAGGAGATGCCAGCCTGCCGCCCAAGAAGCAATATGCCAGCAGACCAGTAATGTCATGGCCACATGGCAACATATAGATGAACAGAAATGGGTTAAGATGAAAGAGCTAGCTAGCAAGAATTCTTAGCCATAGGCCATACAGTTTGTAATTAATATTAAGCCTCTGAGTGATTATTTTATAAGTGTCTGTGGGACTGAGCGTGAGAGAGATTTGTCCTGACCTCGGGCCGGGCACAATTCAGGAAATCTATGGCTATAAGCATTTGGGTCTGGAAAGAGATGATATGGCTCTTTCAGAGGACACATGATTGATTCCCACAACACATGTTGGGAAGCTCACAACTGCCTGCAACTTCAGCTACAAGGGGATCTGAAGCCTTTGACCTCTACAGGCAAATGCACATGCTCTCACAAAGACAGTCACATAGATATGTGATTAAAATAAATATGAAAATACTCCTTAAAGAACTTATTGGCACAAGAAAGGAAATTGGTTTATTCATTGATATTTTATCATCTATTTAGAGATACTGAATAAAATGACTGAATAGAATTGCAACAAGTGATGGTGGGTGAAAATAAAGAACTCAATACTGAACATACTCAAAGTGGACTCTTGTTCTCCCAAAGTATATGTCAATCAGTGAAAAATATCCCCAAATTCTACACTTTAATTTTCCAGAATATGAATAATTTTCTAGATGGCAAAGGGAATTGACAGATGTTAAAGTTGGAAATAAAGTTGTTTATAACCTGCTGGTAGGTAAATTCTCCTTATCCTGAATTTTCTTTGACTGATCACAGTGCAGTCACATAAGTTCTCGCAAGTGAATGAGGAAGATTGAGTTAGAGATCAGTATTCTGAAAAGGACTCAATTCTCGAGCTTCCATCTCACTGCTGGTCCTGAGAAAGCAGAAAGAGGGTCTGGTATCGATGAATGTGAGCACCCTGTACAAGTTAGTAATAGCCTTCAATTTCTATGAAGTTAGCAAAAATAGCTCCAATTCTATGGCTGCAAAGAGATGAATTCTAACAACAACCTGTATGACTAGAAGAGTAGATTCTCTCCCAGAACCTCCAGAAAGGAGCACCATTCTGCCAGTCTCTCACATTTAGTACATGGAAACTTACACTTAACAGTTGTTTTTATCTTTGGAACTGTTTCTTTTCTTTTCTTTTAGGAATTCGGTATTATAATTTGTATGTTAGAGAAAAATTATTAGAAAATTTTAATTAAATAAAAATAATATTGAATGATGTTGTCTATGGAGCTTTCAGTCTGTGAACACAGAAACATTTGTGTGTTGTTATTTGCTTTTGCTCTTTTGGGGGCCTGCCACCCATCTCCCAAATGAATCACACACAGAGGCTTATTCTTAATTATGTATGCCCAGCCTTAGTTTTGCTTGTTTCTGGCCATCTTTTCTTGAATTATCCCATCTGCCTTTTGCCTCTGGGCTTTTCCTTTTCTGTTTCTATATACCTTTCTTTCTTTCTTACTCCTGGGCTGGCTGTGTAGCTGGGTGGCTGGCTCCTGATGTCCTCCTCCTTCTCTTTCTCCTTCTTTCTTCCCAGATATCTACTTTTATATGTCCTCTCTGCCTCCCAGCCCCACCTATCCTTTCTCCTGCCTTGCTATTGGCCAGTTCTTTATTAGACAATCAGGTGTTTTAGGCACAGTAACAAAGCTTCACAGAGTTAAACAAATGCTACATAAACAAAAGTAACACACCTTACAATAATATTCCCCAATAGACGTATATCACTTTTGTTGCTTTCCCCATCATTTAAAACTATACTTCCAATCAAATTTTAAATTTTTAAGGAGGTTCTAAAAAAACAAAACATTTTCAGTGACATAGTTACAATCATTGTCTAGCTATCAAATTTTACTATGTAGGTTTATACTTAATTTTCAAAATAAATAACTAAGGTTGGATAAAGCACAGGGACAACTAGCCAAAGGAATGGAAACAGATGAACTATGAACCAATGGTTGAGGGGCTCCCAACTGGATCAGGCCCTCTGAATGGGTGAGTCAGTTGATTGGCTTGATCTGGTTGGGAGGCATCTAGGCATCTAGGCAGTGGCACCAGGTCCTGGGCTCGTTACATGAGTTGGCTGTTTGAAACCTGCCTGGGGCTTATGCAGGGACACTAGGCTCGGCCTGGGAGGAGAGGACTGGACCTGCCTGGACTGAGTCTACCAGGTCGATCTCAGTCCTCAGGGGAGGCCTTGCTTTGGAGGATGTGGGAATGGGGGGTGGCCTGGGGGGAAGGGGAGAGGGGCGGGACGGGGGGAGAACAAGGGAATCCGTGGTTGATATGTAGAACTGAATTGTATTGTAAAATAAAATTAAAGAAAAAAAACTTTAAAAAAGTCTACCTCAGTACAGTTTGGGGCATATATTATTGATGTCACCTTTTATTTGTGAAATCAGGGCCTTGAAGTACCTCATTTACTTTTAGAATTTATATTCAAACTCAAATCAGTCCTTTGAGTCTCTGAGGTCCACATTGCTTCTAAATCTGAGAGAATTCTGTTGTCACCAGGGATGCTGTTCTGTAAATGCCCGTTCTATCTATCTCTGACAACTCAGTTTCTACCATAAAATCCTTATTTTTCCAGTGTATATTTGAGGTGTGGTCACCGCTCTGTGTGGCAAAGCAGCCATTTGATTGAATCTCATTTAGTACAGCTAATTCACGGTGGCAGTGTGGCTCTGTTTTGAGGTGTGCTCTCATTTAAATTGTGACTTCAATATTTTTTAGTCTGAGACTATTGGAGATGGTAAAGTTTTCTATTTGTGTGTAATTATGGTAAATTATTGCTGTAAATTGTGCCCACTTACTTTGAACTGCAGCTTTGACATTAATAATAAACCTATAACCTATTTTCACAAAACACTTATCTATTATTATTTTCTGAACTGATTTTTTTTCCCTTTCAGTTTTGTTGTTGCTTGGGTCCTATTTTATTTTTCATCTCTTAACAGAGCCTGACAAACAATGAGGTGCAAACAACGTTCCAAATCCACTGTGTTAAAGAAAAAGTTAGTTCCCCTTAATAATTTTGTTGTCCCAGATACATATAATGAAAAAAAATCCACAGTCATCTATGTATTTTCTCAGCTTAATATTCACTTGTATTATCAAAATCATCACTAAGTAAAATCACAGATTTTTTTCTATCACTTAATAAATTCATCAATTTATGCCAGTTGCTGTGGTCACTTGTCATTGTAAAATAAAATAAATGATCACCGATAGAGCAAAGGAAAGCAATACTAAAAGGATCGTGAGGCCGAGCATTTTAGTGAAAGGAGGGATAGATAGATAGGAACAAAACACGTGATGATCACTCTGACAAATGAACAATTCAACTGACAATTTTTCAGAGTAGTCAGCACTCAAAACAGCAGCAAACACCTGACTGAAGATGCCTTCTCTATTGTTCCAGAGGCATATATTTTGCATTTTTTGTTGTGATGTTATGAAATGTGAAATTTTAAGAATCACTAGTATGTTTCTATTTCCTCTACATCATTCTTCACAGGAAGGAATATTGCATTAAATTATTTAAATAAAAATATACAGTAGATTAATAGGATCTGATATCTAGATTAACAAAAGAGTAAGGGCTTCTTGGGAAGTACAAACAACTCCAGGTGGAACATTAAAACTGTTACAAAAACTCCAAATTTTAGGATTCAATCTTGGTCTTCTGAATATAGATAATCCCAGGCTAATGTTTGCTATCTAGTTATAAGTTTTTATATTATTTTTGGTTTTTATTCATTTTTATTTACTTTCAGGTCAATTTGAGTAAATAAAAATCTGTCCTAAAGACTTTCCTGCAAGGATTCGGTGTGTGGTGTCTTGTTTCTTTGTAAGTTTTTTCATAAAGACATTAGTGCAAGAAAAGAACTTCAATAACTTTCCTGAAGAAGCAGTGTAAAGATAAACATAGGGTGCAAGTCTCTGGCATCAACCAATTGCACCACATAGTAAGTAAATATGTACATAATAAATAAAACAAAATAATAAGAGGCAGTGATTTTTCAACCAATATATATATATTAGATATCCATGTGTATATATGTATACAAGTATGTATGCCTATAAATACATCTACCTATTGTGACTTTTTATATAAAATATGAACTAGTTAAATATTCTACCCTTTATAAAAGTGATAAAACAGCTTATTACAGCTTTTTGATATCTATCAAAGATTTATTTTCGGCATACTTTTTTCTGCTGGGTAAAACAAAGCAAAAGCACTTTATTTTTGTTATTATGTTGACATTCCAAGTAGTCTTTGCTCTTACTAACTTCAGAATATTAGTCAGACCAGGATTTTACACCAAATTTCTATTAAATAGTTAAAGTTTTCAAATATAAATTTTTGTCTAGATGTTTCAGTGCAGACTATAGACATTGATCATTAACTGTATTTTCTTAAGCCATACGTTAGAAGTGTTACATGTTTTAAGAAAGAAGCTTTTTGTCAATCCCAACTCCAGTGATTCTAATGACACTATCTTCAAATAGACCGTATTGGCTTCATGCATTTCTATCCCATTTTGGTAAATGTTACAGTATTTTAATCATCATCATGATAATCTCTGCTGTGGGAACTATGAAATGGATCTTTATTGATGCAGCCACCAGTAACTGTACCTGTGTATGGGAGTGTCTTTGTTATTTTTTTTTTTTTTGTTGCTATCATAAAGTTCTCAAGCAAAATCAACCTAAAGGAGAAAGAGTTTACTTCAGATAGCAGTTGCTAAGGGAGATAGTCTGTCACAGCAGCATGCAAGGCCCACATGTTGGCAGGAGCAGAAGGCTGGCTTCCCATGTTGCATCCACAAACAGGAAGCAGAGAGTGAGCAGGAAGTGGGACAACATAGGATATAAAACCTCAAAGCACACACCAGTGACCCACTTCCTTCAGGAAGTTTCTTCCCTCCTAAAACTGAGACAACCGTCCCCAAACCTCCACTTCCAGTTGGGAGGGACTAAGTAGTTAAACATGTGTCCCTATATAAGGATATTTTCATTTAAACCACAACAGAGAGTCATGTTGTAGAATACTTCTTAACTAGACAAAAATGTGCCACAGAATATTAGTTTAACCGTGTAGAGGTGTGCTACTTTTTTTCATGCTTCATTTGTTTAACGAGGTAAGGATACGTGTTCAATTATGTAGAGATATGTTGCATCTATTTCACCTTGCCTGCCTAAGGCAACTGAGTGGTCTAATAAAAAGCTGAGCGGTCAATAGCTAGGCAGGAAATGGACAGGCACGGCTGCCAGGCGAGAGAATAAATAGGAAGAGAAATCTAGGCTTAAGAAGAGGGAGGAAGAAGAGGAAGAGAAGGAGGAGCGAATGAGGAACATGCCTGGGGTAAGAAGCCAGGTAGATGCCAGCTAGCCAGACACAGAGAAGCAGTGCAAGTAAGATACACAGAAGGAAACAAAAGTAAAAAGCCCAGAGGCAAAGGAGAGATAAAGAGAAACATGTTAATTTAAGTTGAAAGAGCTAGTCAGAAATGTGCCTAAACGAGGTCGAACACTCAAAACTAATAATAAGTCTCTATGTCATGATTTGGGAGCTGGTTTCTAGCCCAAAAGAAACAGCCTGGTACAGAGTTAACTTGATCAGTGCAGTGTTTTGATTGCTCCAAAGATACATCATTATTTTCATCCTTCTTTCAGTCTTCAAGCCTGATTATGATTATGTCTAATTCCTAAAAATATTTTCATTAGTCACTTAACAAAATCTCAGCAGGACTTATTAAAGTCATCTCTCACATGAAATTAAGTACTACAAATAACTAAGCTTTGTGAAGAATAAGATCTGTTAGAAGCTGAGATAAACTAATCTTTAGGCCTCTTAGGACAAATTTCTAAAAGTGGTTTTAAAGGAAAAGTTCTTGAATGAAATGAAAAGTTGTTACTCCAGTGGACACAGGGGTGCTGGGAATGTGAAACATCCTGATTCTGTCAAGGAGACAGTGTTAACATTCTACCTAGAAGATCAAAGTAATTAGAAATCCCTAATGCTGAAGTCCAGTCCACAGAAGGACCCTGAATCCCTTCAGTTCTCAGAAGGATGGCAAAGGCAAGAAAGCTCCATAAGAGAACTGTGAGCCTGCAGAGGCTAATTCACAAGACCGAAGCAAAGATGTTGACTCCATGACAGAAGTAGAGACAGAAAGTGCTGAGACAGAAGCTCTAGCGAGGTTTCCATAGGATCTAGCAAAGGTTATTGATGAAGGTAGCTACAGGAAACAAGCCATCATCCATGTAGGGAAGCCACCTTCCTCTGGAAGAGTATGCCAACTACTGAACCCATTACTACAGAGAAATGGTATTACCTAGTAACATGCGTGTGATCATCCAAGAGTACTGATGGAGATATGCAGTGAGATTAATGTAGCTTTCATGCTTGCTAGCATAGCATTCATTTTAAAACCCATGCACCAAGAGTATTTTCTACTTTCCAGCTTTATCTTAAAAAGAAAGAAAGAAAGAAATAACATTAGGAACTCCCTCCACATTCTTTCTTCTGATGGGTCCAGGAAACTCAAATTGAAAATGTTTTGGAAAGGACTCATCAATCCTAAGTACCAGGAAGAATATTTCTGACTTAGAGAAAGTGGTAAATGATATCACCATTCACAGGAATTGGAAGAAACATAATCTACTTTCAGGGATGATTCTGAGGGGCGGTGTCCCATAGTCCTATTCTAAACCTCTCAACATGGTGAACCATGTATTAGTTTTGATTGCTACACCTTTGCTTTCTCCAGAATACATTACTCAATAAATCTTCATTTGTCTTTCCAATCTATCACCTTTCAACTAGGAAATAAATCTTAAAAGGAATAGTTTCTTCCTCTGTAGTGGTGGTAATACTCTGGTGTTTACTATGTAGACCATCAAAAGGATTTTTACCCATTACATATTAATAGATGCATGCACTCTTCTCTATTGTGAGAGATTGCTCTCTGTAGTCCATATATTTTTAATTACTACCTGTCATAGGCTATATCAGTCACCATGAAAGGATTTTATCACACTAAAGTCACTTCTCCCTCTGTTATATATTGTTCTGTTTCCATATATTTTATATCAGCTACAACTATATTGTTACTTTTGTTTATCTAGATAATCTACATTTAAAACAATTGGATATAAAAGTTAACTTACATAACTTCATTAGATACACACACACACACACACACACACACACACACACACACACACACACACACACACACGTATATGCCTGGTAATATACTCCAGAATGAGAAACTAAATTTAAAATTTATTATACATTTGGAGTAGTGCAAAAATGTATTTTTTACTTTTAGAGGAAGGCTGTATTTGTTCTTTATCTTGAAAGATATTTATCTAGATATGAAATTCCAGTTTGATGTATTTTTGGAGTTGTTTATATGTGCCATTTCCTTGTCTTCTGGCTTGCTTAGTGTCTGATTAAAAGTGTATGGCAATTTCCTTACTTTTTTATCTATATAAAAAGTCTTTATTCTGTACCTACTTTTAGGATACTCTCTTTGCCTGTTATTTCCAAAAATTTAAAACACACAAACACATATACATGTATATGTACATATATACATATACAAACACATATATATTCTGTATATTGGCTTATTATGTGTGTAGGACTTGAAAACTATGTATACAGTGTTTGTGTGTTTATTTATGTAAATATATGTTAATATGAACACATATATATGAATGTTTGCATGTGTGCATGCCCCGTGTGTTGGAAAATTCATGTTTCTTGGTGGTCCCTGAGTTTTATTGAACCATCCTTTGTTCGTTCTCATTGATTTGGAGTAGTTTTAGTCATAATTTTCTTTAATATTTCTTCTAATGCCTAAACATATCTTCTGAAATTCCAATTAGGCATACAGTTTAATATTTACTACTGTCTCATAGCTCTTAGATGCTCAATATTTGTTATCTTAGCCTTTTACCTCATTTCATTGAACTTTGTGTAATATGTACCAAATATCTAGATTTTGTTATTGAACTGGTAGTCACACCATGTTCCCCAAGTCCATTTGGGGAACTTATCTGTGATATGAGTAAGCCATGATAAGAACAAAAACAAAAGTAGAAAGCAGAACAAGGAAATCTTATTCAATGTAACCACATTAGATTGGAGCAAGAGATTCAGTGAGAATCTTAAGTCTGTTTTTGGTTACTTGCATGAGATCAAGATTTAAATAAAGGTCCAAGAATATGAATATATAAACAGTCCAGGTCTAAGTGTTTTCCCAACCACAATCATTATTTGGATTTCAATCTCATACATTGTTAGAACGTGTGAAATATCTCCCCATGATACAAGTTTCCCCTCTGGCTGGTGTCTTGTTTCTTCTCTTAGCATAAGAGACCTGGAGACATCTCATTTCTTTGGGGTCTATTGTTTCTATAGTTGGATAGTAGTTGAGAGTCAGTATATCATTAGAATATCTTCATTTTTGCCAGACCTGTTATATTTCTCCACTTTCTGTTTTAACAATTCAATATTGACGTGGAACATGTCTATTTCTTTCCCTCTTTTGTTGGGCTAAACAATGGATGGATGGACATACTCTTCATCTGTGTCATTAGCTTTTTCAAGTATTTCCATTTGTCTTTTTGTCATAGTTTCTGGCAAAAACACTTACCTAAGCTCATTTGTCCTTCTACTGTCTATTAGAGTCTTGGAAGTATCTGTAGTTAACTCTGGGTGAATTGGATGGTATTCTTCTAATCACTATTTGTTTTGTGATTATGTTTGTTTTTTTGTGCCTTTTCATTTATCTTTTGATTTTATTTTCTTTGAAATATGATTTGGGTTAGGATGTTAGAGTGAGATAATTTATATATAGACTGGAGCATTTTTCCAAAGGTTTGGAGGGTTTTTTGTTTATTTGATACATTGTTTATTAACATCCTCAGGATTTAATTTGATTTCAAGCTTGCTATGCATTATTTTCACCTTCACTGAAAACAGACTTTAGAATCTATGAGATGCTTCTCATGGGAGGTTAGCGAGTGCAGTCTTTTTAAATATCTCCTCCCAGGTGTTTTAGTTTTGAATTTAGTTACAGAAATTCCTTGTGACTCAGACAGCCTTTCCCTAAGGTTCTCTTAACAGTACTACCATCTTACTTTTATTAGATTCTATTTGCTAGGTGTCTGGTGTAGAAGAGTGTTCTCAGAAATTTTCATTATATTTCATAGAGATACTTCCCCCTTCATAGCAAAGACGTGACTTCCACAGACATTTGTGGGTCTAAGATCTGCACATATTCCTCTTACTCTAGGGCAAAGTGATTTGGTTGTATGTGTGTGTTTCTTTCACTAGATCTGTATGTCTGGTCATACTGTGGTCATTCCATCTACAAATAACACTATTATACCACAGAGGGAGAGAAATAGGGTCTTAGTAGATTCATGCCTCTTCTGCTCAGTTCCCTCAGGTCTGAACTATAAAAGATGTTGTCTTGAACTTTTATCACTCTTATATATAATACTCTCAAGGGGTTCATAGAGGGAAAACTCTTTAGTATTATCCTGATAGCTGTTGTGTCTGGAGTCTCTCTGGGCTTTTAATACTCCTGGTAGTTCCTACATGGCTTTGGATAAATCATCAATGACTTTTGATTCATTCCTATTATGAGTCCCTTCTACATGGAGGCAATACATTTGCCTTGCATTAGGTACCTCTATTTCCAGATATTTTCCTAAGGGATTTCTCTGGGAGATCAGTCCTTTGAGAGTGCCATAGAAAATTGTAAAATTGAGGTGTTTGGTCTTTTGCATGAAATTTTTCGAGTGATGCTTTTGGATTTTCTTTTTAAATAGTGAAACTGGATGGTACCAATGAAATACAGTTTGCTACTTTCTTGACAGTCTTCAACTATCTCAAATGACTTTTCTTTCCTTATATCAAATATTTAATACTATGAGAATAAACAATGTCTAGTTCTACAAGCATGGAAAATTATAAACTTTTCTACTAATTTTGTTTATTATTTTTAAATGACGCCCATTTAGACTCGTTATTTATGTTAAACAATCACTCCTTTAGATATTGTACTATACCTAATCAACAAAGAATAATGATGCAGATAAGAAATACATTAATCAGTAACTACTCTTTTTCTAACATACTATATAACACTAGTAAATTAATTATGTGTTTCCTTAATCTAGGCTATTTTTAAGTATGCTTTTTCTTCTACTTTACTGGATTTTCAAAAATAAACTTTAGAATGTAACCCTGGGTCTCTCTTAGGCCTGTGGAACCATCTAGGTACAACCATTGTTGTACTTTGATCAAGTGAACTCATGGATGTACACATCACTAGAAATACCAATTGGGCTGTTGATGCATCTAATAAATGCCTCATTAACAGGACATATGGGCGTGTGCATGTGCGTGCGTGTACATACATACATACACACACACACACACACACATATATATATACACACACAGTATCTTTGGCTCATGTTTAATAATTCAGTAGATATCTTATTATATGACTTTTACTGCATATATTCTTTAATGCAGACATCATTCAGGGGCAGTATATTATGTTAAAAAGTAAAAATTACTCCTTTTGTTGATTATGAACAAGATCATGTAACATTTTTGACTTTTATTGATTTTTCCTTTCTGAGACATTTTAGTGTAAGACCATATATAATAGATATGTTATCATCAATATTAAACATAATGTACATACTATAAACTAGCAATGCTAGAACAAGCTCACTCTAGAAATACATTTATAGTCATGATTAACCAAGGGTCATATGAACACTGTGAGAACTGTATTCTTAAGACCATGCAGTTTAAAATGATATGTTCTTAGGCCTTATCGAATGAATTTTAAATCAAAATATTCTGTGCCAGTTATTGTTCTCCTCTTTCTAATATTTCATTATAATTAGCTTCAAGTCTAAATTAATCATTTTCTGCCTGTGAGCATTAGCATATACACTCTTTTTGTTTTAGAAATTCTGTTTTATTTGATCCTAGTGAGGAACATGAGGAATTCAAACAATGGTCTGAGCCATAGTGATATTTCACATTAGTTCATTGGGTATTTGGACTTTAGAGCTTTATAAGTAGTTTTTTCTTTATTTAAAGATAATTTGGCAACTTAGATGATCACTTTAAATATTGTCTTTAAATGACAGTCTTAACCTTACTAAAGCCCATTTCACAGCAAGTGTTTTGCGACATTATTTGTGAATACTGCCAAAGTCTGGCTTGATGAGTAACTCTGTTTTACTGGGTTTAGTTTCAGAACTATGGGTGAGAGACTACCTGCAGTAGCAGAAATACCTCAGTTATACCTGTATCATCCGAACCAGCATGGATCAGGACTCATGGAAGCTTGAGTCCTGGAGCTTGATCCATACATGCATAACTTGCAGGCCGCAGCTCAGCAGGTTGCAGCTTGTCTTCTTAAAGCATTTCTGTTGGTCTCTGACGCTAAGAGGCAGATCGTCTGCTCTTTGCCCTTTCTAGGCAGTTTAGCTGGTCTCTGTTCTTTCTAGGTAGCTCTGCGGCTTCAAAGTAGCTTCCCTGGTCTGATCTTCTAAGCTGCTCATCTTGTCCAGGATGTCTTTCCCCAGATCTTACAGCTACGCTTGGGGATGCATTGAGCTAGTGAATCTGGTCAGTTTAGGTAATTTCCTGAAGCTGTTGAGTTGCTTACTTTCTGAACAACTTACTTACTTACTTAATGAGGTTCCCTACAGGATAGAATGGTTTGTCACCTCCCTTTAACGCCTCTTTAACAGCCTGCTTGATAACAAGCTTTCCTCCAGGATGGACAGTTTTATCCTGGCGGGCATTCCTACATAAGAGTAAGGAAATTTCTGAGTCTGTGAATGTGCATCCGCGGTGACTAGGGTGCAGATTTCATTCCATCTTTCCCCATTCTCAAACATCTCAGTTCCGAGGATTTCAGAATGTTGAGTCTGAGTCTTCAAAGGAGACAAAAGATTTTTTTTCCTTCTTTTTTTTTTTTTTTTTTTTTTTCCAAGACAGGGTAGATTTTTTTTTTCCTTCTAATGAGCCCATTACTACTATGCCCGCCCATTTCTCATCTAATGTCTTTACGTAGCTGCTTCATAGAAATTTTATGTTTTCTTTTTAGGATAGTCTATTATTCTATTTAAAAAAGGGTTGCCTGATTAGTTATTTCACATTGGATATGTCTTTCTTCCTGGTAATGAAATTCAAGAATGTGAGTTTTGCAGTCTATAATGTGCCACGTATACTTTCAACATCCCTACCCCATTCCTCACTCGCTCTTTCTTCCTATGTACAAGGAGAAGACAGGGATAGCCTGAGCCCTATAGGAACCCATATGACACTCTTCTGTTAGTAACTATAATAAGCAGAAACTGTCAGACATCAGGTGGCTTAAAGAGGAGTCACAGGAATGGCAACGAATGTCATTTACATATTCTGAAGCATTGCCCTTTTGTGCTGTACCTTCACCTACTTCAATTCTGAAGAGGAATATGAAGCATATCTACAAATTATCTGCTTGGTTTATTTACAGACCCCTCAGAATTTCCCAAGGACAATGGAGAGCATGTACTTTAAATTTGCTTGATTAAATGACCTCATAAACTGATTTTTCCCCATATAAAAAGCAGTTAGCTCCAAATGGTAAACTCCAATCTTCTTTTCACATGGTAGACATGCTGATGACTATGAAATTGGCAGTTTTTCCTGCCTGGCTCCACAGGATCTCTCATTATAAAAGTTTCAGGAGAGAAATTTAGACTTATTAAAAAAAAGAAAGACTACATTTACACAAGCACAGTACCTCTACTTTGAGAAATACAAAACAAGAAATTCTAATAACAAGGAAACAACCTGTATTAGTTATTTTCTTAATGCAAGGGAATGCCAACAAGAGGCATCATAGCAAAAGCAAATTTTATTTCAACTCACAGTGCCACACTGAGGCAATCTTGAAAGCTTTCACAATGGCAGGAAGAGCTATTATCCTTGCTTTGAAAAGCATGGTGTGACTTGTTCACATCTCTTTTCTTTCTTTTCCTTTCTATCTTTCTCTTTCTCTTTTCTTCCCTCCCTCCCCCCCTCCTCTCTCTCTCTCTCTCTCTCTCTCTCTCTCTCTCTCTCTCTCTCTCTCTCTCTTTTCACATATATTACATCCTGACCACTTTCATCTCCCTCCCCTCCATCCTTCCCCCCACTTCCCCTCTCCTGAGATCTGTTTTTTTATCCTTTCCCATCAGGCCTCCCAGGGATATCAACCAACCATGGCATATGAAATTAAACTAAGACTAGGCACATCCAGGCACATCCCCTCATATTGAGACTGGACAAAACAACCCAGTAGGAGAAAAATGGTCCCAAGTGTAGGCAAAAGAGTCAGTGACAGCCCTGTAGCAGGAATCTTAAAAGTTCTTATTAATAAAATCAATCCTGAGGCGAGTTATTGGGGTCCATGCTGGTAGATCAGAGAGACAGAACAAACCACAGCTATCTCACCTCGCCGGATCCTCAGCTGGTCTTGTCTCCTCAGACTGGAGGCCTCTGAGTCCTCATCCGGAATGGGTCTCAGCTGAATTACTGCTCAAAAGCCTGAATGCTTAACCAGCCACATGTTTAACCAGCCAAATGCTTAACCAGGCCAAAATCTTCTAGTTTCTCGTCCTCATGCCATATATATATATATATATATATATATATATATATATATATATATATATATATATATATACACATATATATATATATATATATATATATATCTTTTTGCTTTCTACCACCACTCCCTGGGATTAAAGGCTGGCTTTCTGGGATTAAAGGTGTGTCACCATGCTTGGTTATTTCCAATGTGGCCTTGAACTCACAGAGATCCAGAGGGATTTCTATCTCTGGAATGCTAGGATTAAAGGTGTGAGTGCCACCATTTTCTAGCCTTTGTATCTAGTGGCTGTCTGTTCTCTGACCCCAGATAAATTTATTAGAGTACACAATATTTTGGAGAACACAATACCACCACACAGCCCCTCGCTCACTGTTAGGCATCACACAATGAATACCAAGACACACAACCAAAACATATGTTGAGGACCTAGGTCAGACCCATACAGGTTTCCTGATCGTAGATTCCATATTTGTGAGCCCCTATGAGCCCTGCTTAGTTGATTCTGTGGGCCATTGTCCTTGACCCCTCTAGCTCTTACGATCTGTGTGTGTGTGTGTGTGTGTGTGTGTGTGTGTGTGAATGTTTTGTGTATAGGTACCTGTCAATGTAGAAAAGCGTGTTGGATCCATTGAAGTTGGAGCTACAGGCAGTTGTTGACATAGGTGCTGGTAACTTAACTTTGGACCCCTGTTAAAACAACAAACACGGCCGGGCGGTGGTGGCACATGCCTTTAATCCCAGCACTCGGGAAGCAGAGCCAGGCGGATCGCTGTGAGTTCGAGGCCATCCTGGGCTAACAAGTGAGCTCCAGGAAAGGCGCAAAACTATGCAGAGAAACCCTGTCTCGAAAAACCAAAAAAAAAAAAAAAAAACAAAAACAAACACTCATAACTGCAAAACCATCTCTCTAACTCCTCATTATATTTTTTAGTCTTATTTACAGATAAATTCTATATTAGTGTCTTTAAAACCACAACACAGCATGTTTAAATATACAGTGATTGCAACAAAATTTGCTGCATTCCAAATATAGTGGGTTCTCAGTCATATATAGGGCATACTAAGCACATCAAAGTTTATATGATCTTAGGAGTGGCATTGAGTGTGGCATCAGTTCACTGATCCAATGTCCATTGTTTGAAAAAGTTGCCATATAATGCTTTAGCACAGAGAAGCTTAGCAATGTAGCCAGCGAGAAAAGACTTCAAGGCCCATTTTGCAACATTGTAGCTAGAGTTTTCCCCAGTCCTGCCTTGCCCACAGTCAGGATAAATCTCTCACCCACCAGTCCTGCAGCAGCTCAGACCCAACCAAGTAAACACACAGAGACTTATATTGCTTATAAACTGTATGGCCAAAGCAGGCTTCTTGTTATTTAGTTCTTATATCTTAAATTAACCCATTTCTATTAATCTATAATTTGTCATGTGGCTCGTGGCTTACCGGTACCTTAACATCTTCTCACAGCGGCATCTGGCAGCATCTCTCTGCCTCAGCCTTCCACTTCCCAGAATTTTCTTCTCTGTTTGTCCTGCCTATACTTTCTGCCTGGCTACTGGATAATCAACATTTTATTTATACAGAGTGATATCCATAGCACTTCCCCTTTTTTTAAGGAAGGTTTTTAACTTTTACATAGTAAAATTATATATAACAAAACAACTATCAAGCAAGAATTGAAGTTACAATATCTAGTTTATTTATAATAACTATTTGTTTTTGGCAAAACTAAAGAAGATAGCCTATCTATCGTATATTTGTGAGTTTAAGGTTTTATATCTAACTTATCTCTCATCATAACCAAGGAAATTATAACTATGTAGCCTTTAACTACTCCAAAGATCTCAGAAGGATATAATATTACCTGAGAAATGGGAGAAGGATGTAAGCAACTTTTGGGAGTCTTTCAAGAGTAGAAAGAGACAGCTGGCAGCCTGGATAGTCATCTAAAGTTTTTTTGTAAAGTTGGGGCATCTGTCTTCAGCCCACAGGCCTAGAGTCTCTCAGTCACCTCTCTCTGTGTCCTGTAGAATGTCTGGCAGTTTTCTCTGTGAAGCAGCAACCTGAAGGACCATTTTGCCAAGCAAAGTTCAATGGTCACCTTCCTATGGGTCCTGTATGTCCAGTCGATCAAGCAGTCTAGGCAAGAACGGATTCTTGCCCAAATGGCTATTTTTTATAAGGTGAAGATAAACTCCATATGGAGTGTCTTTGATGCCCATCCTCCTCTCTGCAGAAAATCGGTGCTGCCAGGAGCAGACACCGATTGTCCAGAAAGTCTAAATTTTTGAGATACATTTTGAGATACATACAAACTTGATGTATCTTAAAATTTTTGTCCAGAGCAGTCTCATTGTCCAGAAAGTCTAAATTTTTAAAAACATTTTAAAAGTCATATTCTGTAGGTCTTTGAAGTATTTGAAGGTTATCTATCTATCTGAAATATATCTATGTATACCTAGAAAACTTAACATGACTATAAGTTTGACTATCAATCTGTATTTTTAAATTATCTATTACAATCTAAATGAGTTACATAAAGATAACACCTCCAACGAGAGTGGAAATATATATACAGTATAAAAAATTAAGTTTAAACTTGTATCAATAAACTAAAATCCATAGCAATGTGAAACATTTCTAAACAAGTTGTTACTCTTTGAAAGTAGGCTCATTAATCTATTCTTTCATCTTATTATTATCCATACTATCTCCCTTTTTTCTTTAAAAGGAGATTGTATTTATAATTAACCTGTTTTAAATAAAAATATTGGTTTTTCTCTGCCCCACACCAGATGGGCTCTTTTGATATGGGACATAAGACTCTCTCAACCTTTTTTTTTAATTTTTTTTTTTTTATTTTTAGGAATATGTTTGGTTTTAGAGAAGGAGTGAGCCAATTCCATTTCCAAAGCCACCTTGGTATATTTGGGAATCTGGGCATAGCTCCTCTTACTGTTTCCTGCTGGAGGAGGGTGCTGTATCTTATGGGGACACAAAGAAAATTTTAGGATTATGGAGTAGTCCGTGAGGGTGTATTGTCTGAACCAGATGCCTTGAAACCATTCTGGATGTTGGATCATCTGGGCCATGGTGTTATCGGAGACCTTTTAGGGGGTCTTGGCTGGTCAAACTTGATGTATCTTAATCTGGAACAACTCCATAGCCTCTGGCTTTCTGTGGAAACATTAGCAGAGTCTCCTTTCCAAAGCAACATATCCTTATATCCAAATTTTGAAGTCAAAGTACCTTTAAAATATACATATTGGTTTAACTCAACAGCTTTTACAATCAAATGTTGGGCGCCATTTGGCAGCATCTGGCAGTGTTTCTCTGCCTTAGCCTTCCACTTGCCAGAATTTTCTTCTCTGCTAGTCCTGCCTATACTTTCTGCTTGGCTACTGGCCAATCAACATTTTATTTATACAGAGCGATATCCACAACACAACATTTTCAATCTACATTGACAGTCGCTTTCTTGGAAACTTAACAAAGCCACATTCTCCAAAAGCATCCCCTATTTTATCCTTGCCTTTGTTTCATGGTTTGTCTGAAGAAATATTCTGCTTATCAGTTCAACTCCACTATCACATTCTGTAATCATCGATAGTGAAGTCAACCCCACCCTCTCAGTATCTTCCTTGTGAGTATTCCTCTATCTTGTGGTCTCTACCAGGTTAGTCATAGATATGTATATATACACACAGACACAGATACAAAAGTACATTTGTGTATGTGTATATGTATGTATGTATATTCAATAAAATGAATATCTAACAAAAGACTATCTGGAAGGAAAATGCAGCATCAAGTCTCATGTCAGTGTTTCATACCATACTGGAAACCTAAGAGATCATGATCTTGGACTTCAGGCCTCCAATACTAAAACTACATTTCTGGTCAGTAAATTAAATTCCATGACAGTTTCTTGTGGAAATGGTAGCAAGCTAATATGTGTCCTCTGGATTGACACTTCCAGTATAAAAACAAAGAGGACCCTGGAGTGTACCACTTCTTCACTCACGGCATCAGCATAGGACTCTCCATCAAGCCATGGAAAATGACATGCCAGTTGTGTTTCAGTAGGAAGCTTGTATGACAGCCAATGTGGTCACAAACATAACTTTCCAAAACAGTTAACAGTAATTGCATTGTTATCTCACTTTTTTTTTTGTTTTTATATTTCTTCTTTTGTTCTTCAAGATCACATGAATAAAACTAAAAACATCAAAAGTCTCAGGTCACTATTACTTGAGAAGCAGTGTTCTGTGTGCTGTCCTATGGGTTCCATAGCACATCTAGTTCTCTCCATAAGCACTATTAACAGCTACTGGCTGATAATATATGAAACCTGTAGATGTAAGTTGTCCAAGGATACAAATTGTTGAGACAGCACTAATGTTACAAACCTATATTTTTCCTCCTGAAACAATATTCCAGAGGAAACAAAAGTCAAAAAATACAATGAATTTACCTTTTCTTACCTTCAATCTGGTTCTTTTTTTGATTTTTCAAACATTTATAATTTGAAACTGAAGAAATCTAGATGAAACTTGAAATAGAGGAACTTAAAAATATATTAAATGCAAGTGTTTGTACATATATTCATTTGTATTCTCTAGACTATGTACATACTAATACTGGAAAGCCTAGCCCAGCCTTTGTCCAAGTTAGTCAACTCCACAGTCTTGATTATTCTGAATTTGGTTGAATTTTTAGCTCTGTATCTGTCTTGGGGGATTCTATTCTAGATTATGGATCAATTATGTCCATTATGCAAATGGATATGTGGTGAATATCTTAGGCTTTGAAAACCATGTCTTTTCATAAAAAATTAATCCTGTAGTCATAAAACACATGCAAACAAAAGGTAAGTATCCCCAAAAAACCATTTATTCATGGACACTTAAATATTATATATTATTTGTCTGTTGTATATTATTTTTATTTCAGTCATTTAGATTTATACATAATTTTTAGTTCATGAACTTAATAACTAGTAATTGTTCCAGGCTTATAATCTTCACTAAATATTCCCTATAGTAATACTAATGCATAACAGTGGTTCAACATCTACTGGATGAACAGTGTAGAATGTGGACTATAGATTAATTGTTACTAAGAATAAATGAGGTTGAAAGTAGACATTGCTGAGAGGACATTATTGATTTATGGTCATTATCTACCATTTTTATCACTTTTGATGCAAAAAATAACTTTTGAGGAAAGCATTTTACGACACAAAGGATTTATTTAGATATTCCAAATACTAGCTAGAAAAAAACGTTAGTTCTCAAACAAGTTTGCACAAACTACCAGTAGCAGGTACTCATTGTAAAAATGTAACTATGACCTACATTCTCACAATCTTAGAGAACAAGTATGGTGGTATTGTGTTCCCCAAAATATTGTGTACCTTAATAAACTTATCTGGGGTCAGAGAACAGAAAAGCCACTAGTTAGGCAGCGATAGCACACGCCTTTAATCCTAGCATTCCAGAGGCAGAAATCCATCTGGGATCTCTGTGAATTCAAGGCCACATTGGAAACAGCCAGGTATGGTGACCCATGTTAATCCTAGGGAGTGATGGTAGAAAGCAGAAAGGTATATAAGGCATGAGGATGAGAAACTAGAAGCATTTGGCTGGTTAAGCTTTCAGGCTTTGGAGCAACACAGTTCAGCTGAGATTCATTCTGGATGTGGACTCAGAGGCTTCCAACCTGAGGAAACAGGACCAGCTGAGGAATTGGCAAGGTGAGATAGCTGTGGCTTGTTCTGTCTCTCTGATCTTCCAGTGTTCACCCCAATAAGTGGCCTCAAGTTTGATTTTATTAATAAGAACTTTGAAGATTGCTGCTACAAACAAGACTAGTTATTGTTCTATATTTAGTTTGGAAACTCATTGCATGGTTATTTTTTTCCAGAAAAAAGTAAAGGTAACTATGTGATTTTTATACACTTAGTTGACCTAGGGTCAGCATTACTTTTCTTAGTATAGTACATGTTTTAGGAATGAAATGTTTTCTTTTTGAAACTGTATTTTTATAACTTATAAGACTAGTGATAACTTCATATAAATTCTAAATAAAAGTTTTGGTGTTGTATTAGTTTAAAATACATTTGAACAGGGATTTGATAAATCAAATACATTTAGACAGAAAATTATTAAGGGCTAGAGAGAAGTGGTTCAGAGGTTAAGAGGTCTGGCGGCTCTTGCAGAAAGAACTCATGTTCAATTCCTAGCATATACATGGCAGCTTGCAACCACATTTAACCCCAGTCCCAGAGGATCTGATACCCTCTTCTGACCACACATGATGTACAGACATACATTCAGGCAAATACTCATACACATAAAATAAAATATCCAAAAATTTAAAAGAGAAATGTTTTTGAGCACATTATATCTCTTGGTTTATAGAAAGTATAGCAGTTTTATTATGAGAAGTGCACAGACTTGGCTGGCTAGCTAGACTTTGTAAGAAGTCTGTGTTCTAAAAGTATCTGATGCTAGTAATATAGTCATTAACCTACAGTCAATACTGAAAATGTCACTAGGTTATTAGAAGTTGAAAGCAAACTTTCAATAATATAGCCAGTATTAATTAAGAGAGATGGACTGGCTAAGATAATCTAAAATTTCTTACAGTTTTTCTTGAATTTAAAATTTGAAAAATCAGAAAGGAATTCCACCTACCTTTCAGGGTGAAATCCAATATTTTCAAGCAAAAACTTACAGTTCTACAGTGGTTAAATAAAATAGATCAGTTGACAATGAATAAAATAATTGCATATTGCTATATTGAACTAATATTTAATGGGTTAAGTGGCTAAACAAGTCAACAATGTTCCTTAATTGTTTATTTCTTACATTTATTTTCATTTTTATTTATTATTTTTGTTATTTGACAATTTCATGCAAAAAATAATTAATTAATTACTCTCTCCTACACACCTTCTTATTTTTCCCTCACTCCTCTGAAAGCTCCCTCATCTCAACCAGCATCTATGTCACATTCATGATTTTTGGTTTTGTTTTGAGACTCATTTAAGTTAAAGAGGACCATGTCTGTGAACATTGTATTGGAACTATCCATTTGAGCCTGGTGTGTGTGTTGGGGATGGTGGGTGTAAAACCAAAGTCAATAACTTCCAATATCAAATGATTCAGCAGTGAGGAGTAAGGACTGCCCCATCCCTCCTCCATCCATATTTGAATATTCACAGCCCCAACCTTTCGAAGCTCAGCATAGGCATCAGTAGCTTCTGTGAATTTGTTGCAGGATGTGTGTCTTACCCAGAAGATGACTAGGTATTTTTATTTTTAAGGTTGAAAACATTTCTATATTGTCATCTCTGCTTCCTTATGCTTTCTTTATTTCTTCTCTAGGTGTAGCTAAAAGTAAGATGGTATTCCAGTCTCATATGTATAGTATATTTTTCACAAACACTTGTTTAGTATCTGTATACCTTATAATTACTTAAATGATATTTATCTTTTATAGTTTATTAACTTCCTTTAATACACTGTTTCAAAATCCATCCTGACAAATATTTTTATGCTATACTTTTATTCAATGAGAACATGTATTTGGCTATTTATATGTTTCTATTGCTTTGACACTTCAAAAGTAGAAAGTTACAACAAACATCTTTTATATTTCCTGTACATGGTTATAAGCATGATTGATAGATTTCAAAAAATAATAGATTAGATTAGTGTGATTGCTTATCTACTAATTTATATTAAAAATAATCATGCAAACCTACAAATCTATCACCAACATACAAGATGTTATTTCCCTGCATCCTAAACAGTACTTTTTTCTTGTCAGTTACTCAAATACTTCAACTTAATGTGTGTGAAATGTATCTTACATTAGTTTTAATGCATATTCTCTTGATTTTCAATGAGTCCTGAAAATGTATTTTTTTGGCATAATTGAAACATAGTTAAGATATAAATGTTATAAAATTTACAATTGCTATTCTCTTTCAGGGATCACAGTCCTGAAGAAAACAGTTTCTTCTCACAGCAGCCATCTATTGTTAATGCATTCTCAATTAATGGAGAGACTTATAAGTCCCTCTTCCATGGTATTTGTCAGGGTTTCTATTATTGTGAAGAGACACATGATCACAGTAACACTTTTTAAAAGAAAACACTTAACTGGGCCTGTGTTATGGTTTCAGAGTGTTTTGCTGTCAAAAACCAGGAGCAAACACAAAATGTAAGGTCAAACAATTTATTTTACTTCTGGGCCAAACTTGCAGTCTCTCCTCAGAAGGAGGAGAATGTAGCAGCACTGACCAAAAGCAGGGCAGTCTTTTTATACCAGGTATGCAAGTTTTTACAAAAGCAGAATTTCAGAATTAGTAATTAGCTATTTTTATGATCATGGGAAAAGCATGTCATGAGTTTATGTCCAGCCAGTTATTAGAACATACCATGAAACAATGGAAAGAATTTATGAGGGGTGAATCATAAGATTATAGAATAGCATGTCAAAAAACAAAAACAAAAATAAAAACAAACAAAATAAAACAGGCTGATCTGAAGCAGAGGACATGATTAGAGAGAAAAAATCACAAGTAACAATATAGAAATAAATCAAATTCTAACATTATGCTTAACTGAAAAAGGAAAAATGGAGTCAGCTGTCCCTTAATATTCCTCACTCCCATTAGGGAGCTCTCTAAATCATTATAGATCATCATTTCTAAGGGGAATTTGTCCCAAGTGTTCATAATGGCTCCTCGGGACCATTAGTTTAGTGGTATTGAGTCAATGACTTACAAATTTTATAATTTCATTTAGAGGGCATGGCCTGCAGGTGAAATAAGCAGTAAGGGACCTACCGAGGCACTGTGAAGAGTAAGTAAGCACAGGCACCAGGAAAATAGGGACTCACACCAATTTAGACTGTTTGAACTTAACTCTTCTCTTTTCTTGATTCTTTGTTTAAGCAGACTCACACTTTCTCTGACTACTCTTGAGTGATTAGCATAAAAACAACTTTGTTTTCTGAGTGTTAGGCAGAACCTGCCCTGTTATGTGAAGAAGAGGGACAAGGCCCTTTTAGTTCTGCAATATGACCAAGGAGTCCTGGGAGGAAATCAGGATAGATGTTTCCAGTTCATATAGATCTTGATCAATTTGTTGGCTCAGGAACTTAAAGATTTGATCACTAGTGACAAGTGTGGTGGTTCCCAATTCTACTGATCCCGTTATACCCAATCCTTCTATCGGGGGTATTAGCATCTGATCGGCTCTGTTTGTATGAGGTCACTGTAAAAGTCCTAAATGTTCTCAGTCTCCTTTTCTAGAATAGTGATACACTTGAGAAATCAGATGAACTAGAATGCAGAAGTTAGAGATCTTGGTAATAATGAAGGGATTACGGCAGGGACTTAGACCTAAAGTACATGCAAACCAAGTTCCCTTGGGAGGTACTAGATAATAATAGAGCAATAATGTGGTGAGCATTTCTAAATGTAGGATCCCATTGCAGTGTTGTTTTTTTACTCAGATTTGGAGATGTAATAAGACCTAGCATATAGGCAGAAAATCTTACTATCTATGCCTTTCAAGGTAAGAATTGGTCCATGACTCCAGGTACATTGAAGCATAAGATGAATTCTTATCTCTTTTACAATTAAGTTTCTAATGGAGGGCTCCTTATTCCCAAATTCTATTTGAGCTGCAATCCCTATATAGTAGGAAAGTTGAGGATCTAAGCATAAACAACAGTCAGTAATCCAGTTGGGAATGGTGGAATTAAAGAACGTATAGGTATAAAACAAAGACTTAGAGAAACCAGATATATTGGAGTCAGAAATGGAGTAACAGGGATGCCAGCAGTCATGAAACTATGATGCAACTTTTGAAGTGTTTGAATTATTGTCCCTTGTTGGAAAGGTGCTTCATACCTTAGTAGGTCATGTAGGATCTAAGGGCTTGGTGGTGGAAGTTATAAACATCTGGATGATGAACAGAATCACAGAATCACAGAATCACATAGTCCCTTCCTAGGGCACAAAGACAAAGTCCTCATGTTTTTCCTGTCTTCTATACATTGCTTATGCAATTTTGATGGTAACCTGAACAGGGTTATTGTATCCTAACCCTTTGGTTTTACCTGTTATTAGCTGGAATTCAATAAAAGTGTGTTTGTTTACCCAAGAGGCCAAGGTTTCACAGCCCCAGGATGCACAGTATTATCATTAATCACCTTCATAGTCTGAATCCTTTGCTGAGGGGCAAACATATATCTGGAGGTAAGCTAAGAAATTCTCTGAGTCTTGATCTCCATAGCCATATGAAGGAGGGCCTTCCCCAACTCCAAACTTATTAAAATTACACCAAAGTAAATTATGTAAGTCAAAGTGAGAGTAGGAGACCCATAATTGATGACATTATTTCTTAGTACCTAGTCTAGGGTATACTAATCAGGGCCCAGGTATGTTGGACCAGGGCATGGTTTGCCCCAGACTAAGGCAGACTTAACCAGAAAATTAGGACCCAGAAGAGTCCTTTATCAGTCTGGCTTAAAGTGGGTTTGTGGTTATGTTTTCACCTTCCATCTTGAGGGTAGGTGGTCCAGGGGGCTCTGTTCAGTTCAGAACTTCAGATCCAATCATTTTGTCCAGAGATCTTGGGGTTCAATTAACCTTGCTTCAACTTTGGGGGCATAATGACTTTGAACCCAAACCCAGCCACCAGGCTCTAAATCTAGAAAAGTGTCAGATGTGATCACTGGCTTCTCGGAGTGGTCATCTCTTAAACAAACATATGAATATGCTTTTGCATATGTCACAGAGCCTGTAGAAATAGGAGAAGAACTTGGTTAAGCATCATAGCAATGTGTTGCTCTCATAATTTGAGTATCAAGAGAGGAGGTCTCTTAAAAATAATTTTGTAGGGAGTAAGGACCTTAACATAAGGAGAACATCATGCCCAGAGCAAGGCAAAGGGAAGCAGATTTACCCAGTTATTGCCAATATGTGAGATTATTTTTTTCAAAGTTTTCTTTCAGCTTTTTATTTATTCTTTCTATCTTTCCTGAACTTTGAGGACAGAAAACACAATGTAATTTCCAATCAAAGTTTAATTATTTGACTATTAATTTTGAGATCTGGGCCATAAAAGCTGGTCTATTGTCAAACTCCAATCCAATAAGGATGTCAAATCAGGGGATCAAGTCACTTAATAGTCTTTTAACTACAGTCTGAGCTGTTTCAGTCCTGTTGCAGTCCTGATGGGAAATGCCTCTACCCAGCCTGAGAAAGTATTTATGAAGAGTATTAAGAAAGTATTATGAACAAGTAATAGCAACTATATTGTCTGTCTTTCATGTCTGTGAAGTCCAATTCCCATATCTCTCCAGGGTCTTGGTTCCCTCAGTTATTATTCTGAAAAATAAATATCTTGAACCATTTTATTTAGATGTGGGTTAAAGAAATCTCTTTGAGACAGTTCAATCAATTTAGTGGTACCAAGATGGGTATACACATGTCTATCCTGTAGTCATTCCTATCCTATGACTTCAGACAGGATGGGTCTTCCATCTTCTTTTTTTTTTCCATTTGAGAATTTTTTTTTTATTCATTTTGTGTACCAACCACAGATCGCTCTCTCATCCCTTTTCCAGCTCCCTTCCCCCCTACCAATCCCTTCCTTCCAAACTGCAAGGCCTCCCATGGAGAATCCACAAAGCCTAGTACATTCAGTTGAGGTAGGACCAAGACCCCCCCCCCTGCATCTAGGCTGAGCAAGGGATCCCACCATAGGTAATGGGCTCCAAAAAGCCAACTCATGCACTAGGGATAAATCCCGATCCTTCAGCCAGGGACCCCTCAAATGGACCAAGCTATACCACTGTCTCCCATATGCAGAGGGCCTAGTCTGGTCCCATGTAGGCTCCACAGCTGTTGGTCTAAAGTTTGTGAGTTCCCATGAACTTGGTTCAGTTGTCTCTGTGTATTTCCCCATTATGATCTTGACCTCCCTTGCTCATCTTCAATTTAAAACCATCTATGAGCATCCTTTTTGGCTTTTAGTCTCTCAGCTAAAGTTCAAATCCTGGTTTGTACAGAAAAGTTCCAGGGGGAGGAAGTAAGGATACACCAAGGATAGAATCTCTAATAGTTTCACTTTTCCCTGAGCAATGGTCTTAGCCATTTGATTGGCAAAGTCATTACCCTTAATTTGGAAGGAATTGTTTTCTGATGCCCATGGCAGTGAATAATAGCTACTGCTTTTGGCAAGCAGAAGTGATGTGGCATAATCTTTTTGTACACTGTGAAGATGTATTTTTTTCTGATTGGTTTAATAAAGACCTGAATGGCCAATAGCTGGGCAGGAGAGGAGAAGTAGGATTTCCAGGGAGAGAGAGGAAGAGGAGATGAAGTTTGGAAACATTAGCAAGGCACTGAAGAAGTTGGACATGACAGAATAGAAGAGAAGTAACTGATCCACATGGCAGAATGTAGATTAATAAAAAGAGGTTAATTTAAGTAATATGAGCTAGTAGGGGAAAAGCCTAAGCTAAGGTCCCAAGCTTTCATAACTAATAATATGTCTCCATTCATTATTTGTGAGTTTGTTTGGCTCAAAGGAAAGTCCAATTACACAGAGGGCTATTGGTGAAATTATTAAGGCCATTCCATGTAGTTAAAAAGGAGGATTATTTTGTGGGGTAACTCACAAGTAAAGGGATAGGTAACAGGGTCTGGGAAAGGTGTAGTGCAGTCCAGTGGTGTTCTCTGGAGAACTCTGCTCGGTCTACCTCCAGCATCCAGGGTCCAGGAACCAAGAGAGCTGGCACATCCAGATCTCAGGTCTTCAGGGTCCTCTCCCAGGCCTGCCTTGTAGGCATGACAGTTACCGAAGCCTCAGTGAGGATTAGAACTTCCAGGTCAAAGCTGAAATGGCTATCCACTACAGAGGGCCCCCAGTGGAGCCAAGATTTCTTCTTTGTTTTTAATGTCCCTTTTACATGATGTCAAAAGTCCTCTTTCTCAGTATAGGTCCACATTGATATTGGTAGTAGCAAAGGCATGACTATCTGTATATTGGCATCTTTTCCTTTAGCCAATCAAAGAGCTTGTGTTAAGGCTATAAAGCCCAGTTTTTTGGTCTAGTGACCCATGTTCTAGGGCTTGTGACCATACGACCTGGTCTTGAGTCATCACTGTGGCTCTAGTATACCTAATTCCATCATTTTTGTAGCTACTACCATCTGTAAATAATTCACCTTCCACATTTTGGAGAGGATAATCTCTCAAGTCGCCTTTTATCCCATTGAGAGTACTCACAGTCTCAAGGCAGTCATGGATGGCCAGCTCCAGACCTTCATCTGGAAGGAAGGTAGCTGGGTTCAACACTCTGTCTTTTGGAAGGTCATTCTTGGTGGATCAGCAGCAGTGCCTGATATTGGGTGGTCCTTGCATTGGGTAGTGACCACAGCAAGGACTCCACAGAGTGCTGTCCAATGACTTGAATATTCTGACCCAGAGACAGTTGGGATGCTTCTTTAACTGGGATTATAGTAGCAGTGATGGCTGAGTCAACTGAGTCTAGTCTCTTAGGTATGCTACTGATTTCTTCCATGGCCCCAAAGTCTAAGTCAAAACTCCTTTGCTACTTCTTTTCACTCAAGGACACACAATTAAAAAGGCTTGGAGGTGTCAAAAAGGGCAAGTCCAGGGCCTTCATATGGGACCTTTTAAAGTTGTCTGAAGGCTGAACTTTCTCCCAGGGCCCACATAAATACAGAACTATTTGAATTTTTGAATTTTTGTGGCCCCAACAACTGCATAGACAGGCTTGGCAATTTCTGCAAACTCTGGGATCCAAAGAATGCAGTAACAAGAAGTACCCAGAAATTCTTGGATTTGTGTCCTGGTGGTAAGTAGAGGAAATGTCCAAGAGGGCCTGGATCCATTTAGCCCCAAGTGAATGTTTATCATCATGTATTTAGTATCCAAGGTAACAGTGTCCGGGCAAACCTGGACTTTCTTGGCAGAACCTTTGTACCCCAACAGGTTTAGTACTTCCAGTAAGGCTTTAGAGACTTCTATGCAGTCCTTCAGAGTATCTGCTGTAAGTAACAGGTCATCAATAGATTATAACAATCTTTCCTCTAAGTGTGACTCCAGGAAAGAGATCAGGTCTCTCCTCAGGGCTTCAGGGCTTCATCAGAGTTGGTGAATTCTGGAACCCCTGTGGCAGTCATGTCTGAGTTAATTGCCCATTGAAGGTTAATTGCCCATCTGAGTCTGTCCATTCAAAAGCAAAAATAGGCTGGTTCACCTTGACAACAGGCCACAAGAAAAAGGCATCCTTCAGATCAAAGATGGTATAGTTCTTTATGTTAGGAACCTGTTCACTGAGGCAAGTATAAGGGTTAGGTATGATGGGGTGAATAATATCCACCCATTTGATGATTTCCTTAAGTCATGAACTAGGTGAAATTCAGAGGAAGTAGTCTTTGGAAAAGGCAAAAGAGGTATATTCTAAGAGGAATGGTAAGGATCAAGGATTCCAGCCTCCTAGAGGTGGTTAACGTGTTTGGTAATACCTTGTCTAGCTTGAAGATTTATAGGTTATTGTCTTATTCAGACCTGTGAGGCAGAACTGTTTAATAAGATTACTATGGGAGACTACTGCTTTACCAACCCTGGTAGTCTCTGCCCGGACTGTTTGAATCTCATCTTTCTGTTGTTCTAACAACCAAGAGGCAGTGTCTTTGTGGTCCTCCAGGAATTTATATTTTTCAGAGAGCAAAAAGGGGTCAAAATTGTGGGAGGCTCAACAGTCAAGTCCACTGAGTCTCAGTGAAGGTAATATGAGCTTCTAATTTGTGTAAGAGGTCTTTTCCCAGGAGGGGGCAATCAGGTATTAGATGGAAGGAATGGGTCATAGAACCATTGGCCAGGTCCATGATTCAGGCCTGTGTCTGAAGGTATCCTTGGGTTTTGCCTGTGGCCCCTTTAGTGAAAATTGTATTATTTGTAACAGTCTTGAGGGGTTCCATTAAAACTGATGCAGTGGCCCCTGGATCTATCAGAAACTTTGCATCCTTCCCTTCTACTTATAAAGTCACCATTGGCTCCCAAGAATCCAGGGAAAAGCCATGTCCCATCATTCTGTGGCAACAGCCAAGGTAGGGACCTTCTTTTCCCACAGGGGACATTTGTTCTTCCAATGTCCTTGATCCTTGCAATATGTACATTAATATGTTTCTAATTAATGACTGACTCCAGTTTTTTTCACTTTTTTAATTATTAAGAAATTTTCTATTCATTTTACATACCAACCACAGATCCCCTTCTCCTCCCTCCCTGCCCCAGCTTTCCCCCCAACCCACTCCCTATGCCCACCTCTTCCAAGGCAAGGCCTCCCATGGAGATTCAGCAGAGCCTGATACATTCAGTTGATAAGTCCAAGCCCTTTCCCCTGCACGAAGGCTGTGTAAGGTGTCACACCATAAGCATTCAGCTCCAAAAAGGCCTAAAATGCAACAGGGATGGATCCTGATCCCACTGCCAGGGGGCCCCTTAAGCAGGTCATTCTACATCATGGGGATACGGAGAAATAGGGTGCTGACTCTAGTTTTTAATGGAGACTATTTTCCTATATTTTTGGGTCAAGGCTGGTCAAAACTTTTTCCCAGAACTTCAACCATCATTTTTCCCATTTTCTTCACTTTTGATTGGGCTGGTGTGTCCCTTCCTAAAAATATCATCTGTGCTATCTCCACTAGTTCAGAGATTAACTTTCCTTCTAATTTTTGCAATTTTCTCCTTATGTCTGGGACTGACTGAGAAATGATGGCAATATTTAAAGTCCTCTGCTTCTTGGGTGCTTCTGGGTCACTGGGTGAATAGAGGTGATAGGTCTAGTAAAATCTCTTCACTAAAGCTACTGGTGACTCATCAGGCTTCTGCCCCAAAACCCTGCAACAGTCTGACAATACCTAGCCAAAGACTCAAAGTCCCTCCAAGGTGTTAAGATCCCAGTCAGGGAAAGTTGACAAAAAGGTGTCCTCGATGTTAGTGCTATTCTGTGAGGGCAATCTGTCTGAACCTAGGATGGCAGGAGCTGCTGCTTTCAAGATACAGTATAGATTGTTCCTGAGAGATGAGGGCGATCTGCAGGAGCTGATGACAATCCTCCCAGGTGGCTGATGACTGGTGAAGATAGAACTGAAGAGATCTACCAGCTTCTGGGAGTCCTCAGAAAAAGAGGGATCTTGCATCTTCCAATTATAGAGATCAGTGGTAAAGAAAGTACCATAGACTAGAAGAGATCAGCTCATCTTCCAGGGAGATCACCTGGAAGGGAAAGGACAATGTTGCAGAGGGAAGTAGGGTAGAAGGACCAGGGATAGGAGGAAGAGGGACAGGGGAAGTTTCACCCTCCTAGGAAGTACCATCACCAGTGCATGGAGGTAGCTAGGGAGGCAAGGGAAAGACTTGGGGCATGAACCCCTGAATAGGGAAGAGGGTCCATCTCCTCCTTAGGGGTCTGAAGGATGTGGGAGAGACACTTAGGACCTGAAACTTGAAGCAAAATTGTGGATCAGAAGGAGCAAATTTGGAAGCGGCTGAAGGGAGTGTTTTTTGGTGCCAGATGGACAGCATTTCTTAACTCAGGAGGGAAGATTCTTGAGTAAATTTACCCATGTAACTATATACCCTGTCTTCTGCCTAGGGACTTTGGGGGCCATCTCAGATCATGCAGGGGTTTGTTGGGCCTTGAGAATGGTGGGGTCTGAGGTGGGAAGACAGCGAGCCTGTGAGGCTGTGCCACTTGTCCTTGGCCTGACTTCATGGTTGCTTGCAGAGCAGATGAAGGCCTGTGCTGGCTCCTCTGCAGGTGGCTTGGGCACACTGCCCCTGGAAGGGATGGAGACCCTTCTCTTGTGGCTGATGCACTGGAGGGAAGATGTAGCTGCTGTTTCTGGCTTTGTAAAAGAATGGGGTTTAAGAAAGTAATTCTTTATTATCATTTTGTATAGAGGGTATGAATGTCATAGTGTGCATATGGAGATCAGAGGACAACACTGTGGCATCTCCTCCCAGCTTTATGTGGATCCCAGGGATTAAACTCAGGTCCCCAAATTTGGAAAGGGCTGAAGGGAGTGTTTTTTGGTGCCAGATGGACAGCATTTCTTAACCCAGGAGGGAAGATTCTTGAGTAAATTTACCCATGTAACAATACCCAGTTGCTTGGGATGGGCATTAGTACAGATCCTGTTGTGAAGATCAATGGAGTCCTCAGATGGCAGTCTAACTCCTAAAAACACAAGCCACTTGAATTAGTAGTTTCTGAAACCTGGGGGCTTTGACATAGAAGCCAAATTTCACAACTTGGCTTCCTGAAATCAGAGAAGTTGTTTATCATGCAATCTAGAGGACATAAGAGGTGGGATGTGGATTGGCACATGACAAAGGTTAGACTTAAGGCCACACCAAAAACAAGATGGGTATAGAAAAACAGAGATCATCTGAATTTGACAAAGTCTAAATTATCATAAACTAAATGAATATTAGTCTTAGTTCGCAGGTGGTCTCACCAGCCCAGAACAGATGACAGACAAAACACACAGGCACCTCTTACCTTGTAACCTGGAGGAGATCTAGATATGTAGCAAAAAGGAAGGACATGGACTGAGGAACACATCTCAGTGGCTGCACCCTGACAGTTCCTGCCCCAGAGAGGTCACCTGGAGACTGGTCATCCAATTATGGTGTTGAAAACCAGGAACAAATACCAAATGTTGCAAGGTAAAAAATTTTATTTTATGGCCAGGCTAAGTTTGCATTGTCCTCAGAAGTAGGAGAATGAAGTGGCCCTGACCAAAAGCAGGGGGAGCCTTTTTTAAACCGAGCAAGCAAGTGATTACAAAAGCAAAATTTTGCAATTAATAATGAGCTAGGTTTATGATCATGAGAAAGCACATGTTGTTGGTTTTATTGTCATCCTATTCTTGGAACATACCATGAAATAATGGAAACAATTTATGAGGTGTGAATCACAAGATTATAGAAGAACAAGTCAAAAACACAAGTTGACCTGTAGCTGGGGCCATGATTACAGAAGAAAAAATTGGAGCAATATAGAAATAATAAAAATTCTAACATTATGCTTAACTGAAAAAGGAAAAATGGAGTCAGCTGTCCCTCAACAAGAGGTTTAGTCCATTATTGTCAATGCAGGAGGTGTGGAGGTATGCAGGCACAAACAGTGCTGGAGAAGGATCTGAGAGTTCTACATCTGGGTCCACAGACAGAAGGGAGGGACTGAGCCACTAGGCCTTCCTTGAGCATCTGAGTACTCAAAGCTCCAACAAAGCCACACCTACTCCAAGAAGACCATACCTCCTCATAGTGCTACTCCGTATGGACCTGTGGCGTGCATTTTTATTCAGACCACCATATTCTAACATGCTCAGAGTTTGGCTGCTTGATCTGGTGCATGCAGTCCTAGTCACTGTGAGTTGGTTTGTGGAATGACCTTGTCATATCCAGCAAACAATGTTTTGCTATGTACATCATACACTTTTTACTTTTACAATCTTTCCACACTCTCTTCCACAATATTCTGTGAGCCTTTGGTAGAATAGGTGTGATATAAATAAGCTAGTTAGAACTGAGCACTCTGTAGTCTCTTATTCTAAGCATGCTGACCAGTTATGAGTCTCTATTTTACATTAGTCACCATTTATTGCAAAACAAGCTTCTCAGGTAAGGGTTGAGATTCACTAATTTATGGATATAAACTTTCTAAAGTACATACACTTATATCTGTATATACATATATTGAAATAAATATAGTTAACCTATAAGCAGGGGAACAATGTTTCTTCCAGATACCATAGGCTTTCATAATAAAAAGTGAAAGATATGGGTTACATCTTGAGTTATTGATCAGTTAAACCTAATAGACACCCCCTAAACATTACAGGGTATTGGCATTGCTCTTGATTACCCTCCAGAATTTGCTGACAACATCCTGGTGCTGAAGATGCCACATACCTGCATTATAAGGCATGGGGAAATTAAAATGATGTGGACTTGGAAGCTTCATCTATATGGGCTCACTTTCATAATGCTGAAAGGTTCTACATAAGCTACTAGGGGAAAATATTCAATAATCATCTAAGCTATAATTGACAACTGGTCCAGAAAGATATGCCTGCTGTTGCAAAAATGACACAAGTGTTATGGAATGACCAATAAACTTCCAATTGGCTGTAAATCCCAAAGGAGAATTTATAATTCACACCAGACACTGCTCACTTGAACAAAAACCCACGATTGACTAGTAAATAGTCCTGAGGAAAGAACATAATACTGTTATTCTGCTAATGGAAAACATTCTTAAATTGCCTCCTATGTTCTTATCTTTATAATAATAGAATAGTGCGTTTCAGTGGTTGGCTTGCTGTGTTTCATTTGTAGCCTCTAAGAGTAAAATCTTTGGTATGGCACAGTGGTACATGCCTTTCATCCTAGCATTATGAAGGAAGAAGAGCCCAGGGAATTAAAGGTTACCTAGTGAGACCCTTTCTCAAAAAATGAAAAGCCTTTATCCTCTTTCTCTTTCTTACACTCAACCCCACCATTGCCCACACACAGCATCAAAACATCACACACACACACACACACACACACACACACACACACACACACACACACACTATTTCTTTTCCTTCATGCTTGTCCATGCATTGATAGCATTACCCCCTATCTCACTAGGATATTTACACAGAAATTAAGCTACTAATTGTGAGACCAGTCTTCTACTGGTCGATTAAAATAGACCAGTGGAGAGCAAATACTTCAAATAAATTCAGATATCCATTCTACTTTCATGAATTTTCTAGGCTAACTTATGACAATGCCAGTCTGGGCAGTTTTTTTGTCCAATGGCTTTACAATACCATAACAACTTTAGAGGCCATATTATAAGCAGCAAACTCAATCAGAAGAGGATAGCCTCCTAATCCAGAAACCACATGAAAGACAGAATCATTAGCAAATTTAACAAGTTGAGGTGTATCATCAAGAGAGGGACAGCTCAACAACTTGCAAGCAATGTGGGAATCATAAAACCTAACACACCTGTGTTGATTTAGCAAGGATGGTTCAAGTGAAGCACCGGAACAGTGAAGCCAGGTAAATCCATTCATGTCACCAGATACTACTGTTACTGTCACATGCATCTTGAGATGTATACTATTGACATTAAAACCTCTGTAGTGTCCCTGAAGTCTTGTACTCATTCAATATATATACATACATTTATATATAGAGAGACTATATATACATATATAGAGATAGATAGATAGATAGACATCTGTGTATTTATGTATGTATACATATGTATATATATGTATATATATAGTATGTTTCAGTGACTTTTTAGATAAAAGAGATTGAAACTGATTATGTCTTATCTTTTATAAGTGATATTCTTTGCATTTACAAATATTCATTTGTGATACATTTCACATATATTTTCACATATTTATCTACTCTTTAACTAAATTATATCTACAAATCCTAACCATATAACATTTGGAGTACTAACTCATGTGAACTAAAACATTTTTAAGTACCCTTATGTTGTGACAATGATTTTGGAAATAGTTCTATTTTGTTTATTTTGTGATTTTATTGTTTCCCTTCCTGAGGTGCTTTTAATACACAGATCCAAATGGCCTATGTGTCTAACAATTTATAGGTCCCTCTGTGATGTTTTTCATAAAGTTACCAGAGAGGAATCACATCTGCTTTCATGCTATGAATATAAAATCATATCTTTTTTTAAGGTTTCTCCCATTTTTACATCAATAGTTTGCCTCCATTTGGAATTTACTTTGGTATTAATGGAATTTTCACATGATTCTTTTCTTGAGAGCCAACTTCTTATTTTATAAGATCGTATATTTATGTTTAAATTATAGGAACAGTAGGGTTTATATTTGCATCTGTACCCTTTATTGTATACAATGATTAAAATAAGTCATGATATTTGAAACACTGCATTTACTCTACTTCCCAGGGCTTTATTGCATTCTTTGATTGCATTACTTCTTTGAGACCAAATTACCTGATGAGTTTTTTTCACATACTCTTTGTGTGTCTGTGTTATGTTATCATTTCAAAGCTTTGTTTTCAGACTATATTTATAAGGATATCTACTATTAGTATATTTAGTAGCATAAAGTATTATAGCTTTAAAATATCCCAAGCCCTTTCCAAAAATTAAAATGTATTATGTTTGTATGCAAGATAAATTGATTTTATACATGAAAGAACATTAAAAATACATTTCATTCTGTGTTCATTGTTTACTGATAAAATGATGACATTGTAAAAAAAATATGGAATACCTCAAAAGTACAAATCCTCAGGGGAGATGTTTAATATGAAAGGTACTTTTTATAATGTCCTTATCCATTATTGTGTAAAACTCATTTACACTTAAAAAATGTTATTGGAAATTATTTATTATCACAATTGACATTGCTAATGGTACTACTATAAAATACCATATTTTTTTAGAATTTAACTGTATGTCTTCACAATAAAATTTCAATAGTTATTGTACTTATGTAGTTCAATGCACAGAATCAAATATAACAGCCCACACTAAAATGTAGAATTTCTTTTTGTTTGGAGGAAATGCCCTATCATTTAATATTTTCCTTAAAATTCACTAGTTGTACTATTTAGAGAAGGGCATTTCCATTATCATTTTTTTTGGATTATCTAGCTCTCTGGTTTTAAATTTAAAGTTTAAAAGAACCATTTGATTTTAATAACTTTTATGTGTAGTGCTCCAATGAGTCGGACTTTAGCACATAGAACTACTTTTCCATAAGGTGATTTCTAGTAAATCCCTGTGTGTAAAAGCAAGATAAACACACATCACTGGGTTTGTTATTGCAATTAAATTATTGGATTTTTAAATTTGAATATGTTTTGAGCATTGAAAAGCATGACGAGACTGTTTTCTCATGTTGGTCATGGACACTTTTCTGACACTTAATAATTTGAAATAAGCCTTCCAATATTTCTAAATGTCTAACAATATGAAAATGCTACATTACTAATTTAGGGAAGACAAATTCAGAAAATGACTTCTGATAATAGCACCCTCAATAAACTGTTCCACAGAATCTCCAACTGAAGACTAAATTCTTATTTACTATAGTTAAATTTTGAATTTTTCCATGAAGTTTGCTCTCTACCCAATTTTTAAACTGCACTTATTTTTTTTATGGAATAAGTGCACTAAATTTTCTTCTACTAGGATCTCCTTGCTTGTGTTTCTCCATGGACACAATCAAACAAGAGTCTTAAGTGCTCTGAGAGAGGAATCCATAGTCTACATAGATCTTATCACAGAGAACCTATGTTCATCTTTTCTGTATTAAATGCTATTAACTTATCTAATTATAAATAATTATAAAGTTATTGAAAAGATGTTTTATTTGATAAGCACTACAATGTACAGACAACTTGTTTAAATAATCCTTAAACATAACTGTCTCTTCTTCAATGACTGCAGGAACTTGAATGAGAATGACCTCCATAGACTCATGTGCTTTAATATTTGGTCCTGAGTTAGTAGAACTGTTTGGGAAGGATTAGAAACTGAAGCCTGTTGAAGGAGATGTGCTGCTGGGATGACCTTTGAGGTTTAAAATGACTTCCATTATTTCCAGTTATAATTCTCTGCTTCTTGGTTGTGGAGCAACATTTGAGTTCCAAGCTGTTTTGTCAACCCACTATCAGGGATGCTAACCTCTGAGACCATAAGTGGAATTAAATATTTTCTTTTATGATCTGCTGTTGTGATATATTGTGTACACTACTAAATTTGCCTGAGGATCAGAGGACAGAGCCAGCCACTAGGTTAGACATAGAGGTCAGGCAGTGGTGGCACACACCTTTAATCTCAGCACTTGAGATCTCATGTCTTAACTTGGGAAGCATACGTGCCTGTAATCCAAGGAAATAATATGGCAGGGCAGAGAGAGTTATATAAGGTGTGAAGAAACAGGAACTCAATCTCTTTAGACTGAAGATTTCATAGAGGTAAGAACTAGTGGCTGGTTGTTCTGCTTCTCTGATCTTTCATCTTTCATCTTGATATCTGGCTCTGGGTTTTTTTTTTTAATTAAAAAACCATCTAAGATTCAAACAACAAATTATCTTGGTTATGATGATATATCACAGCAATAGAAATGTAGCTGAGACAGTGGGCATGAGCAGACAGTGTGAACTTCCAAAATGACACAGTGCTCCCATATTTTAGATACTTATCCTAGGCTTTTAATGTAATCAGCACTTTGGAAGAAACATAACAGCAATATTCTTGTCTATTAATATGTTAAACTAATGGAGATAATAAATTCATGAGTAAAATAACTTCTTAAGATCATATTTCCAGAGATTTCAGACCATGGTCACTTTCCCCTTTGGGTCTAAAATGACACAGTACAACACTGTAGAAGTGTATGGTAGAGGAACTCTATTCAACACAAGGTTTCTGGGAAGAAAAAATAAGAGAGTAATAGGTTACAGATGTCAACATCTTTTACAAGGGAATGCTCTCATACCTAACTTACTTACACCAGTGTTCACTTAATAAAGCTTCTATTACTTTTCCAGAGTGCTATGGACTGGATTCCAAACTTTCAGCACATGGGCCATTGGTGGCATGTGGTAATATTTTATTTGGGCATCTCAATAAAGCTTATCTGGGGATCAGATGAAAAAGCCAGCTGTTCTGGTGGAAGATTCATCTCAACTCCCCTCCCCCATCTCTTTCCCTAAACCCGCCCCTTCAAAGCCTGACTAACACAGCTCCTCCCCCAGAGATGCTCAAGACCACTCCCACAGGGTATATACACTGCATCCCAGGAAACAGACACATGGTTCTTCCAGTCTCCTGTCCCTGTCTCTTCTCTGTGGGGCTAGGGAATCACCCCCCGCCCCCCATTAAATTAGGCCTTTTTCTAATTTGGTCTGACTTGGATTGCTGAGTCGGTGGAGAGGCCTATGAGGGTACAAAACAACTTATCACCAGCTACTATAGTAAAGCCACTATAGTAAAGGTCAGGCAATGGTAGCACAGGCCTTTAATCCTAGCATTGGAGAGGTTGAGATTTAACCAGAGCTCTGTGCGTTCAAGGCCACACCGGGAACAGAGCCAGGCATGGTGGCACATGCCTTTATTTCCCAGCACTAGTTAACCATTGAGGTCTGGAGGGCTGTACAGACAGACAGGAAGTGACAGAGCTGGGTAGAAAGAGGAAGTGATGAGATGGCAAGGCACAGAAAGGATATAGGTGTGAGTATATAGGAAGTGGCTCTCTTTGGGCAGAGGATTTCTATCAGTAAGAATGTGGCTGGCTTCTTTCTGCTTCCTTGATCTCTCAGTTTTTACCTAATATCTGGCTCTGGAATTTTTATTAATAAAACTGTTTAGCAATTCCTCTTACAGTGGCATTTAATGTGAACTATAATGCACCATCGTCATTGTTTCTATAATTAGTTCAGTTTCCTGAGAAGGTACACGTGAGTATGTGTACAAATTCAAGTATATAATGATATAGAAAAACACAGGACCAGAGCAGAAGTATATATAGGTATATAAGCCCAGAAATTTCTTAATTGACTTTAGAATTATACCTTCAAATGATTAATTAAACTGATGAAAATACTATGTAAACAGTTTAATTGCTGGAACATGTCTTTAATGCCAGCATTATAGAGACAGAGGGAGCTGATCTCTGTGAGTTGGAATCCAGTTATGTTCTACATACTGCTTTTCAGGCCTGTCAATCCATGTATTTTGAGAGCATATGACTGGGATGAAGTTTGAAGACAAAATATTCTGTTTAAATATGTCTATGATCAATAACATTACAGAAAGATGAAGAAAGAAATTTTCATTTTTAAGATGAGTATTTTTGTTGGGCAGGAACAATATCAGTCTTCAGATAGGATTGTATGGTTGATATTAGTGATATTAAAAAACATAAAGCCATTTACCATATTTGTTACAACTAATATGATATAGAGTTGGTCTGAAAGTATATGCCTTTCAGGAAGAATCTCAGTTTCCTTTATCACCACGTCACCCCCTCTTATCCCATCCTTTTCTCTTCTTTTTCTTTTCTCTTCCTCTCTTCATCCAGGCATCTTTTCCATCTAAAATTAAAATAACCCAGACTATAACAACAACAACAACAAGAAGGCACATTGCTTGAAAATAGAAAGCTAGCTTTAGTTTCAGGATTGACCAAATTAATATTTTCTCTTTTTATGATTGGTTATCCTGTTGTAGCACACTCCGATGAGACATTGAGGGACTTCAGAGTAAATTCAAAGATTTATATTAGTGCTTTAAAAAGATACTAAATTTTGTAAAGAAATAAAAAATATTTTTCATTTTTATTATGTTGATAAACATTTCTGAGAAAACTGACTTTGATTTAAATCTTAAAATAATAGGCATAGGAAGGGTAAATATCAAAAAATCAATATATATTTGCTTCCTACATTATATTTATATTAAGGACTCTTTCTGTATGTCTGGGCTAATAAGTGCATGATGAAGCATAAATGGAGATAGGAACATGTTCCTGTCTTCTACAAGGCTATCATTTCCTGAACATAGCTACCAAATTGCGTAAAAGAAATAATGAGAGAGTTCTCTAAGAGGGACCACTTGGTTCACAGCATTTCGAAGTTTTCTGAATTATCCTGATTGAATAGTCCGGGTTTGATTTACTCCTGATGTCATTTAAATTGTTTTACTTATGTAGTTTTTATTTCTTTCTGGAATGGGACCCACTGAACTCAACTGGAGTTTCTAATTCGTAAATTTACAGATGCTTCTCTGCATGGAGAAATATGTTCTCTTGAGTATGTAAGTAAAAAGCAGTAGAATAGGATTATAAACTTATCAAATCTATTCTGATAGTTCAATACTTAGTGTCCACAATGGAAAGTAATTTGATAATAAGGATATTTTAATATTGTTCTTCAGAACCCTTATGGCATGCATAAAAAAATTCTGGTTAAATACCTGGTCTGTTTTTCTTTTTCTGCATTATTTCCTGGATCCAGCAGTGATCACATTGTGCTCAGTTTTTACTCACTTAAATAAAAAGCAAACTCTAATTTTTCAAGTTAAAACCCAAGAAGCTAAGAGCTGCTTACAATGGATACATGACTGGCCATTTGCATATACTTTCTGCATTTTGAGTCTGTAAATCAGAATGTGGAGTTTGGCCCTTAATGATCCACCCAACATCTAAAGCCTTCTCAGATGCTTGAGCTGTTATCAGGTATTGGAGCAATTCCCCATTTTTCAATACTTATCTTCTTCAAATTGAAACTATTTCATTCACTTCTGACTTGTGTAACCATGCCCATTGCCTTAAACATCAAATGTTGGGCATCTTCACAGTCAAGAAGAGATCAGAAGCAAACACACATTTCAAAACCTAGGAAATAATATGAGCTGGGTGGTGGTGGTGCACGCCTTTAATCCCAGCACTTGGGAGGCAGAGGCAGGCAGATCTCTGTGAGTTCGAGGCCAGCCTGGTCTACAAAGTGAGTTCCAGGAAAGGCACAAAGCTACACAGAGAAACCCTGTCTCAAAAATAAAAAACAAAAAACAAACAAACAAAAAAACAAACAAACAAAAAAAGAATATGAAGAACAGAAGAAATATTGTTGTAAGCTTAAGTGGCCTTATTTAATATTCAGGCCCTAAGTTGCCTGAGTCAGGGATAATTTGACTGCTAAGAGCTGAAACTCCGTAAGAAAAATGCAATAAAGGGGGATTTATTATGTAAAGATGAGATGGTATTGAAGAATCCAAATGGAAAAAATGTAACAAGTCTTATTGCAATTGGGTATTAGAAAAATAAACAATCCTCAAATTAAGTGAACTTCCATTATAATGCCCCAGGGGTAATGGGTTTATTTATCCAAAGGCTTCCTTTGAAATACTGAAATGGTAATCTTATTAATCTATTTTGGTTAGAAGTCTGTAGTTTTATTTAGACCTGGATGGAGCAGAAAAATTATTAAGAGTTTCTTTCTAGGTCATTAGACAAGTTAGAATCACTGGTAAAGTGGGACTTACCAAATTAATATCATTTGCATTTCCAATGTGTATTCCTTGCAGTTGTGAATTAAAATCCAACAAATGATTATGTATTAATTATCTGCTATATGCCAGGCATTCAATTTAAATTTTATTATACTTATTTAATATACTGGTAGCAACAATCTGTGATAATTGAATTTGCTCCATCTCAAACTATTAAGATTTGGTGATTTCACATGCATTTGCTTAATGGAGTTAGAATAAGAGATGACAAAATTTAAAATAAACTATGTCCTTGTCAGGGTTCCCTGAGCCCTGAGGTGTGGGATTTGATGGAGACATCCCATGTAGGACTGAGTGTTCTAAGGTCTTCCACTCTCTGCAACTATCCAGTTTAGATCTCTGTACTGGTACACATCTTCTGCTGGAAGAAACGTCTCTCATGATGGCTGGGTAAAACACTGGTGAATGGATATAGCTGAATGTTACATTTTATTACTATGTTCCTTTAATATCACAGCAGTATTTGGTTTGTTTTTTCATAGGTCCTTTGCCTATCCAGTCTCAGTTTCTTGGCTACCAAGAACAGTTCCATCTCATGGACTGGTCCTTAAATCTAATCACATATTGGTTGCTTACACCCACAAGCTGTGTGGCACTGTTGCACTAATGACAGGTCATCATTATAGACAGAAGAGTTTGTAGCTGGCTTGGTGCTTTCCTTGCCCCTTTGGTAGTACGCAGAGTGCTTTCTGGAACAGGAATACTAGTCCTTATAGGTGAAGGCTCTAGGGAGGCACCAGCTCAATTTCTCTGTGTTTTATGTATTATATAGGAGCTGTCTTCAGCAATGAGGCCTTATCATCAGTTTGTAAAGAGTAACCAATAATCTTGATAATGGCATGTGTTGTTTGGAGGTTTGCATAGGACCCTTCGGCCAACAACTCAGTTGCATGGAATTGGTGGTTTTATTTTGTGATGAGAGATGTTCATTTGGGGCTCTGATTCCAATTTTGTTTTGTTTTGTTTTGTTTTGCAATTTCATTTAGGTTACATTCATATATATATATATGAAGCGTCTACTTCCTAAAGGACTTGGCTTCCATACAATCCTTCAAATATCCCTTAGTTTTAGCTATCCTACCTTTATTCCTTCTCTAATGCCCTTTCCTCCCTGCTTCATTTGATTCTCTTGTTCTAGTCCCCCACACATCCATCTATAGCTCTTTATATCCCCTCCTAGTGTGATCCAACCTTCTCCCTTAGTCCCTTACCATATACCTAGTGTCTGTTTCTATATTGATTGACTGCTTACCAAGGACCTAACAGCTAGCCTCCACATATGATGGAAACATACCATATTTGTCATTATTGTCTGAGTTACCTCACTCAGGATAACGTTTTTTTCTAGCTCCATCCATTTATCTGCAGATTTAATTTTTAACAGCTGAGTATTCTAGTGAGGTACCTAGCAGCCATTTTTATTTTTTTCCTAAATTCTTCCATATCTTTATTTATTCTATGTCTTTTTCTAGAGAGGTATGACAGAATGTCTATCCACTCCAAATGGAGCAATAAATAAATATTTTTCCCAATTTCATTTAGTGACCCAACGAATTTGTTGAAATTATTTACATGAGTAAATGAAGGGGCTTTTGATTGGGTCATGGATGACCCAAACGCAGTGTAATCTCTGAAAATCATCTTGCAGCTTACTATCTCATTATGAAATAGTTCCCAAAAGTAGAGAATGAGGGGGTTGGGGGCTGTGAAAAAAAAAGGAGGGAGAGAAGGAGGGCAGAAAAAGGAGAAAAAGGAGGAGGAGGAGAAGAAAGAAGAGGAAGAGGAGGGGAGGAGGAGGAAAAGGAAAAGGAACAGGAAGAAAGAAGACTGAGATTTGCTTGGCTTTTTATTTGGATACTGATATAATAAAAATGAAAAATACATATGCCTCATTTTTTCTTCTGAGTTATTTTTAAGTATCTAGAAAACAAACAAAAAAGCCCACACTCTGTTTTATTTTAAATTGTCTTTATTCTTGAGAGTTTTATACAAGTATACTATCAAATGTGGTAGTGATTACTCCATCCTCCCCAGTTCCTCCAGAATACCAGGAACATGCAGTCTCCCATCTTCATATCTATTTTTTTAACCCAGAAAGTCCAGTTAGAACTGCACATGTGTGCATAGATGTGGTACCATTCACTAGTATATGGGTGACCTACCAGTGGTTTCATCCTCAAAAAAGTTATTTGTCCTTCCACATCAATTTTTTATAAGCTTATCAGAAGTATTAGGAAACAAATAGAATACTAGCACAAACTTTGAGGTTATGTAGCAATCTGGATATGATTCTGATGTTGTTTTAGTTATGTAGGCTCTGACATAGAGACATTAATATATACCTCATGTAGTTATTTTGAAAATGGACACAAAACTGATATAAAGTACATTCCAAATGATTGTGATTATTGAAACAATGGCAAATTTCATCTAGTAGATAGCTTTCCCTGTGATGAGTTATGCCTTTTTGTCAGCTTTTCATCTGTTGTTAAAATGATAGTCCGGGACTAACAAGTGTATGTTCTTGTTAATTTTTCTAGATCTAATCCTTTATTTTTTTTATTTAAAATATTTCATTGTTTCTGATTCATTTTGCCTTGATTCTTTTGTACTATCAACACTAATCCACATGCTGCAGTACTTTCTTATTATTTTGTTTTTCAAAATATCTGCTTTGTCAAAAGTCAGGTTTAATATAAACATTATCATTGTCTTTTCTTGGGAATAGAAGGTTTACTGTCATGAGTTCTCTTTCTAATAGTAATCCAAAACCACATAAATTATAAACAAAACTACACATAGAAATAAAAAAAAAATGCAGTATACCTCAGTTCCTTCTTCAAACAGGATTGAGCCTTGTCTGGACTCCTCTGAGGACTTGCATGCTGTGTATTGGACCTCTCATATTTGTAGTTTCTCTTCCTCCACCAGCCTTCGTTCATTAACTCATCCTACAGCCTTAGATCTCTATGAGGCCTCTCTTTCTCCCTGGCATCCTGGATTCATGGACATGAACTGGAATAAAATACCATTCCCTTAATAGAGCTAAGATAGCTTAGAAAATTATTAAAATATGTTTCAGCAATACTAAAGAAAATAAAAGGATGTAAAGAACTATAATACTCTTAAATGAATCAGTAAGTGACTGAAACTGAATTTTAATTGTAACTCAACTGGACTCTTTCAGCCTGGTAAGCATTGAACAATGTTTTCTGTTTTCCCACTTGGGTTAGAAAATTATCTCCTCTAAGCATCCAACAGTTCTGGCCTTTAGAGTATTTCCATCTTCTCTTCTACATAGTCTGTGACCCTAGAAGGGAGGAGTACTTTGATGAATACATCCCATTTAAAACTGAGTGCTCCAAAGTCCTACACTCTCTACACATTTTCTAGTTGTTGGTTTTTTGTTTTATTTACCATCTACTACAAAAAGAATCTTCTCTGACGAGGGCTTAGTGGGGGCACTGTTCTACAGGTACAGCAGCATGTCCTTAGAAGTCTATTTTTTCTTGCTCTGTTCCTTTAGCAGAATAATAATAGGATTTTCCCTTGGCCCATGACCTATCAGATTCTTGGACATTTCAGCAGTGTCCAGCATAGGTTTCATCTTATGGAGTGGGCCTTAAATCCAATCAAACAGTTGCTGGTTACTCCCACCAATTCTGTGCCACTATTGTACCATGTATTTTACAAGCAGGTGACTGTTGCAGGTTTCAGGATTACTAGCTGGGTGATATTGGTGATTACCTTTCTCTTCCAGTAACTGCAGAGTACCTTCCAGTACCAGGAATGCTATTCAGTAAAGGCATAGCTTCTAGCTAGGCATTATCTTGAGTTCTTCTTGTTCCATGACATAAGTTGATGTTGCCTTCAGCAATAGGACCTTACCATCACATTGTGGAAAGCAACCAATAGCCTTGGTAATATCCTGCATGTTCTTTGGGACCCCTTTGGCCAATGACTTTACAAGATGTGATCTATTCCTGACACAAGAGATTTTACTTGGTTGTGTCATATATCTGGTTGGTGCATCGTATCCACCATTATATGGTAATTCCTCTTAAATTCTTTTCAAGTATGCATTTATTTTAGGAAGCTTTTATAGTAGTAGGTTTCCATATGGTTTTAAAAACATTTGGTCCTTAGTGTTAGTTGTCTCTCCACATGTTCCTTCTTTTACACAGACTTCCCATTCTGCTCTCTATTTGATCCTTCTATTCACAATGGGATTGATTCACATATGAACACAGAGGTTATGGCTCCATGCAGAAAACCTATACATCTTCAAGCCAGATGTTGGCTCACCACTAGGAAGGGGACATAGAGAAAATGTCATAACTTTAACCAAGATGCTATTTGCAACTGACACCTGCTAGCAAAGGGAAAATCAATTTTCTCCAATGAAGTTTCATCAGGGTATATCAAACACACTCAGGGCAATCTCCATGTCCAGGAATAATTGGCCAACATAATCCAAACTCCATGTTTGTGTGGGGGAGGGGCTGGAAGAAAATCAAAACAAAACAGTTTTGTTTGTTTTGATTTTCCTTTTTTGTTCACTTTTGCTATTGCTTCTTAGAGACATAAAATATAAAGTAGGTGAGTTGATAGGTGGGGAGAATAGAGGAGAAGTCCAGGGAAGAGAAATGATGCTCAAAGTATATAAAACCTTTTTAATAAAAAATAATAATAAAATGAGTTTTATAATAAAAATAAAATTTAGTCTTTAAATACTTATTTTAAAGTAATGAATTTATATGATTTTTGTATTCCTGCTAATGCCTTAAAATACCTGGGTTGGGTTTTGTAGTTGATAAACTGAAGAAGGGAAACAATAAGAACACATCCACCTTGTCTAAACAGAAAATATTTGACTATAAGGGGGACAAAGAGGATAGGGCAAGTATAGAGTAGAAAATGAATGTATCATCCTTCATGAGACTAGAAATTAAAGAGATCCCTACCCATCTTCATACAAACATGCATCCAGGATGATTTTCTGATTCTAGATGAGATGAAATGAATTGTCAGTTTGCAGAGGTATGCACAAATGCACTCTTCAATTTTTCATATAGTAAACGTTCCTACCAATCAAAAGTCAAGTATCAAGATTTTTTAAAAAAAGCTTTTTCATGCTGTATAATCCCTTATGATCTTTAAAACATATTTTTCATTGTGCATATCTCAACAAATTGTAGTAAGTGATATTTCCTCAAGGGAATTGTTGTTAAGGTTGTGCTTTGTTGGAACATTATTCACACATTGGCAAAGACTAGTCAGAAATCATTACCTCTTTCCAACATAAAGACTTGGTTGTGACTTTAATCCAGAGTTGGGTGACTAAGCAAATTGTTGGGTTTTGCTCTATCAAGACACATTTATCTTGTTTGCATAAATAATTAGTCTCTAACCAATCTGCTGAATCTTTCTCCTGTCAGTAGCATGTTGAGGTCTTCCTATATTATTCACTTTCACTTTTCAAAACAAATACATAAACAAAACTTTCTTTCCAGACTCTACAGTGCATTGATTTTGGCTCCTAGAAGATTTCAAGCAGTATGTGAAGGTATTTCTTGCTACCCTGGTTGCTCCCTCATTAAAGAAAGTGTTGCTAGAATAAGAAACAGAGTTGCTGCTGAACATCTCACAAACACCCACAGAACACTGTGTTACTCAATTCCATCAGTAGCATCATTTTGATGATTCTGTTTTAAAAATTATATTTTCTTCAAAATTGCTGCAGGCCGCAGGAATATATCATAAGAACTCAGCTGGTTAGGGCAAAGTCACTACCTGGAGGGGTCAGGGAATTCCTCCAGAGGAAGCCAAATCCCAAGGAGTTTTTGGTGTTACTTGGCTTGTTATATATCAGCTGTATTCTGTTAGGAAAATCATGTGTGCCTTCATAGTTTTCCCAATTGACTTTTTTCTAAGAAGGGCTAACAGTGTGGACTGATCACTCTCTGGACATACACATTCCAGGTATTTGGAGAACAGCCTCAGGAAAGGCTTTCTCTGGAATCAGATTATCTCCCTTAGCCACTTTCAAGAACTCCAGGAAACACCACCCAGGTGGGTGGCCAACTTCTGAGGATAACAATGATAACAGCCTACCTATAAATCTCCTGACTTAAATTCCACAAGGAGACACCGCCCAGGGGGGTGCCCAACTTCCCAGGACTAACAATGATAGCAGCCCACAGGCAAGTCTCCTGACTTAAGGTAAATTCTACAAGGAGACACCACCTAAGAGAGGTGGACGTTAAGTAATAGCTTTACACAATTTAGCTCGGACCCTCCCTTTATATACTGGGACTTCCAGGGCACAAAGGAGAGAGAAGAAAAAAAGAGAATGGAAGAACTAGATGGGTAAGAACTTGAGAGGAACAAACTGAGACGGGGGAGAACTAGATTGAAGGGCTAGAAGAGAGTAAGGCTGGTCCCTATAATATTATACAAGACAAAACAATTACCTTGTACTCATCTGTTCTGACCATATATTTTCTTTGTCTTCTGTGATATTAATAACTTGATTTCTACCACATGTAGGAATGGAACTTGAAGGCATATGAGTAGTAAAGCCAGGTGTGGCTGTGTTCTGTGCCAGCTCTAGAAGTTGTAGCAGTGAAGACTGAATCAACGAAGCAGGGCACTCAGGGGCTCACAGAGACTGAAGCGGCAAGCATGGGCCCAGCGTGGGTCTACAGTTTGTCCTCTGCACATAGGTTATGGCTCTTGGCTTGGTGTTTCCACGAGACCCCTAACAATGGAAGCAGGTGTATCTCTGTCTCTTTTTCTGTTCTTGAGACTCTTTCACGCTTACTGGGTTGCCTTGTCTAGCCTCAAGGCTTTTTCCTTGTTTCGTTATATCTTGTTTTATCTTATTTGACTGTCATCTCTGGGAGGCCTCCTCTTTTTTGAAATGAGACAGAGGGATAGTGGATCCTGGGGAGAGGGAAGGTGTGTGGGAGCTGGGAGACATGGGAGGAGGGTAAACTGCTTTGGTGTGTGTGTGTGTGTGTGTGTGTATTTGAGAGAGAGAGAGAGAGAGAGAGAGAGAGAGAGAGAGAGAGAGAGAGAGAGAGAGAGAGAGAGGAGAGAGACTCAGTCTCAGGACTTCAGACATTTCAATGGTTAAGTTAGGGTATCTGGCTGTTACAATTGCTTTAGAGATCAAATCACATATTCTGGACTATCCTATTTCCTGGAATATGAAAAAGGTAGTAAAATACTGTGTAAGGTTGTTAACGTGAATGGCATTGGTTCTTCATTAGTATTATGAACCCATTAATTGTCTCATGCCATCACATCACAGATTGTTTTCTTGCCCCATCTGTGCATTTGTTTTAATAAAGACTCACTGTTGCTAAATTTCTCTGTATTTGTTTTCTACTGATACTACTAATACAATCACAAACACTTCCTAATGGGGTTTTGCTATTGTTGAGTACTTTTGCTTATCTTTCTTTAATAAATAACTTTTTATTGATACATCACAGAAGCAACATGCATATGCAATCCTCTGTTTACCAGTTACTTCAGCCTGCATTTTTGGCAATTATTATATGGCAAGAAAAGGATATAGTATCTGATTTAAAGATAAATATAGTGTGTATTCATCAAATAATTTATGGAACTAAAATAACATTGTTAACCACAACAGAAAACCCCATAATTTTAGATCTTTTCAGTATAGAAATAGATAAATGGCTTTGGGAGTTTCAACATCATAGCTTAAGGTGCATTTTAGGAAAGAAATCTAAGTTGTTTTTTAGAGAAGCAGTAGGGTAGTCTATTCAGTTGTGCCAGGCATCACATATCAAATTCTCACTGGCACGAGTGATAGGCAAGGACAGTACCCAAGGCAGAAGGTGTGGAAAGATAGATGAAATTTTTGAGTTTTTCCAAAGCAATGATTTTGATCATATCAGCTTTACAACTCAGATAACAAAATACTAAAAATGTTTTTACAATTCTGAATTTATTACCATGGAATTAAATTCATAGCTTAAAATATACTAGTTAAAAAGAAAAAAAATAATCAATCTACTACTGTATGTTCACTGTATAAGAAAAACAAAAAGTGTTAAATCCAAATGGTCTATTTTCCAGTATTTAAATTATGCCAAAACAAACATATCTGACTATCTCTGTTTCAAGTATCCTACAAGGCTCTCTCTTTTTATATCAAAATTTCTAACACTAAGTCTAACTAAATCTGATATTATAAATGAAAATATTAAATTTATAAAAATCATTGTATTATTAACAATAAATGGTAATATTACCTAGATATCCAGATGTGTCTGATAAGTATACTGTAAAATTATACTTTAAGTTTTTTCAACTTTGCAATTGTTAAAATGGGACCTAGATTTTTGTTAATTTTGCATGAGCATGAAATACACCAGATGCCAGATATGGGAAAGATAGCACAAGTTTCATCTGCTCTTCATGATTGTTGTTGGACAGGTACATAATCTTTCCCACTTCTCCACTCTGTAATTTTGGATTGGTTACCAGACTGAATCTAGGCAGGTGTGCTTTTGGGGTGCTTCAGTGATGTCCTGGAAATAGCCACACAGACATATTTCCTGGAAGAGCAGTAAGTACTTCCTGTTATCTGGGAGGGTCTTGGGACAGTCTCTTGTTCTGTTGTCTCATCTAATTGTCATTTTTCTAAACGATTCTGCATTATTTCACAAGTTTATACTAAATAATCTATTAAATAATCTAGATTATCTATAATAGATTGTTTCTCTTCTGGAAATTTTTCACAGGTGTTTTTTGGCTTTTCAAATGCACATTCAAAGAAATAAAGTTTTCTCATGTTATTAGTCCTCAAACATAACCAGGAATAAACCATTTCTCATTATCTGACTATCCCAGAAATAATGGTTTGTACTTATTTCACTAAAAAAACATGAAGAATATGTATGTGTTAATGAAGTGAAGTGCTTTGGAATCAGATACTGTTAATGGTAAATAGCCTTTTATTTTGAGTGGCAGTGGAAAAATTATTTGATGCTGATTGGTAAAAAAAAGAGTCAGTGGACTGTGACATGTACTATGGCCTGGGAGATGTCAAGTTCTGTCATACTCCCAGTCTGGGGAAAAGGGATCGATGTGTCATGTGGATAATTTGAAATTCAGTGTTTCTAGGAGACATGGAGTTAATAGAGACTGGGCATTTTGACAAAACTCACTCAGAAAAGAATTCAAAAGCTCTCATAAAGTAATTTCATCATTTGTCATATAGGCATTATTTAAACCTGCTCATTTATTATTTACTAATGCTTAAAAAATCTTTGCTTTAAACTATCCATATGAATGAATTATAAACCAAAACTGCATAGATAAACTTTTACTAACATTCTTGATTATATAAATTAATGGTGAAATAATAACTAATGTAGAATGTTTACATAACATTCTACTCAGGGAAGGTACCATGTTGTCGTTGGCCATATGAAAATTAACAGATGAAATCTATTAATATTTTAACCTCCACTTTATCACTAAAGTTTGCTAAAGATGATTTGTCAACATGGTAATATTGCAGAAGCAGATGCAGGAAGCATGCTTACAGCTTGCCTTGGAAGGCCCATGTGTTTCATCAAATCACTACTCCAATTCGACCTATTAGGTGGTTTTACCTAGGAAAGAAATCATACTCATTAATATGTTGCCAGTATCAGAACTGCTCTATGGAGATTTAAATTATACCAATTCAAAAATGATACCATCATGGCTACCAAATACAAAATTAATTAATACCCATAACATTAATTATTTATAAATACAAGTTGCGAACCAGATTGCTTTTGGAAATTCATGCTGTCAATTCAGATGATTCACATGTGAAGATTCAATTGTTCATTTTGTGGCACTTGCATTAAAGTAAAAAGTGATGTTATAGTAAAGATTATCTTCATAAATTCAGAAACTTGAGGTTGACAAGTTTATATTTTAACCACATAATTTATGATGAATACAAACTAGTTGCAGTAAAAATTGTGATTAATTGTGGCTGTAGAGATGACTCAGTAAGACCACTTGTTGCTCTTGCAGAAGACCTGTGTTCAATTAGCAGAACCCACATAACAGGTAAAGTCAGTTAATAATTCCAGTCCCAGAGGATCCAATGTCCTCTTCTGGCCACCATGGACATTGCATGCAAGTGGTACATAGCCATGCATGTAGGCAAACACTCATACAGAAAAAAAGAAAGAGAGAGAGAGAGAGAGAGAGAGAGAGAGAGAGAGAGAGAGAGAGAGAGAGAAGGAAAGAAAGAAATCTTTTTTATTAATAATGAATCAAAACAGAGTCTTATGGAGAATTTTTTAATTTTTTTATTATTAAGAAATTGTGGGGAGTCAGCAGAACCACATACACTCAGTTGAGGCAGGTCCAAGCCCCTCCACCTGCACCAAGGCTGTGTAAGGTGTCTCTCCATAGACAGTGGGCTCCAAAAACCCACTCATGCCCTAGGGATGGATCCTGATCCCACTGCCAGGGAGCCCCTTGGATAACTAGAGTTTGAAAAAATTGAAACAAGATTGATGATTAAAAATAAAATTATCTGGATTGCTTATCATCAGTCTGATTACAAATATTTTGGTTGCCAAGAGATAACTTTGTAAATTATCCTAAAATGTTTTTAATTGTACCAAATTTTGAATAATTATATACAAATTTTACTTCTTTCTTTCTCAAAATTAATTAGAAAAGTTTAATAAAAGTTTTACAAAAAAGGAACACAAGTATCTTTGCCGCATGCAACTTTTATTAGAATATAGCCATTAAAATACATTTCTAAGCAAGAAGATATTGAAATTTCAGCCCACAAAGATAAGATATAATTTAAATAAACTCCATAGTAAATCAATTGCTTAAATAGAATGAAATATATTTTAAGATTTTACAATTGAATTTTAGAATAATATGGATTGTTAAAAATAGCTTTAAATTGACAACAATTTTAACTGATTTTTTATTCTTTGATAACTTTTTACATGTATACAATGGATTTCAACCCGTTCTAACCACTACTGCCTTCTCATCTCCATGCCTTCTCCCATAGGAACCTATTTTTCCAACAAGCTTCCCTCCTACATGCTCATGTAGACAACCCTGCTTAAATTCTATGGCTCATTGGCAGAGGAGATCTCATTGCAGGTTAATATTGACTATGTCCTGTGGTTATTAGTAATAACTTTTATACAGTTCTATAATGAAAAAGATCAACTGTGACAAAAAGAAATACAATGTATACATTAAGCAGTAAAATATAATGAGGAAAATTAATGTTGGAGCCCAGTTTTTGCTGGATGAGATGAGAAGTTTAAAGAACGGCCCATTCCAAAATTAGATAGAATGATGGTTTCCCTCAGTGCAAAACCCCAGCCAGTTAACATTTCAACATGTGAAGAACAAAAGGCCTAAGTAATGTTTTACTTATAGAGAAGAAAAACTTCTGAAAATATAATTCATGGAGGGTGTCAGACTCCATCCCAAGTGGGCAGTCAAACTTGGTAGTGTTGTTCATGCTTTTCTAAGTTTAGAGCAATGAAAAACACATGAGTAAAGGGGTTGTAGAATACTCCTTCATGGTGAAGGAGAGATGTAACTGAGGAAAGGTATGTGGCAGGAAATTCCTGGAATTGAGGATCCAAGAGTCTACGCACGAAGCCCTGAAAGTAAAGCTTGTAATGTATTGGAGAACATATGATGTTGGAGATTCCAAAGCCATGAGATATCTGCAAGGATAGCTGCAGACAAAGTGTAGAACTTATAACAAAAGAGAAAAAGGGTGGAGTGTCCAAGCCCCCAAACATCAGACATGAGATATAGGATTTGGACTTAGCCTTGCTGGGCTTTGGTCTCACTTTGGTTCACTGTTTTCTCAATATGTACCTATTCTTCCCCTTTAGAATAGAAATGTATATACTGTACCACTGTATGCTGGAATTACATTATTTCCTTTGGGATTTTACAGAAAGTAACAATTAAGAAAATGAATTGAGGCTGGAAAGATGGTTCAGAGGTTATAAGCACTGGCTACTCTTCCAGAGGTTCTGAGTTCAATTCCCAGCAGTCACATAGTGGATCACCATGTATAATGAGATCTGAGGCCCTCTTCTGGCATGTGGGCATACATGTAGACAGATCACTGCATACATAATAAATAAATCTTTAAAAAATAAATAAATGAAAACATATATTGTAAAAAAACAAGAGAAATTGCCATGAGTTTTATTAAAACAGTGTTAAGCCTGGGAAAGAACATAGGGAATTTTGAAGTCAGATTAAAAGAATTTTTCATTAGGATATGGTCACAGCCATATAGTGGCCAGGGAGTAAATGAGGTGGCTTGAGTGATATTGCTCACATAGGCCATATATTTGAATACTTACTTGGTCCATCATTAATAGAATTCTTTGGGAAGGTTTAGGTATGGCCTTGTTGGAGGAGGCTGGTCACTGGGAAGTGGGGTTCAAGCTCTTCAAAGAAATGTACCCTTTTACTGAGCTCTGGAGGCCTTGTGATTGTGTGTCAAGATGTGATCTTCCAGCTGCCTGCTGCTATGTTCCCACTGTGATGGTTATGTAATCTAACCTTCTGAAAGTGTAAGCCAAAAATTAATGCCTTCTTTTATGTTTCCTTGTGATTTGTCACAACATTAGAAAAGGAACTGAAATAATGCTCTATTCCCCTAACAAATGGAGAATTTCTTTTTAAATTATTTTCATTATTATATGTTGTAGAATATTATTTGAAGATGTGTTACATTTGTCTATGCTGTGGAATATTTGTTTAATGATACAAAGGTGTGTTGCATTCTTTTATGGTGCATTTGTTTAATTATGTGAAGCTGTGTTTCTTTGCCTGTCTAAAACACATGATGGTCTAATAAAGAACATGAATAGCCTATAGCTAGGCATGAGAGAGAAGTAGGTGGGGCTAGCAGGCAGAGAGAATAAATAGGAGGAGAAATCTGGGAAGAAAGGATCAAGGAGCGAAAAAGAGGAGGAGAGGAAGACTCCTGGGGCCAGTTATCCAGCTACACAGCAAGCCACAAAGAAAGAAGTAAAGAAAGATATACAGAAATAGAGACAGACAAATGCCCAGAGGCAAAAGATAGATGGGATAATTTTGGTTAAGAAAAGCTGCCTAAAAACATGCTAAGCTAAGTCCAGACATTCATAAGAAAGAGTAAGCCTCATTGTGATTTATTTGAGAGCTGAGTGGTGGGCCCACAAAGAGTAAGAGCCAAAAGAGTAAAAAACAACCAAGAACATTTATGTGTATGTGTTTGTGTGTATCTGTTTGAATGTATGCATACCTGTGAGCATATATGCCCATAGAGGCTAGAAAAGGATGTTGGGTCTCTTAGAGCTAGAGTTACAGGACTTTGTGAGCTGCCTGAATTAGGAACTGGATTCTGAACTCTGGTTTTACTCACAAGAGTAGCAAGTGCTCCTAACTGTCCAGTTATTTCTACTCCACAATTTCTTGAAAGTTAAAAAAAAAAAAAAAGGAAATCATAAGTCTCTACGTTGAATTGAGTGCTTTTTTAATTCTTTAAGAAACACTCAAAAGTCAAATTGTCAAATAGAAATACTTTGATGTTCTGTAAGCCCCATTTTCCCTGGTGTCCTACAAGTTCATCTGAGAGGTATAACTCTGGTTTAATTGGAAGGCCTAAAGAACCCTAGCTTGTACTTTCTAGTTCAAAGGTGAATTCCTTTGGACCCTCTCTGTTTACTGAATTTACTCAGAAGCTAAACCATAAAAATGACAGCAAAGATGGAGATTAGAGTAGTCGTTTTAAAAACTATTGTGAGGACATTAGCGTTTCAAAAAGAACTATAATGTATGTGAGCTAACATTTTATCTTTTATGAATGCAAAAAAAATGCTCAGACACCTGTGCAATCAAAATGCTATGAAATATCTTTGAACTCTCTAAATTTGGGCTTGATAGAGCACATTTGTTTAAAGCATTTAATAACTTATGCACTAATTACTTGTTTAAACCCACACTGACTTGAAAGCTTTCTGTTGTAGCTGATAAAATATAGATCACCCCAAATATTTATGCACAATTTGCATATGAGTGACATTTATGAATAACACAAACTTAATTTGTTAGTGAAATAAAATTAAAAAGTGTCTTCATATGCTCTGCTGAAATGATTAGCGGGGGTCATTAATTAAATAAGTTCCTTTTGTTCGTAATTTGTTGGCAGATGAGTGAATAAAGGCACAAGGAAATGGTATTTGCTTAGTCCTGGGCTTTCAATAAAAAAGAGTTAAATTTTAATGAGCTAGGTAATTTCATCAAAGCAAAAAAAGTACACTGATGAGTTAAAAATTAAAAAAAATCTTACTTAGCATTTCTGTATCAAGTCATTATATATAATTGTCTTGCTGAATTTATTTTTTATTCCTAAGAAAAATATTTGTTGAGGATCTTCATATTTTGAGGGAAGGATTGCATCATTTCTGATTGACTTTCTGAGTGTGATTGGCTTTCTTTGTTTAATACATCTGAAAAGAATGCATATATAAATAATTGAGAGCATAGAAAGACTTGAACAAGGAATTATAGGAAGTATAGGTTTAACACTAATTAATCCTCAAGAATTGGGACTGGGGAAGTTGGAGAAGATCACCTAAACATTTTTTTTTTTTTGAAAATTGGAATCTGTAAACAAAATAATCTGATAAAATGTTTATTAACACTTATTTTGAGTCATGAGACTCTTGCCATGATTTTTGTTGCATCATGAGATTCAATAAGAGTTCTTCATAGGCATGGCAGATAAAAGGGGGATAGTCCTGATTGCCTCCCATGTTGGTTAAGTAAACTCTTCCTTTGTATATGAAATTGTAAAGCATCATTAGAGAGAGTCAAGATGTTACTTCAAAGCTTGGCTTGCTGGTGACTGTCTATGATCTGAGATTCTCAGGAGCCTCAGAAAAGAACCATGTGAGATCATTAATTCAAAACGAGCCTAGGCAATGGAGTAGTCCTTGTTTCAAAAATGATTCCCTCAAAACACATTGATATTCATTGCCATGCACAAAACTCAAGTCCAAGTGGATCAAAGATCTCAATATAAAATCAGTTACACTGAACCTGATAGAAGAGAAAGTAGGAAATAATCTTGAATGTACTGGTACAAGAGACCACTTCCTAAGTATAACACCAGTAGCAGACACTGAGAACAACAATTAATAAATGGGACCTCCTAAAACTGAGAAACTTCTGTAAAGCAAAGTACACAGTAAATAAGACAAAATGACAGCCTACAGAATGGGAAAATATTTTCACCAACCCCATATCTACAGAGGGCTGATCTCCAAAATATATAAAGAACTCAAGAAACTAGACATCAAAATAACAAACAATCAAATTAAAAATGGACTATATAGCTTAACAGAGAATTCTCAAAGGAAGAATTTCAAATGGCCAAAAGTCATTTAAGAAATTGCTCAGCATCCTTAGTCATCAGGGAAATGCAAATCAAAACAAATCTGAGATACCATCTTACACCTGTCAGAATGGCTAAAATCAAAAGCACTGTGCAGACAGCTTATGGTGGAGAGAATGTGGAGCAAGGGGAACACTTCTCCATTGTTGGTAGGAGTGCAAAGGAGTACAGCCACTTTGAAAATCACTATGGCAGTTTCTTGGAAAATTGGGAATCAGTCTACCTCAAGACCCAGCTATACCACTCTTGGGCATATACCCAAGTAATGCTCAATCATACCACAAGGGCACATGCTCAACTATGTTCATAGCAGCATTATTCATAATAGCCAGAACCTGGAAACAACCTAGATGCCCCTCAGCTTAAGAATGGATTAAGAAAATGTGGTTCATATACACAATGGAGTAATACTCAGTAGAGAAAATATTGACATCATAAAATTTGCAGGCAAATGGATGGAACTAGTGAGGTAACCCAGACTCAGAAGGACAATCATGGTATGCACTCACTCATAAGTAGATACTAGATGTAAAGCAAAGAATACAACCCACAACGCACAGCTCCAGAGAAGCTAGATAACAAGGAAGACCCAAAGAGGGATGTATGGATGACCCTGGCAAGAGGAAATAGTTGTGATCCCATGAGTGAACTTGGGATGAGGGGTGGGCAATGGAGAGTAGGGGGTAGGGGATAAGAACATAAGGGAATGGGATGGTTGAGCTGGAACAGGGATGGAAGGGGAAAGCAGTGAAAGAGATACCATGATAGAGGGAGATATCATGGGGACAGAGAGAAACCCAGTGCTAGGAAAGTTGCCAGGAATTCCCAAGAATGACCCCAGCTTGGACTACTAGAAATAGTGGAGAGGGTGCCTGAACTAAACTGCCTTACCCCAGTGATCAGACCAGTGAATACCCAAACTGTCATCACAGAGCTTCTCTCCAATGACTGATGGAAGTAGATTCAGAGCTCCACAACCAAACACCAAGCAGAGCTCCAGGAGTCCAGTCAAAGAGAGAGAAGGGGGATTCTGTGAGCAACTGCATCAGGATCATGATGTGGAAACCTGCATAGAGGACCAAACCAAATTAGTGGGAACTCATGAACATTGGATCAATGACTGTGAAGCTTGCATGAGACTGGACTAGGTCCTTGGCATGGAGAGACAGTTGAGTAGCTTGATCTGCTTGGGGGGCTCCCTGGCGGTAATATTAGAACACATCCCTGGTACATGAGCAGACTTTTTGGAGCCTACTAGCTATGATGCGACATCTCATGCAGCCTTGAGGCCGGGGGAAGGGCTTGGACTTGCCTCTACTGGATGTGTCTCCCCATGGGAGGCCTTGCCTTCTTGTGGGGGAGAGTGGGGGTGGCTTGTGAGGGAGGCTGGGAGGTGAGAGGAGGAAAGAGGGGTATCTTTAAATGGTGTGTAAAATAAATGAAAAAGTCTTCTGTCTCATTACTTGTGGGAGACTTCAATACTTCAGGTGGACACTGGTACTGACATTGGTGTCAATTAATAGAATATGAAGAGTAGGGTTTTTCAGTCTCAAAATATTTCAATAATTTTTCAATAGTTTTGTCATATTCCATCTGGAAACAGATTTATTGTTTCGCTTGCTTTGAATTTGACAATTTCTCTACTTCTTCAATCAAAGTCAGAATTTCTTATGTTCGTTCTGGCTTCTTTCAAATGTCTGAGAAATTTAATTAAGCATATAAATCCATTTTGGGAGTGTGATAATAAATGGATTAGAAAGGAATTAACAGTACATATGAGTGAAGAACCTGGCATATACATTGCTCTAAGGAATTGTTTTCTCCAATATGATCACGTAGCTCATGATTATGTCTTTCCCTAACATAGGAAAGTATCATTTCTGCATCTCATTCATCAGATTCACTGTTGCCAAATGAAGTTTTACAAGTTGTGTTGAGAATAAAAACAAAACAAAATTGAACACGTATAAAATAATACCCATGTATTTTTAAATGCTTTCTAGAGATATATTTCTCTCTATTTTCAAATTTCTAAATTAACAGAGAAATATACTTAACTACTTAGTTATGACTGCAATAACTGTGTGTTCCTAATAAATTAAATAGAGATATCTGTGATTCCATCATTGAAGCCACAGAGCACACATACATCATCATTTCATTTTGCAGAATCCATTTTACTCCAGAATAGAAATGATTACTGATTTCTCATCACTTCAAAGTTTGTGGATGCTGTGGTGATGATTTCTTATATTTTTGGTTGTGAGCCTAGCCTTTAATGGCTGAGCCATCTCTCCAGTCCTGTGGTGATGATTTCTAACTTAGCCATATCAAACAGGTTCATAGAGTTTAATGACTGTATTTCTAAATTTTACCAGTGAAGTTAAGTAGTCCAAGGTGAAAGAAAGAAAGAAAGAAAGAAAGAAAGAAAGAAAGAAAGAAAGAAAGAAAGAAAGAAAGAAAGAGAGAAAGAAGGAAGGAAGGAAGGAAGGAAGGAAGGAAGGAAGGAAAAGAGAGAAAGAAGCAAAGAGAGAAAGAAAAAAAGAAAGATAAGAGAGAAAAAGAGAAACACATTAATGTATGTAAGATTATATTTCCTTAAGGACAGATTTTAGAATGTTGAAGTTTCGCTAGACACTGCAAGTTTGTAGTAGAAGTCTCTGGAGTTTTCTTGGAATGTCTCCTGGAGTATATACCAATGGCAACATTCATTGTCCTGTTCATCAATTCTACACTATGACCCACAGGCTCTATCATAATGTACAGTTAAAAAAAAGCATGGGTTGAAACAGTCTTTCAAAGCAGGCATGTTTCTACATTTTAATCAATTAGATATTCTAAATATCAACTCACAAAATGAGATGTTCACTTATGGCAATTGTTTAGCTTTACAAATTAGAAAATAATCATCTTGAATAAGGTAACCTAGACCCAGAAAGATAAATATGGTATATATTCACTTACATGTGGATATTACCTGTTAAATAAATGAAAACCAAGTTATAACCCATAGACCCAGAGAGGTTAAGTATAGGGATGGCAGAAGACATAGATCTCTTTGAAAGGGAACGAGAATAGACTTTAAGGATGGACTTGGGGTGGGAGGAGACAGAATGGGAAGATCAGGTGGGAAGGGAGAGGGAATATGAGATTGGGGGAAAGATTAGACAGAGAGATAGAACTGAGGATCTTTTGAGGGGTGGTAAGGAAACAGTTCAGGGGAAACATCCTAAGATATATGGAGGCAATCCTAATGAAGTTTCCAAATAATTATGGAATCAGAGTCCCAACTGGCTATTTCTTTTCACCAAATGAAGCTTCCATTTTCAGTAATGGAAATTGAGTAGCTGGCCAAAGGGATCCCATAAATATTCCTGAACAACACGGGCTGTTCCCAAGACAGTAGGTTAGTTGCCACAAACTGCCAGCAACAACTCATTGTTGAAGATAACACGAACACAACTCAATGAAGATGGAGAGGTTGAGTTGGTGCCTACGTAGTCTTCACACCTATATTGTGGAGTCTTTGGTGATGTCCTGCTTACAAAATATGCTAGACCAATGTCAGCACAAAGCTGGTGTGGGTGACGAATCAATGTCTGATTTGACTTAAGACCCTCTCCATGAGATGGAATCCATACCTTACACTGCTTTAATGAGCAAGAACCAAAGACTAGATAACACAGGGACCTAGGATAAAACCAAATGTTACTGGTCTTGCAAAAAAAATTGGGATAAAATGACTTCTAATGGTATTCTTAATTATATTTTGTTATACTTATAGATCAGTTCCTCATTCCACCACCATCAGAGAAGTTTCTTCTTGCAGCAGATAGAAAATACTACAGAGATCCAGAGCCAGACACAACACACACACACACACACACACACACACACACACACACACACACACACACAGAGAGAGAGAGAGAGACAGAGACAGAGACAGAGACAGAGAGAGACCTTGAGATACACAGCTCTAAATGGAATATCTCCATCGAATCCTTCCCCTCAGAGCTCAGGGAATCCTGCAGAAGATGAGAGAGAAAGAGTGTAAGAACCTGAGGGGACAGAGGACACCAAGAAAACAAGGCACTTTAAATCAACTGAGAAAAGTTCATATAAACTCACAGTGACTCAAGAAGGAAGCACAGGGCCTACATGGATCTACATCATGTCCTTTGTATGTATATTATTGCTTTCATTTTAGTATTTTTATGGGACTACTGAATTCATGAATGAGTGGATGTCTGATTCTTGTGCCTGTTCATAGGGTCCTTTTCCCTCTATTGGTTTGCCTTGTTCAATTGATTTCAATGTGATGATTCTTGTTCTATTTTATTATCTTGCTATCTCTTAGAAGTCTGTTATTTTCTAGTTAGAGACAGAAGGAAATTTATAGGGGCTGGTGTTTTGGCAGGCTGTGACCTGCAATTCTTTGCCCAATGAAATGCCTTATTGCATCTGGGGCATCGAGTCCTAGGTTTTGACCGGGGGGCACTCACACCACAAATGACCTGGTTTGCCACATCCCCAGCAAGTTTTATCTGCCTGGGGGCTTTTGGGAATGTCATCAGCATGCTGCCTGTCAGAGAGGAGAGCATCTAAGGAGGCAGTAAGAGTAGAAATGGGACCGGTGCTGGAGTCAAAATCTCTGGTGGCCTGCACCCATTTATGTATGTCCTCATTTCACAGGGCTGCAATCACATTATGGGTTTGGTCGTTGAGCCCCTCCCAAGTCAGCTGTTTAATCAACATATCGCTAAGTGGGGCCCACATCTACTCTGTGCTCTACTGGTGGTGAAGAGCTTCCCTGATTGCTAGATAAGAATAGGAAATTAAGCTGAGGACTCCCGGGGCGTACCGGCTCTGAGGGCCTTGAGGCCCATGTCTGAGACCTGTTAAAAATAGGCATTCAAGCCAATTTGTGCCTGGTGCACAGAATGGACATATAAACCACGCCCTGTGAGCCTATCATAGGTCACTGCGATGTTACATGTAATGTTAGTCTGGGCTTGGGATTCTGCCTGCTCATCACAGGCTGATCTTCAACTGAGAAAGACTGCAGGCTCCACCACAGCTTTAAGCAAATGGTACCGATTGACATAAGTTTGTAACTGCCTGGACTGTTGAGAAAGGACCTGCTGGAAGTAGGGCCTGACTCATTGGCTGCCTTCTGGATGAGGGAGAGATCAACTATGAGGGTGGGAATCCAGGGCTGGGCATCAGCATTTGGGCCCACATTGACTGGGAAGGCTTCTATGGGGCTATGCACTGACAGTGGGTCAGGGTGTGAGGGTTGTAAGATGCCTAGCACTTCGGGAGAGGAGCCATCTCCTAAGGCAGGCGGGTACTGGGGTAGATTGCCCCAAGAATGCTTTGGCACAGGCATAGCTGCTCACGGTGATGATAGAGCAGAGCAGGGAGCAGCACATGACTTTATCACAGCTGCCTTCTCCTTGCTGGATTTTGCGGGCCTCAAACTGTCTGACTCCTCCTCATCAGATATCATAGAGATATCCGACATGGAAGGGGTGGGGGTATTGAAAAGATTACCCATCTTTTGAAGGGAAACAGCAAGCAAACAACAGTCAGAGAGAAGGTGACAGTCAACAAGGGTGGAAATTTGTATTGTACCCTTATGTCTTATGCTTAGTGGGGGACTTCTGTGGGTTTTTAGGCCACAGCCATATGCCCACATGTTGTCTCCAGATGAGGGATGGTGTTTGGGGACCGAACCTTAGTTCCACCTCCTGGGGAGTCAATCTTTATGTGAAGGTGCCGAGAGAAGTGAAACATAAAAGAAATGCGCCTTCTTAACGGGACTGGCAGACAAACATGACAGACAACAGAAAAGAAGTGGGGCTCTCAATGCTCACCTGCCAAAGGGACCGAAAGAACACAACATTGAGGGGTCTTCTCACTGAAACACACTGCCTTAGGGGCGCTGTCAAGAACCTGGAGTGAAGGGAGGGAGTCGATCAGAATCTGCACTGTGAAAGAGAAAGTAACAGAAGCCCCATGTTCGTGTTCCAAATGTTGCTGGATCCTAATGGCTCCCTTGGGGGAGGGGTGAGAAGGTGCAGCATCAGCAACACAGGAGTCAGTTAAAGGCAAGTTTATTTATTAAACAAGCAGACTTGTTTATTCAAGTAAGGAGAAGGCCTTGTCTACCCTCCTCCTACCACCCAAGCTGTGTTCCAATCTGGCGACATTGTGTGGCCATCCCTCATTGGCTGGGCACAATCAGGAATATTGACAATGACCAAGAACTCTGACAGCACCTGTTGTTAGGTCCTCAGGCAGACTCCTTCACATGATCAAGAACTCTGACAATGACCAGAAACTCTGATAACACCTGTTGCTAGGCGCTTAGGTGACTCCAGGTTGGCTCATTAGGAACGCCTTGGTGACTGTTTGAGTCAATTTCCTCGATCATATGTGTCTGTCAATATTGTTGCAACAGTGGCACAAAGGTATTGCTGTAACCAACCATTGTCTGATTGGATGTAAGGCCCACTCCATGGGAAGAAACCAATGCCTGACACTGCTTAAGTAGTCAACTGTAGCTGAAAGTTTTTCTGTGTCCCACCTGGCCCAAATTCATGACAAATCTCTCTCCCCCACTGGTCCAGCAGCCTCTCTGACCCAAGTAAACACATAGAGGATTATATTATTTATGAACTGTATGGCCATTAGCTCAAGCTTGTTACTGACTAGCTCTTTCACTTAAATTAGCCCATAATTCTTATTTATGTTTAGCCATGTGACTTGGTACCTGTTCTCAGGTCTGCCTTCACATCTTGCTTCCTCTGTGTTTGGCTGGTGACTCCTGACTCTGCTCTTCCTCTTCCCAGCACTCTTTTAGTCTGCTTGCCCTGCCTATACATCCTGATTAGCTACTGGCCAATCAGTGTTTTATCAAATGTATCCAACAGCATTATCCCACAGCAGTCAGCAACTTGAGATTACCTAAGCTATGAACTTAGGGGAAAAGCAAATATTATTTTTATACTAGAAGAATATAGCAATAAAATGATTCCTAACAACACACTGTGCTATAGATCAATCTTTCATTAAGCAGACATCAGTAAACTGTCCTCCTGCAGGAGATGGAAACTAATATAGATACCCACAACTGGATAATGTTCAGAGAATTCAGGGCCTTGAAATTCTCAGTCCTTAATGGGATACTTCATTAACCAACCCTCAGGAAAACAAGTAGAAAATGAAGTGGAAACATTCTAAAAGCAAGTAAGGTACACCAAAGTCACAGGGTACATCAGGCTTTCCCACATATGAAGTTCTAGACACATCAGGACTGAACAATATATGAGCATACCCAAGACTGTGCTAGCACACACAGGACCTGGCATAGGTCCAAATTATGTTGGGCCCCAGCATTGATAGGGTAGTGAATATAAGTTCTCATCACTAACTCAGAAGCTGTCTCAAATTTACAACTGTTCACCAAAGAAAAATTAATTTTTTCCAATGGAGTCTCACTGAGTATACAAATCACACTGAAGGTCAGGCCCCATGCTCAGAAGTAGATGGCCAATACAAAACCAACTTAACGGTATTTTTGAGGATGTTTTTGTTTCATAGTGCTTTGTTTGTTTGTTTTTTTTTTTAAACCTTACTAGTCTTTTGTTTATCACAGTTTCTAATTTTGTGTTTTTATTGGTTTTTCATGTGTGGGTGTGTCTGCCTGTGTTGTTTCTCATGGTTTTGATTTTCCTTTTTTTTTCTCCACTTGCTTTGTTTGCTTTTGGTTTGACTTCTTTATTGATGTGTTTGTTTTCTAAAAAGGGAGAGAAAGAGTGAGTGGCTATGGATAGATGAAGAGATGGGGAAGATCTTGAGGAGAATGGGAAGGGGAAACTGTGATCAAAATATAATAACACACACACACACATACACACACAAACCCTCAATAAGTAAAAAAAGAATGTAAAATCCTAACATTCTTATAATGATTAACTTTGACTTAAATTTAGCTGTTTTGTCATATCTATTTCCATTTTTCTGAATTGTCAATGCTATTATCAGAATAATATAATTGAGAAGAAACATGATGAGATTGTTTGACAGAATGTTAGGAAACACAAACTGAAAAACTATCACAATAAGCATGGTTTCATGAGGTAACTTGGAAAGTAATAACATATGGGGATTAATGAGGGGCAACTTTTAAACAGAATTGAGCATTTATTTACTTTTCCTTTTACTGAAAATAGGTTTTTTTCCTCAAATATCATACCTTGATTATGGTTTCCCTTCCTCTACCACTCCTAGTTTCTCCTCACCTTCCCTCATATCTGAATCCACTCCTTCTCTGTGTTGTACAAAATTGAACATACTTTAAGGGATAAAAATAAAATAAGATATAAGATAAAACAAAAACTAGCTCATTGGAATTGGACAAAACATACATATGAAAAAGAACTTAAGAGAAAGTATAAGAATCAGACACCTACTCATGTGCATGCTCAGGATTCCCATAGAACAACACTAAACTGGAAGACTTTATATTCATGCAAAGGACCTGGTGCATAGCTGGACAAGTCCAGTGAATGTTGTCTCAGTCTCTGTTGCTGATTTAGAGGACCTTGTTTTCTTGGTGTCCTTCATGTCCTCTGGCTTGTATACTCTTTCCACCTCTTCTTCCATAGGATTTCCTGACCCAAAAAGGAAAGATTTAATAAGACATTGAAGTGTTCCAAGATCTCTTACTCTCTGCACAAATATTTTGCTGTAGGTCTATATTTGTTTCCATCTTCTGCAAGGGGAGTCTTCTCTGATGATGGCTGAGAAAGGCACTGATCTATGAGTATAACAAAATGTCATTAAGAGTCATTTTCTTGCTGGGCAGTGGTGGCACACGCCTTTAATCCCAGCACTCGGGAGGCAGAGCCAGGCGGATCTCTGTGAGTTTGAGGCCAGCCTGGGCTACCAAGTGAGCTCCAGGAAAGGCGCAAGGCTACGCAAGAGAAACCCTGTCTTGAAAAAACCAAAAAAAAAAAAAAAAAAAAAAAAGAGTCATTTTCTTGCCACTTTAAAATATTTATGTATTTATTATTTGTTTATTTATTTGGAAATGTAGTATTTGGTCTCTGGCTATCTAGTCTCAGGTTCTTGGTCACCCAAACAGTGTCAGATATGGGTTCCATCTCATGGAGTGGGCATGAAGACAAATCAGATATTGGTCGGTTACTCCCACAAGCTTTGTGCCTCCATTGCAGTAGCATATCTTGCAGGCAGGACATTATTGCATATCAAAGATTCCGTGGCTGGGTGGTGTTTATGATTTTCTCTTGTTAGCATGAAGAGTAATATCCTGCACAAAAGATGCTAGCATGCTGGGATGAAGACTTTCTGTAGGGCTCATCTCCAATTTCGATGATTTTTGTAAGTGCTGTCTTCAGCAATAGGGTCTTGCTGCCAGTTTGTAGAGAGGAACTGCCTGTGCTGTTTGGGGATTCCCATGGTATCCTTTTGGCCAACAACTCAATTAGATGCAATCCAATAGTGGTACTGGACGCTTTGGTGACAAGAAATGGCCGGTTGGGACTTTTTCCCCTGTTACTTGGAAATGTCATTTAGATAACCTTCATCTATGTATATATTAGTAAGTTCCCACTGTAGTAGGCTTACATACTACCTTTCAAACACCTTAGTGTTAACTGTCCTTGTATTCTCTTCCTTCTCCTCCTCTTTCCTACCCCTCCTAACTTGATCCTCTCATTTCACATCCATCCACAACTTTCCTAATGAGATCTATCTGTTCCCCTCATCCTTACTCTGTACCTAACCTCTTCAGTTCTATAGAGTATAGCTTGGTTATCATTGACTTAAAAGACAATACCCCCACACAAGCTAACACATACCATATTTCTTTTTCTAGGTCTGAGGTACCTCACTAATGATGGCTTTTTTTCTAGTTTCATACATTTATTTGTGAATTTAATGATCTCTCTCTATTTTTAAACTGCTGATTAATACCCCATTGTGTAAATGCATCACCTTCTTTTCCATTCATCTGTTGAGGGACATCTAGGTTGTTTCCAACATCTGGCTATTACAAATAAATGGCAATGTACATGGTTGAGCAACTGTCTCTGTGGTAGTATGAATTGTCCTAGCATTTCTTTTCTAAAAATTAATATTTTTTATTTTTTGGTATTAAAACATAATTACATCATCCCCCTCTTTCATTTTTCCCCAACCTTTCCCATCTATCCCTTCTCTCTCTTTAAATCTATATCTTCCTTCTTTAATTGCTAATTTATACATGTGTGTTTTTGCTTGTTCCTAAATATATAAATAAAAGCTTCTAGTTCTTATTTCTGGCTCCACCTACCTAGAGAATATTCTGTAAAAGCCAATCCAAGTATTAATAAAAAATGTAGTAATACAAGTTTACAAAAAGCCTTTTTTTAAACCAAGACCTTATATCCATCCATTGTAATTTAAGAGTATTTAAGTAAGGACTAGGGAAATGGGAGACTGATTGATCTTTGTGTATTTGTTTGTAAATGTGAAACTGATAAGCACTCTGGGGATGTAAAGTTCATCTACGAATAACAACAATAGGAAAACAAAGCCTTGAATTTTAATAAAAGCTCTACAAAGCAACTACAAATAACCTTTTTTTCTCCCTGTATCCATCTATGGTTTCATCTGTGCAGTGTCAGGGACAGACTGGGGTCCCAGCTGCCTTTATTCATTTAATAAATTGTGATAATTAATAGCTATTATTCATGCATTTCAGCCTTTTCACATTTAATAACAGTTCATACCAATCAAAAACACAAAGCCTCGGTCTGCTTGGAGTGTGTGTGGGTGTCACATGTTAGTGGCAGGCTGTAAACCTGCATATGTACTGTCATTGGATTTCTTTCCAGTAGAGAACTGCTTTATTAGTTTTGGAAAATGAAATAGGAAATGTTTTTTTTGTGTAATTTTCAGAAAGGTCTAACTGCCCTCATAATCTATTGGCCTCTTTTCAAGTTTCCCTCCTGTTCATTTGTTCACACATAATTACAGATTCTTTGCAAAATTTTGATGTCAATCCTTATTAATCTCTAATTTCTAATCATAGGCCTAAGGGATTTGGAAACTGCATTTCAAATTTATGGCATTGTAGAAAAAAATTGACATGTTCCTGGTTCAATGAATTCCTGACTGTATTCCTCTCCATCTTACCCTGCAGAGACAGTGAGAATCAAGTAGACAGTGGGGACTTGGAGTTGCATTCCAGCCCTTAACACAATTATGGATAGATTATTATAGGTGGGCGTAACAGTTCTTGGTTATACAACTCTAGTGAAAAAGAAGATAAATGAGGCTACAGCACCTGTAAGACATGGAAGCAATACCAGCCAACAATTAAAAGCCTCTTCTCAGAAACATGGATACCTTTGAAAAGTCAGAAAGGTACTGAGTATTTGAGGGGTTCAGTGACTATTGGAGGTGAAGTATAAGAAATATGCTATCTTTAGATTGCTGCTTTATATGCATTAAAGTACTGTGTAATAGGGAAAGAGAAGATCAGGAATTTGTGTGCAAGATTGGTACTTCCTATTGGATAATTATACACTGTTACCTCGCCCATCCTTCTGAAAGAACATAACTTCTTGACAGTGATCCATTAGAAACTCTGTATGCACACACATTTATAGTTCTCATTTATCATTCAGAGAATTTTTTTTGTACTTTCAAGGAAACATGCCATTTCTATGGGAATGAGCTATATAAAGTCATTTGGAGTCTCATTTATTACAAATAACAACTGTGGTGCATTTGCTAAGTTTAATAAACTTACCTTGACATATGATCACCCGAATTCTATTTTCCAATTAAGGTTGACTACTGGTGTTGTATAGCCCATGAATTTGGGCACGTGTATATTGACTTTTATCCACCATAGTATTATAGTGTAGGGTATTTTCCTTGTCTCTGAAATTCTCTATTGTCTGCATTGACTCCTTCCTCTCTCCAAACTTCAGGCAAACAATTGTCATTTTACTGAATCTATAATTTTGGGTTTCCTAGGGTATCCTACATTTGGAAACATATAGCATGAATGTATCAGATGGGATTACTTCACTAAATATTGAAAATGTAAGTTTCTTCCATGCACTTTTTGGATATTTGTGAATGTATGTATATGCAAAGGTTTATGTTTGTGTTTATGTGCAAGGTCTCCTGTGTGGGTGCATACATGTGGGAGAAAGGGGTCAAGTTCACACAACAATCTTTATAAGCCTTCCACCATAATTTTAAGAGACAGAGTCTATCACTAATATCTGGAGCTTGCTAGTTATGTTAACACAAATGACTGGACAGCAAGACCCAGGGATACTCCTGTCTGCCCCTTCCCAAATATTGAAATTCAAAAAGCAAACCCTCATGATGAGAGTTTTTATTTGAATGTTGAGGATGGAATCCAGGATCTAAAGCTTACATGTCAAGTACTATACTGATTAAGCTCTCTTTCAAGCCCCCTCTCTATTATTCTTGTTATGAATTAGTAAAATGGATACTTTTTTTCTGCTGAAAAAATAGTATATGATATTCCATATGCTTTTATTTGCTATCTTCACTGATTCCACATTTCAAAATGACGACTAAAGTTTCAACAAACATCCACATATAGAATTTAATGTAGAGCCAAGTCTTCCGTTTCCTTTGGTAAATGCCAAGCAACATGATTCCTGGAAATTCTAAGTATGTTTAGTTTTTTAACAAAATCCCAAATGTCTTACAATGTGGCTAAGTTATTCACAAGAACAACAGATGAGTACTGTAACTACTCCTTATTCTCCTCAGAACCTGGTGTTCCCAGTGCTCTGGTGTTGGCCTTTCTAGTAGGCATGCAGTATCATTATCTCACTGTGATAATTCTCTACAGTTTTCCAAAGTCATATGTTTGGAGCATAATTTCATACATATTGCTTTCTATAAATGTTTATTATAAGCTATCTTCTCAAAATGGTTGCAAATTTCACTTTACAAATTAGACAATATTCTTAATGTTGAATTTTAAAAGTTCCTTGCTTAATTTTGGAAAACAATTATACACCACATATTGTTTGTTGCAGGTATTTTTTCTCAATCTCTGTCTCATCTTTTCATTACATTGACATTATCACATAGAAATTTATAATGTAAAATGAAATCTAGAATCAGTTCTTTCTTCTATGGCTCATGACTAGTTTAATTCCAAGTTCTCCAATCAGTTCCATTGGTTATATATCTATATTATGCAATATGTAGTTTTATTACAATTTTGTAGTAAATCTTGAAAATACAATTTTTTGTTGAATATGTCTATGAGATTATTTATATATGTAAATATTTTTTAAATAATACCAAAATCAGCTGAAAAATCACTAAAAGAATAATTAAGCTTTAGGGATTGTGATATATTTTTACTGGTGTGACTGATAGCTGATGGAAAGAGTACAGACTTCTAAGTACATGGTCACTGGTTCCTTTGCTTGTGGGCATTTGGTAAGACAAAATAATGTGACAGGGATGTGTGGCAGAGGCTACCCACTACCAGGCAGATAGAAAGATGTGAAGCATGTTTACTGGACAATGACAAGACTGGCTCTCAGTGACCCATTACCCAACCTTGTCAGCTCCATTGCCTTCTAATAGTGTATACAACATTTTAATCCATCAATGGGGTAATCTATTGATAAAGACTGGGCTGTCAAGATCCAACAACTACACAAAAATTCTACTTCCTCTGAACAGTGAAAGGAAAAAAACCTTTCAATACAGGGGTCTTCTGGGATGACTACTTTATATTCAAACTGTATCAATAATATTTAATGTATGATAGAGCACACACACACACACACACACACACACACACACACACACACACACATATCCACAAAAATGAGAAAATATTTAATTGGTATTTAAAGTTTGGTGAGCCCTGGTTTGAAGGTCATCGAACCTCCGCATTTTTTCTCTGATAGTGAGCAGAAGAGGAAAGGGGCATTTGTGTGAAAAGAATAATATAATTAGACATGAAAAAGAGTTACTACTTCACCCACGAGCCTTTTTGTGGGTCACCATAAAGTCTTTGTTTATTGAGAGTTAAAATGGAGAGACTTCAAAGCTCTTCTCCTGTTTAGTTCTGTCATGGCAAATGATCGGTGAAACCTGTATTCTTCACAAATGTCCATGCTACAAAAACTCTCTTCCTAAATCTGACCAGGGGAAGTTCAAGCAAAGAGACCCTAGTTCCATTTAGGGAATGAGATACAGTGTCCAAGCATGAGCTATGGAAAGACTCAGGTATGGTGGCAGGTATATGATTTTTGGCAGAAGACATAGGCAGATACTTAAGTTTACTAAAATCTTAGCTTTAAAAATCTTTAAATTTTTTAGTCATTATAAAATATATTATTAGAATTAGAGAAGTTAAATTAAAACTATATGAAAATACTGACTAGGATTGGTATAATATTAAATAAATAATTATTAACAAAGATGTTAATTCCCTTTCAAATGGCTGGGATTAAATAAAATAGTACACTATGCTAAATGCTATTGCAGGACACCTTGTGGATGTTTCTGAACAGACTAAACTTGGAGATACAATATGTCTAGTAATTTCATTACTAGGTGTATATCTACAACCAGAAACTACATCAACACTGAAAACTTGCTCATGAATATTTACAAAGCGTAGTCATATATGGAAAAAAAACCCAAATGTCCCTTAACTATTGCATTGATAAATAAAGGGCATTGTGCACATATAATTCTGAGTTGTCCATTAAAAATAATGAAATTCTTATAACTTAATACAGTATGATAGCTTTTCAAAATGTCATGTTCACTGACAAAAGTCAATCACAAGAAACCACATACATGCAAATTTTTTGTATGTGAAATGTCAGCAACAGAGAAATCCACTAAGTCAGATAGAAAGATGTTGCTCCCTAGAGATGAGGTATGGTGAGAAATTGGCAGTGACTGTTAACAATTGCTTGTGAAGGAAATGGAAATATTCTGAAACTGAAGTAATTTTCACACAGCTCATTTATATGGCAAATCCCCTAAACTATGTACTTTAAATAAAAGTACCATACAATTTCAGTTATGACTGATTTAAATGAACTTACAAGTTGAATTATAGCATTTCTGTTATATAATATGAGTTTTTAGACTATGAAAACAGGTTTTAAAATAAATAGAAGAAATTTAATTTTAATACTTAGACTCGTCTTAGTTATAGCTGAGTCTCTAGCTGTGTGGCTTCAGAGAAGTTGTTTTACTTCTGTGAGACTTAGTAGACTCACAATGCTTTAGTGACAAAATAATAGCTTTAGTTTGAGATTTATTCTAACATTAATGTTCCGGGGAGCTTTAGTTTGCACACACACACACACACACACACACACACACACACACACACACTATAATGGGGTTAAACCTAATACTTTACACATACAGGATGCATCCTAACACTTAACTATTTCTCTATTCCTTTCATTTAATATGCTTTCATTTCGTTCATGAGCTAATGTACCTACCACATGGACAGTAATTAAATTAACTATATTAATGCTGCCAATATAAGTTGAAGTTTGTAGTAACTTTATATGTAACGGTGAACTACCAATGTCAGTATAAATAAGAACTCCTCAGGTGTTCCAAACCTCGTCAGTTCAGATTATCTATGAGTGAAAAGGTTACTTGTTGGTTGACCTTAGATAATATATCAGGGACCTGGAATATATTCTCAATTAGGATTCCACAATGGCCAGAGAAAGACTAAATTTTTACCATTTCTTATATTGCTTTGGTTGAATCTCAAAAAGCCTCAAACATCTTGATAGTTAACCTTCCTTTTACTAGAGTTTAAATTGGGAAGGGGAATATTCTTTTTCTACTGTCACATAAGAAAATATTAGCCTTTCCTCAAGGCAAGTTTAGCCTCACAACTCAATATGTTGCTCTCTGTGGTGTGGACCTCAATAACACGTTGCTAAACTGCTTCACATACCCACCTCTATCCCCTTCATATCACATTAACAGCCACCAGCTTCCCTGTTCTTTAATTTGGTACTCATGAATTCTATTTCATTTTTCTTTAAGTAAGGCTTAAATTTACTTAGTTAGTGTTTTTTGTTTTTCTTTTATAGGTATTTTTTCTTCCTAGATTTTAATTATTTCCTACATTTTTATTAAAATATATTTTCCTAAATATATTAAAGTCTATTTCCATAAATGTATTTGTACCACTACAAACAGTTTAGAGAACATTTTGACCCACTCCCAAATTCCCCAATCCCTCTAATGGCAAAAGAATCAATGCATTCTCTATGCCTACCCCTGGCAAAGCACGGTCTATTTTGTTGAAGTTCATGTAGGTTTATACTTGTTTAAATTTTATGTAAACAGAATAATTTATTTTTGAGTCAGATTTCTTGCAGAGAGAATAACTTATTTGAAAGGTACTTATTTTTTTCTATATTATCATTCATCAATTACTTACTGGTTGGTAAGCACTGTTCCATTGTGAGGACATGGATAGGTTTGTGTGTGTATATATATATATCTCCAAATTGAGTGGCATTATCATCATATCTAGGCGTGGTCGGTTGTGAACAAATCTAATATAAAAATTCAAACATAAGTGCTCATGTGAACACAGAGTTTATGACCATTGAATAAATTGCTCTGCTATGATTGCTGGGTCCATATGGTGAATGTATGCTAGCTGATTGAATGTTGAAACTGCCAATCTGTTTTCTAAAGTACTTGTACCATTTTGTGTTCCTAATAACTAAACACGAGACTTAGATTTATTTTAACATTCTCCCTCAAATTTGTTTTTTTTTCATGCTTTTCAACTTCCTGAGCCTGTTTGTATATCAGTGTATATTATATAAAACCTATATTAAAATAAATTCTCATCACTGTAAGTAAGGATTAATTGTGCCATGCCATATTATGTGTATGTGTCATTTGTTATCAAACTACACTGAAGATTGTCTGAAGGGTCAGGGGACCACTCAGTATAGTATGTTAAGTGATTTACCCAAGTCTCATGACTTGATCCAATTCCGAGAACACTTGTAAAGTGGTAATTAGAGAACTGCCTTCACACAATTGTCCTCTGAAATTCTCCCCCCTCCAATATAAACTACCTTAAAACTCATTGGAGGATGGCAGTGCTTATTTTCTACCTATATTTTTCACAAATAAACACTCCTAACCTTTCTAAGATATTAATGAAATGTTCTGTATGATTTTAAAAAGACCCCATTACATTTCTGGAGTTCTATGAAAATCCAGTTTTACATTCCAATTCTTTAAAGATGACTTTCTCTGAAATGCTGCCACTAGAGAGTAAGAAGCTAAAAATTATTTTTCTCTATCTAAACATACTCAGAAAAATGCCAGCATCAATATATATATTTCCTCTTCATAAATGTGTATTTTAAAATTTAAAAGTGGAAATACATCTTCACAGATATCATGGGAAGTTTGATCTAGAGAGGAAGATATGTGTAAAATATATATGTGAAGAGTTTTCCTCTTAACTACGAATAGGAATGTCCATTTAGCTCACTTTGAACTACTTGTTGAACTGATAAACACCATTAATTTAAAACATTAATTTTAAAGTTATTTCAACTTTGCATAGATTGGTAAATGAATAAAGGAAAACGCTAATGTATTCAGCATATTTTAGCCAAGATTCTCTGGACAACACAGATTTTATAAATTCAAGTCGGTTTTCATATACCTTTCCCAGAATCCTAAGAATACAAATTACTTTCAAACTACATTTTGAATTTCCAGCCGCATTATAAGCATTCCATGAATAAATGTATGTCCCTGTAATGTAACAATTACATTTTTGGCAATTTTGATCTTAGAGTAAGAAAAAGACACAGAATGTTAGAGTTGATATTTTACATTAAAAATATTATGCTTGATGTATGTGCGAGGAGAGAGAGAGAGGGAGAGAGAGAAAGAAGCGTCTCTCAATTTGAGATTCCTCATCTCAATAAACGCTCTAAGTAGAATTAAATTACAGAAAGTGAGCCATAATATAAGTTAAGCCACCTCAATAGCTCTCAGAGGGCTCCATTCACTAACAATATATGCTCATTTGTGTGCACTTTCTGGTGCCTTTATGAACAGGCCTCATGACCCACCACTTCTTCAGAAATTATTGTTCAATAATAACCTTCACAAAGGGGATACTTGATACATAATATTTTCTCTATAGCACTATTTGGAAGATCAAGGAAGAAAGAAATGATTGGTGAAGAGAGAATAATAGAATGAAGGATGGTAAGATGAGTAAATCCTATTGAGTAAATTATATTTCCCACACTACATTAGATTTTAAAGGGAGTGAGAAAGACGGCCAATGGAAAGCATCAACTCTTGAAATTTACCCATGATAAAATACACATATTCAGGGTGAAGTGTATATTCACTGTTTTAAAAATAAAACAAAATCATGTGTTCACAGAAAATCATTGCGACTATGTTTAGTCTACAAATCCCATTTAAGAAAGTGTCAGAATCTTACTTTCTTCCCACAAACAGGCTGATGGATGCCCAAATTCGGATTACAAGTCTATAGTCACAAGTTTCTGAATGGGTTTCAATGCTGATGTCTCTGTTTGCCGAGTGTACAGTTACAAATATGATACCAGCATGAAGATGACATTTCACTCAGCACAAATTCAGAGGCAGGTATCATCAGTATGAACCATTGTAGGCTAAAATAATATCCAGAGAATTTCTTATTTTAACTTTTTGTTTTATTTATTGATTGATTCAATAAATGTATATGACTTCTCTTACATTGTTCCCCTCTAACTTCATGTTTCCATTTCTTATTAACTTTATACTCTATTATATAAAATTAATGCTGCCCATATTCACATAGATATGAGGCTGACCACAGGAGTGTGGGAAGCATGCCATATGGTGGTATTTTATTTGTACTGAAATGTGATTTTCATTGTATGTTAATAAATAAAGTTGGCTGGGGGGTCAGAGCTCTTAGAGCCATAGCAACTTGGTAGAAGAGCTAGGTAGATCTCTGTGTGTTCAGGGATACAGCCAGCATTGGAGACATATGCCTTTAAGACCTGGAGGGGCGGTACTTACAGGCAGTGACGAGGCAGTCACGTGTTTGGGTTTACAACCAATGAGAAGACAGAACAGAAAGACTATTTAAAGGCAGACAAACAGGAAGTAGCTCTCTCTTTCGGGGAAGCTAGGAGCACTGCAGGAGGTAAGGTTTTAGCTCTGAGCTCTAACCTCTCGGCTTTCTCTTTTACATTGGTTTGTGTTTCTTATTTTAATAAGACGGTTGGTTACATCTACATCTGGCGCCCAACGTGACAAGAATCCATTAAAAACCACTTGGGGCTGGCTCCCTAGTCCGAGCAGCCGACTCTTTAGCCCCGGCCCAGGTCGCTTGGCCTCAGGCTGGACTAACCGAGAACTGCTTGCTTAAAGCCTGTGCTACAAACAACTTAGGCCAGCCCTGCCAAACAGGGCCCCTGCCTGTAAAGACAAGCCTTGACTCGGCTCAAGAGGGAACAAGTGGCTGGATTTAAGCTTTAGCCGGCTTCGCTTTCACTTTCGCTTTTGCTTTCTCTCTTGCTTTCTCTCTGTCTCTCTGTCTCTGTCTGTCTGTCTGTCTGTCTGTCTCTCTCTCTCTCTGGATTCACACCTAGGACACTAAGTGGCTGTTTTGAAATTCGCTCAGATTTCTACTGTTCTACGCAGATTTGGTAAGTCATAACATATCAGATATTTTAAAGGAAACTATTTAAAAGAGAATTATTTTCCACATTAAAAAAAATGGGTCTTATGTATACATTGGAAGAAAATTGGGTTTTGTTTGAAATTTTAGGCAGTCTGACAATGGAACAATTATATGAGAAGATTAGTATTATTGGAATTATGCAGTTTATCACTATGCTTATCCTCATTTTCCAATTTAAAAAGATAGTCGATTTAAGTGCCAGGATGACAGCTTTAGAAAAACTTGTTAAACCTGTAAAAATTCAGACAGAAGAAATTAAGAGTGAAGTTGTTTCAAGTTTGGACCATAAGGTTACAGAAAGAAAGTCTGTTTTCACACAGTCACCCTTAATTTATCCTGTAACCATATAGCAGTTGCCTGATCAAATGATTACACAAAATATTTGGGCTCCAATTGAAATGTTGGATTTAAAAAGGTTTAAGGAGGCAATAGTATCTTATGGCATGCATTCCCCATATGTAAAGCAAATGTTAAACTCTTTGTCAACATATAATAGGATTGTACCACAAGAATGGCGGGAGCTGGCACAAGCTGTTCTGGAACCCAGCCAGAGGCTGCAATTTTTAACTTGGTTTAAGGATAAAGCTAAAAACATAGAAAAACAATGGAGGGATAAAGGAATACAAGATTGCCAGGATCAGCGTATTGGAGAAGGCCAATATGCTTCAGTACAAACACAACGTTTATATGATGTCCGAACCCTAATTTTATGTCGAACGGCAGCCTTGAATGCATGGGGCAGAGTTGAGGAACCAAGAAAAAAACCTGAGTCATTTACAAAGGTTATGCAAGGCCCAAAAGAATCTTTCACAGATTTTTTGCAAAGACTGGCTTCAGCAGTAAAGAGAGTGGTCTCGGATTCAGAAGCTAGTAAGGCAATAATTGAATCTTTGGCCTTTGAGAATGCGAATGCAGCATGCAGAAGAATAATCAGGCCATTAAAGGCAAGATCTGCACCTTTGGAAGATTGGATTAGAGACACAATTAATGTTGAGGCTCATGAGTATGATGATATGTGGGTAGGAGAAGCAATTTCAAAAGGTTTGAGGAGTGTTAGATGTTTTGGATGTGGAAAGCAAGGACATTTGAAAAGGGACTGTAAACAGGTCCTTCCTAGAAACAATGTTTCTTCAAGGAACAATGGCAACAGAATGCCACTTCCTTCTGGAGTATGCAGAAGGTGTGGTAAGGGAAAACTCTGGACCAACAAATGTAGATCAACAAAAGACAGGCAGGGTAATCCTTTGCCTCAGTTTTCGGGAAACTCCTGGAGGGGCCTCATGCAGGCCCCCATAGCAAAACCAGCTCAAACCTTCCCTGCAGCTGTAGAAGAAACCCCTGCTCAGAGCAATTAAATAACCAAATGCCTATTGGAATAAATCATGCTGGTCAGGATGATGAAACAGAGAGAATAGAAAATTCAGGAGAAAACATAAAGAAAATTTTTTGGCAAACTTTTTTTTTTTTTTTTTTTTTTTTGGTTTTTTCGAGACAGGGTTTCTCTGTGTAGCTTTGCACCTTTCCTGGAACTCGCTTTGGAGACCAGGCTGGCCTCGAACTCACAGAGATCCGCCTGGCTCTGCCTCCCGAGTGCTGGGATTAAAGGCGTGCGCCACCACCACCCGGCTTTGGCAAACTTTTATTAATGAAAAAAGACCAAAATTAACGATAAATATAAATGGTGTTTTGTTGTCTGATCTGGTAGACACAGGTGCGGACGTTACCATAATTGCACCAGAATTTTGGCATCCAACTTGGCCTCTTCAGGAGGTAAACATTCAACTGTTAGGGACTGGGACATTATCTCAGGTGAAACAGAGTGCAAGATGGCTGGAATGTATAGGTCCAGAAGGACAGAGAGGAAAATTAAAAACATATGTGGCTAACATAGCTATGAACCTGTGGGGTCAAGACTTGTTGCGACAATGGAATACACAGATTAACATCCTTCCAACTTCAGAAACAAATCATAAACTAGCACATGTTTCTGACAGAAATATTAGAAGGCATTATTTTGAGTGGTCAACAGCCATCCATATTATACAAGAACAGGCCACAACAACTGATGATCTTCCAAAGACACCAACAGCTCTACCTTTAAAATGGTTAACAGAGAAGCCTGTATGGGTTCAGCAATGGCCTTTAACAAGAGAGAAACTTCAGGCTTTAGAAGAGCTGGAGAAGAACAGTTAAATGCTCAGCATATTGACCAATCAACCAGCCCGTGAAATTCTGTATTTGTTATTAAAAAGAAATCTAGTAAATGGAGAATGGTAATAGATCTTAGAGCAATTAACAAAGTAATTCAGCCAATGGGCTCTCTATAATCTGGAATTCCTTTGCCTACTCTGTTACCAAAAGGATGGCCTCTCATAGTTATTGATTTAAAAGACTGTTTCTTTTCAATACCCTTACAAGAAAAAGACAAAGAAAGATTTGCTTTTACAGTGCCTACTTATAATAATTCTCAACCGGTTAAAAGATTTCAGTGGAGGGTCCTCTCACAGGGAATGTTGAATAGCCCAACTCTGTGCCAATATTTTGTACAACAGCCATTGGAAGTAATACATAAAAAATTTCCTAAATCTATAATTTATCATTATATGGATGATATTTTACTAGGTGACTCAAATGCAGGTACTTTAGAAAGAATGTTTGAAGAAGTAAAGAAAATTTTGCCTTGCTGGGGATTACAAATTGCTCCTGAAAAAATACAAAGAGGAGATTCTATTAATTATTTAGGATATAAAATAGAGCTACAAAAAATTAGACCCCAAAAGGTGCAAATTAGGAGAGATAGACTACAGACACTTAATGACTTTCAAAGATTATTTGGAGATATTTCATATTTCTCATCTATGAACTATTGTTGGGGTAAAAAATGATGAACTGACTAATTTGTTCAAAACCTTAGAAAGTGACAAGGACTTAAATAGTCCAAGACAATTACCATCTGAAGCCGAGAAATAATTGGCCTTGGTAGAAAAGAAAGTACATGAAGGGCACGTGGATCGTATTGATCCAAAGCTGGATTGCATTTTGGTTATTTTACCTTCTAGGCATTCTCCTACTGGAATATTAATGCACAGGGAAGATATTATATTGGAATGGATATTTTTACCAAATAAACCAAATAAAAAATTAAAAACTTATGGGGAAAAAATCTCTAACTTGATTTGGAAAGGAAAATTGAGACTTTGTCAATTAGCAGGAATAGACGCAGCAGAAATTGTCGTAACATTAACCTAGGAGGACATTGAAATGTTATGGACAGAAAGTGAACCTTGGCAAAGAGCATGCAGTAATTTTTTGGCAGAAATTAACAGCAAATATCCCAAAAGCAATAGTATTGATCTTATAAAGAGAGCTGATTGGATCTTGCCTAGAATTGTACAGCAAAAACCCATATCTGGAGTTTGTACATTTTATACAGATGCCAACAAACAAGGAAAGGCAGATTACAAATCAGAAAATTTAAGTAAAGTGGTTCAAAGTCCGTATAATTCAGTTCAAAAATCAGAATTGTATGCTATTCTGTTGGTATTAATGGATTTTTCAGAACCTCTCAACATAGTAACTGACTCTCAGTATGCTGAAAGAGTGCTGTTATATATTGAGACTGCAGAATTTATCCCTGATGTTTCAGAATTAACTTCACTATTTATTCAATTACAAGATAGAATCAGGAAAAGGAGTCATCCTTTATATATAACTCACATCCGATCCCATACTGGTCTGCCAGGGCCTCTAGCACAAGGCAATGATGAGATTGATAAATTATTGATAGGAAATGTGCTGGAGGCCTCAGAATTTCATAAAAAACATCATGTCAATAGTAAAGGTTTAAAAAAGGATTTTTCCATAACCTGGCAACAAGCCAAAGAAATAGTAAAGAAATGTCCTACTTGTTCCTTCTACAATCAAATGCCATTACCAGCAGGATGTAACCCAAAGGGTACTCAGAGGAATGGAATCTGGCAGATGGACGTGTTTGACTTTGCAGAATTTGGAAAATTGAAATATGTACACCACACCATCGATACTTATTCAGGATTTCAATGGGCAACTGCTTTGAGTTCTGAAAAAGCTGATTCTGTAATCACTCATTTGCTAGAAGTTATGGCCATCATGGGTATACCTGCACAAATCAAAACTGACAATGTTCCATCATATGTCTCTGTTAAAATGAAACAGGTTTTTGCTTATTACAATATAAAGCATATTAAAGGTATACCACATAATACTACATACAGGTCAAGCAGTTATAGAAAGATCAAACAGAACTCTAAAGGATATGCTAAATAAACAGAAATGGGTAACAAAAACCCCCAGAAATAGACTGCATAATGCTCTATTAACTTTGAATTTTCTGAATGCCAATGAGAAAGGAACAACAGCTGCAGAGAGACATTGGATAATAGAAAAAACTACAGAATTAAATCAGCCTATATACTTTAAGGATGTGCTGACCTCAGAATGGAAACCAAGGTATGTATTACATTGGGGATGAGGTTTTGCTTTTGTTTCTACAGGAGAACATAAGCTGTGGGTACCATCAAAATTGATAAAGGTTCGATTTGAACAAGAGAAACCTCTTAATTAGAGGAGGTGATAGTTCATCAACCAGCATGAACATCCAATTTAAACTAACTTGTACCAGTAACACATGCCTTTTCATTTAATCAGATAATAACTTGCCAAAAAGGAACATCCCCAAAATTAGTCTTGGGGAAAGGTTTTTGTTTTTGTCTTTTAGGAGAATGAAGGTTAAGGAATCTGAAGAACACTGGACAAATGAGACAACTGAAGAAAAGGGACAAATCATCTATCCCAGGAAACAGAGTGAAAAGGCGTATGGGTATATATTTATCTAAAAAATTTTATGTCTTCCTAAATGTTTGTTTCTGCTTTTCTCTATAGATTTAACACTATTGGTCTTCTAATAGTCCCAGTTCAATTAAAATTTAAAGCTGACTTTGGAGTTGGAGAATGGCTCTCTCCTTCTTTAAACTCAAGCATGTTGTTAAAAGAAAATGCAAACTCCCTGTATCATGCCAGAATAAAAGAGCCATCTTCTGCTATGGGACAGGACAAAAGCCAAATTAATTAAGGGACTATTCTATTACTAATTTCAACTCTTTGATTCCATTCTGATTCTTTAAACTTTTCTTAAAGTATAAATTTTATATCAAAATTTACAAGATTAATATGTATATATATATAGATATATATACATTTTAAACTTTGCTAAGATATGAATTCTCATATAGAGTACTAACTAATTCTAGAAAAAAGGCTTCAATTAGCTGCATATATATGTCTTTGTGTTCGAGTCTCTTATAAGTTTTCTGCAGGAAATCACGGCCAGGCCTAACATCAACTGAAGTCTCCAGAAAGAAGACAGGGCACCACAACAACAACAATTCCACGTGGAAAATAATAATATCACTAAGCTGAAAAACAACATCTAGAGATCAGCTTTGAACTACAAGGTGCTCAGAGCAATTTTGAGATGGCTAGCTGAGATGATCCAGTCTCAAAGACTACTTGAATAAGGACTTGAGATAAACCCTAAACTTTGGCATTATACACAGACTGGATAATAGTGAAGGATATAGTTACCTTTCCTAGAATTTGACAATTAACCTAAAATTTTTCTTTCAGGATAAAGATAACTTCATCCATAACCAGCAAGAAACAATTTTAAGAATATGACGCCCACATTTCCAAAGAGGTGCTGTGGGGCGGGTGGTTTTTTGCTTCTTTTAATGGGTTTTGGGTCTGGGATAATTTTCATTGTTTAGGTGGGTTGGTTACAAGTTGTTGTCAAGGGTTGGGAAAAAGACTAAGCAAAGGAGATTAGATTTAAGGTTCTTGTTTAAAAAAAAGAAAGAAAGAAAAGAAAAGAAAAAACAATTACTAGTTTTAAATACTTTACATTATTACCAACTATTAGGATATAAAGAAATGAAAGTTAGTAGTTAGACATTACAATAGAACTTGTAGTCATATTAGATATGTTTTAAAAATTGAGCAGATATATTTCAGACAGGTCATCTTCAAGCCCTTCAGAGAGCTACAGAATATGGCATTTAAAATGTTTTAATAACTTAGAAAATTTTTCTTTTTTGAGACATGTAGGCTCCTGGCAGTACCAATCTACTTCAGAGAAAATATGGGCATTGAAGAAACTGTATAGGGAGTCAACTTTCATTGTGGCAAAAGTTAGCCACTTGACTACAAAGTATCCTCGAATCAACAGGACAAAATGGACAGACAGATCATGAAACAAGGGACTACTGATTCCTGCCAAAACAAGTGTGGTCATGGCTTTATCAAAAGGCATCTTCTGAGGCCAGGACAATATGGCACCATCCCTGAAGTGGCCTTCACAATCCAGAAAAGGTACAGTGCCCTTTTCTTCAAAGGCAGCTTAACAGGCAGAGGGCCGATGGCTTCTGTTGTGCAATGGAACAGCAGCGGAAAGCTCACACCTCTTGATAGTAGACTGGCATTTAATAGAGGGATGTGGAGAAGAAGGGGATGCTGAGATGAAGCCATATATACACAGCCAAGAAGAATGAACAGCTGAATTAAAAAACTGTCAACAATTTCCAGAATTTAAAATCCTGAATCATGACATGACACTAGTGGAATTCAGGTGTTTCTAGTCCATGGACTGCTCTTACACAATGTGAGGTTGAACTGTTGACTTTGTGTACATCCTACTTCACAAATGAGTCTGCCAGATATGCTAAGCCTATAGGCTGAAGATGATGCCCCAACACTGCGGAGAAACCTCAGGTGACTTTCCAGGCAGCTGGCTGTTTCTGTCAACTCACAAATTTTTTTGGAAGTTGCTTGCATGCTCTTCCTGTTTTTATTTTTGTTAGCTTATATTGTTTCCTTCTTGGGTCTCTGAGGGAGTTGAAGATTAGTTAGTTATAGTTGAAGGTTAGTTAGTTATAGTTGAAGATTAATTAGGATAGAAAGTGAATTAGATACATTTTGGATTTACCAAAATAGGATAGATAAGGGAATTATTTTCTCTGATTTGTCAAATACAAATGGACTAGACATTGTTTAGGTATTTGTTACTTGTATATATTGTATATAGTTATTGTACTTTTGTATATAGTTTTTCTTTTGTTAGTTATGACCTTTTGCCTTTTTTCTTTTTATTAAAATAGAAAAGGGGAAATATGGTGGTATTTTATTTGTACTGAAATGTGATTTTCATTGTATGTTAATAAATAAAGTTGGCTGGGGGTCAGAGCTATTAGAGCCATAGCAACTTGGTAGAAGAGCTAGGTAGATCTCTGTGTGTTCAGGGATACAGCCAGCATTGGAGACATATGCCTTTAAGACCTGGAGGGGCGTTACAGGCAGTGACGAGGCAGTCATGTGTTTGGGTTTACAACCAATGAGAAGGCAGAATAGAAAGACTATTTAAAGACAGACAAACAGGAAGTAGCTCTCTCTTTCGGGGAAGCTAGGAGCACTGCAGGAGGTAAGGTTTTAGCTCTGAGATCTGACCTCTTGGCTTTCTCTTTTACATTGGTTCTGTGTTTCTTATTTTAATAAGATGGTTGGTTACATCTACAATGTCAGGGTCCACAGCCTCAATGAGAAGTGATTTATCTAGTTTACAGTGGTCATCAACTGCTAATAACCCTACACCTAGGAGTGGGGTCCTATCCCTTTTTAAAATTTCTGTCTGAAAATACTGAGGATGATATCCACAGGAAGCAGAACCAAAGTGGAATACTATACTGTACCTTCTACATGGAAGTAGAATAGTGAAAAAGGATACAATTTGAGAAACTACAAGCAGAGATAGACCTACATGATAGACACATCTCTAAGGAATTTGATACTGATTGGGAGTCTGCCAGTGATTAACAATATTAAGTACTGCTAGGGGGTGGTGGCACACACCTTTAATCCCAGCACTCGGGAGGCAGAGGCAGGCAGATCTCTGTGAGTTCGAGGCTAGCCTGGGCTACAGAGTGAGTTCCAGGAAAGGCACAAAGCTACACAGAGAAACCCTGTCTTGAACCCCCTGCAAAAAAAAACAATGTTAAGAATATTGGAAACAGACCATATACAAACTTGGTTATTACTATAATTATTGTTATCTATTCAGAGGGCCTGATCCAGTTGGGGGCCCCTCAGCCACTGGTTCATAGTTCATGTGTTTCTATTTGTTTGGCTATTTGTCCCAGTCAGGATATATTTCAATTTAATTTCAGTGTATAGAAGGTTCAAGTGGTTTCGTATGTCTCATTTAGTTGAAAATATTTGTTGAGTGCATATTATATTCAAGATAGCAATCATGGAGCAGTGTTTCACAAAGCAGAATGAGGTGACTATTGTGGTTACATATAAGAGAAAATGTTTAGCACAGATTTGCAAACACTAAAGTTTCCAGTCGACTAGTTAACACAACAACATACATTCGTGACCTGTTGATCAGGAGTTTAGTTACAGCTGAACTTTTTTTTCCTGCAAAAAGCCTGAAATCAAGCTCACAAAAGACTGAAATCAAGATGGTGGGGGATGCAATTCACAGCCCTTTTGAAAGCTCATTCTATTGCTGATAGAATTCAGGTCCAATGGTTTTGGACTGAAGGATTTTTTTTTTCCTCAAAAGACCATTTATTGCATCTACTTTCTTTCCACAAAAGAGAGGAGTCTCTGTGAGATATCACATTATTTAACATGATATCCTAGTCAGATCTGAGCTACTTAGTAAGCATCCATTCAGATTAATTCAAAAAATTTTGAGTAGTAACCTATTTGTAGGATACATTCCATCAGTTCACAGTACTTATATGTTGAAGTCATAAGATTTTACAGGGTGTAGGTAAGTGTAAATAAGCCTTGGATTCTCCATTTGACAGTAAAGTTGAGACGGTTATGCTCAAGTTGTGACATAAAGAACAGGTGGGAGTTGTAAAATGAAGGAATGGGATCAGACATTGCCTAGTCTGAGGAGAGTTGGTGTATCTTTTGGAGATAACAGAAATTATAGGGAATCTGAGAAGCAAAGAGAACTCACTGTGCTTTGAAAAGAAATCTGCATGTAATGAATGAGTTTTCAAGATCTATTAGCACATGTGCCAGTTATGTCAGTCATCTCCACTTCCGTATTGGAACTTTATACTTGAGTCACACAACAAACTCCACCACTTAACTTACTCTTAACAACCTTTATTTTGATCGTAAAATCACTTGATTTTCCTTCCCTCAGTGTTTTTGTATTAACTAATTGCAAAAGACTAACTGCATTGTGATACAGAGAATGGACAAGTGTGATTCTAATGAAAGAATGGACCTACAAACACAAGCTAACTTTGCTTTTTATGAACTACATTTATATAATATTATGCTATATAAACTAAACTATATTCCCATTGCTATTTTTTTCCAAAGCAATTGTAAGACTGATATGCACAGTTTGCTCTGTTTGAATGACTCTAAAAATTTTATGTATTAAAACTCAGTCATCATTTTGCTGATATGAAGATATTAGATTATTTAAAAGGAAAGTATTTTTATTAATAAACTGGGTAACACTATTTTTTTTAAGTTTCGTTTTCTGTTCTTCAACCCTCAACCCCTGGTAATACACAATTCCAAGAGCTCTCTTGAAGCAAGGAAACAAAGGAGTTGTTAGACACAAAACATGTTGCTGTCTAAACCTGAAACGTCTTATACTCCAACCTAAGAAAAAGAATTCTCACCTGTCCATAGATTACTCCTAGTATCACCGTAGTAATGTGAAAATCCATCCAAATGCTCATGTGAAGTTCAAAGCTTTGATCTCTGCTATCATATTGGAGGCATTATTTAGACAGCATTAGGTCATTATAGAGTTAACATCATCAACTGGCCATTAGGAAGTGGAGTTTGATAAAGCAGATCATTGGAGGTGAGACTATGAAGGGCACATCTTGTCCAACTATCAGCGTTCTGTCTGTTCCCAATCCTCATTGAGGTTAACTGCTTTGTTCCACTGTAAGCTCTCTTTCCTCTGATGTTTCAGTCATCCTTATGCTCAAGAAATGCATCCAGATGACATTTGACTGAACCCTGTGGAGGTAAAAACAAAGTCAAGTCCCGGTCCTCTTACATTCTCTCTGGTCTTTGTCAGAGGTAAAACGCTGACCAGCTTGTTGTATTTGTTATTATAGCTGTACAAGTCATAGAAGACAACATTTGAACACTAATTCCAGCCCTGCTACCAAGAAATAAATAAGACACTAGGATCATACTGCTGCTGCTGACAACAAATACAACAGGGAGAGGGTGGAAAATATAACTTCAAATTAATTATTTTTAAATGATCTACTATCTGTTGTGGGAAGAGCAGATCCTTCTTCACTTGCTGATAATCTTCTGACAATTTCATCAATAATTGTGTCAAAGCAAAGTCCTGAAACAATACTTTTGTCAGTGAAAGCTGGTAGCCCTCATGTGCACAGTTCTGTTTATGTCCACAGATGAATGAAAAGTTGCATACATGGATGAATCTAAAGCTAAAAATTTGCTGCGCTAAATTATGTTTAACCAAGCAAAGTGTTTTTTTCACTGACTATTCTGTAACATGTATTGTGCATTGGTCTTTATTAAGAGCAGTTTGAAGACTACTGTGCTCCTGAAGGTTCACTTGCTCAGTCTTAAAAGTGTGAGTGTAAACAAGTGAATGAAGCATGCATCCCCCTTGCTGATCAGCAAACTTCCTTTTTCTCCTTGACAGTCAATGAGTAGGAGTTATGCTTCCATTCCTCATGCTGGTTTGACAACATTACATTGATTAGGTTAATAAAGGAATACTTAAGAAAATCTTCAAATAGAGATTGCTCCCCTAGGAGCAATTATTCTTTTTTAATTATCAAAAGCTCTCAGAGTCAAAATAATTTTCAGTTAAATTTTTTTATTAGATTTAGAGACTGTACTGTAGAGGGAACTCAGAATGCACATGTGTCAGCCAGAAAGAACTTGCTCTGTGACCATGGTTACAGCAGTGCATTCAAAGCCAAGCCTTGGCAACATTGTATGAAATATTATGTCCACAGTGATTATTTGAGAAGAATGCTGTTACCTTAAATGTTTCATAGTCAATGTTAACATATATTAACCTGTGTCATATAATACTGATATATCTATTGTTGAAGATAGATGAACTCTTGGGTAGTATACAAGATTTTATATATTTTTAATTTTCTTTGTTTCTGATGGCTATCATGCAAAAAGCTGAGCAAACTGAGTTGGATAAAACAGTAAACACATTCTGACACATACTGGCAAGTGCATGTTCAAGTCAAGCTGTTCCTAATGGTAAGACTATAGGTACTGAAGTCACCAACATTACTGAATTGAAGCCAATCTGTGGTTTTAAATCTATTAGTGTTTGCTTTATGAAATTGGGTAAGCCTATACTTTGTGCTTATATATTTAGAATTTTGGTTGTCTTTATGGATTTTCTTTCATCAGAATTTCAGAATTGAGGGAGTTATTAGAGAGAGAGAGAGAGAGAGAGAGAGAGTTGTGAGAAATGGGGAGATTGTGGACTTAGGGTAAGGAGTGGTTGGTGAATATGATGCAAATACATTGTATGAAATTGTCAAATAATTAATAATAATTCATATAAAAATAAAATTGTTTTAGAGTCATCGCCTTTAGAAGGCACTAGGGAAGGATGCTATTTATTTCTTCTAACATCTGGTGGTTCCCAGGAAGTTTAAGGAATTCTGCTGCTAACATGTGTCTTCTCTCAACCTCTAATTTTGTAGTCACACGTCCTTCTTCTCTCAGATGGCTTTATATGTCTTGTAAGGACACTATTGATTAGACTTACTCAGGTTAATGTCAATTTCACCTGGAAATATTCTACTTATAAATGAAAATCACATTCTGAGTTTCCAGTAGGGCAAAACATTTAAGAGGTAGAGTTAAATACTATACATAATTGTAGATTCCTTTTCTCAATAGAGGCAGTAGACACTTATGGGTTGTTCTAATTAATTTTTATTTAATTATTTATATATAATTAATATATAATAATTATATAATATATAAAATTTTATTTTAAATAGTTCTCTCAGTATCCCTGGTTTTAGTTAGCATCTTGTGTCAAATGTGTCAAATATGGATAGATACTTAATGCATATGAAATATTTCTGATTTTTTGGTTCTCTTTTCTATATACATTTAACATATGTGTACTTTGCTCTAATTTTACTAACAGCAAACTTACACATTCTAGAAATATATACTAAGCATGGTTTTAAGTTGAAATCTCTTGTTGCTTGCAGAATAAGAGAGATGTACAAATGGAAAATGGTCAATAAGTGACAATTAGATGAAGTTTGTTTAGACAAACTCCTAAATATGATCAAGGCATTTTCCATTCTTATTTGAGATGCATATTCTTTTTTACCAAACTATGAACACATAGAACAAACAGTTGAAGATTTTCTCTCTTTCCTTTTCCAGTTTCACTGTTCTGGGTTCTTTGAGGAAACTATACATTGTGAAAGAGGAAAAATATATGTAAGAACCTAGAATAATTAGTGGTCTTTAAATTCCTGGGTAGAGTAATGTGTCATTTGGAGCATACCATATGAACTTCAATATGAAAATGATCAGTATTGCATTATTTCTAAGTAAATATTTTAATTGAGTTAATATATGGCTATTATAATAACATAAATGATAAACATGTTATATTATTTATGATGTTACATAACTGAAAATTAATCAACATTGTGTTATTTAGATGACAAACATGAAATTACATACATGTATTTTCCCAAAGCCAATATTGTTTTATATGTTCTATTGTAGAAATAAAATATAAATCTAAAAACTTCTTGCAATAGTTATATAATTTTTTTATTTGCAGTAACTTTTATTTGTATTATATAGGACATTTTAATTAAAATATAATTACATCACTTCTGCCTTCTCTTTCCTCCTCCTAGCCCCTCCAATGCACCTTAATTCACCCACTCTCACATTTTGCCCCTCACCCTTATACTGATATCCTCCTTTTACTATTGCAATGTATATATGCATGTACATAATACATATGTGTATGTATATGTGTGTGTTAATACAATCTTCTAAGTCCATTTTTTATTTTTTGTGTGTATGTGGTTTCAGGGTTGATTACATTGTATAGCCAATTAGAAGGCTCCTTTCTGAGAGAGGTGAATTCTCCCTCTTTCATCAGTTATTAATGACCTGTATGTAGTTTTTGGTCTAGAGGTGGGACCCTGTGCCTCTTTACTGATATTGTCATTGTCAAGGTAGTGTTAATGTAGCCATTTCAAGGAGAGGGAATCTTATAGAAGACTTCCTTGTATTCTGGTTTATAAAGCTTTCCCATTCCCTCTCCATGATAGTCCCTAAGCCGCAGAGGCAGAAGCTGTGCTACAGATCTGTACACTGGAACCGGGCTCCCCAAAGTACATTGATTTCCATATTATGTCCAGTTGTGGTTTTCTATAATGATCTCCATTTGCTGTTGATAGATGCTTCTTTAGTGAGGTATTGTAGCTACACTTATCAGTGGGTAGAAGGGTAAGTTTTAGGACATAGTTAGGAATCACGCTGTTCTAACAAAGAAGTGGTTGTTGATTCTCTTTTGAAGTCAATGAACTCATTAGACGCTGGTAGTTAGTTGCATTTCTAGTACTGGGTGGATTCACATTCATTGAGTAAGCATTAAGTCCACTTATACTGCTGTTGGTTATCACCAACATGTGAGTGCCAATATTGCACCTTCAGGAATAACTTTCCAGGTTAGTCACTGTTGTGGTTCATAGATGTCATGCTGAGAAGGACTATTATTGATTCTTTCTCATGGCAACTTGTATAATATTTTATGGCATTATGGAAGCTATACTGCAGGAAGGAGGCTTTCAGGTTAGATATAATCATTACTTTTAATGAAACATCGTTGAAATAGCATTAGGTGATTAATCTCTTACTTTAGCGATCAATTTTCTGTCACATTATGGAATTTTGCAAGATGACAAGGCCAACAATTTTTCTGGTCCTACATTCTACAATAATAGGAGATTAATTTCAGAATAATGTATATTCATTAAATGGCTGTGTCTCTTGCAGACGGTAGCAATGATATGGTACTAATGGGGCTAATTTCTAGTTTATTATAATATAGCTTCTAGTTTTCCAGGCAAGAAATCTGAAGTATTTGAATCCCATTATTTGCTATTCACTTTTATGTTTAGCATCATGTTAATGAGCTTATATAATACTATCTAGCAGCCAAATTTGTTTGTTAGATTTGCTTTTATTTGAGCTTATCTGAAAAATATGTATTTATTAGAGAAAAAATAAACCTATTTCTATTCTCCAAGGAACATTAATTAGATCAGCATTTTCTAATCTCCAGAAATGCTTACAAAATCATGCAAAGTTTACCTCCTATATATTACCTAATGGTCTTGTCAACACATACATAGGAAATGTTAAAAAATTGAGCTTTTAGTATACTGAGAATTCTCATTTATCTGTGTTTCTCACCAAAAATCATGCTATAGATGGGGTTTATAATTATTTTTAAAAATATACAATCAATTCCTTATGTCAATTAAAATTTTATATTTTTACAACTACTACAAAAATGTCACCTGTAACCATAACTGGTTATATTTGAGAAATTAGAGAAATTTAAATATATTTGTGAAATATGAGAAATCTTCAGTGCATCAAATGACTATTATTAAATTAAATTACCTATTAAATTACCTTACTTGTGTACTAAATATACAGTCAGATTTATATTAATGATCCTGCAACTTAGACTCTGCCATGAGTAACTTGTTAGTTTGTATACTCCTTTAAGAATATTGATGGTTTTACAGTATTTTTTTTTATTTGAGATAAGGTGGATGGAAGATGAGGGCATGATCTTGAAGGAAAGAAAATGGATTGATAAGGACAAATCCTTCACGATCTTATTTATATATAAAGTCTTTAAAAGATAATCTTGTACAAATAGACAATAGAATATTTGTTAAGTCCTGAGGTGGTTGGGTATTAGGTAGCTCTGAAGATACGAAATTTCAGGTAGTTGTGAGGAATAAAAGTCAAAGATCTATTGTACAGTTTGATTAAGGTAGTTACAATATATATTATTCTTTAATAAGTTAAGAGACTGACTACAAGGTGTTTCACAGCAAAATATGAGAGGTAGTACCAATAGTAATTAATTATATTGAATCAGGGTGTTATGGTCTATGCAATAGATATATATTTTAAATGACAATTATTAAAAGGGAAAAATGTGAGGTTTGTTGCATGGATTTAAATATCCTAAGTCTATACCATAAGGTACTTGTGAAACTGCCTGAATGTAACCCTTAGGAGACATGTTCAGAAATGGAAGATTATCTTATATATTTGTTTCCATTATGTACCTTAATTTTTAAATCATACTATCAACTGGCTATATTTAAAACTGAATAGATGGGTTCTCAATTTGGAAACTTCAGAGTGTCTGATCTAGAGTTTTCTGTTGAGACTTCCAATTTTATACCCTTCTACTAAGTGTTATCAAACTCCTGAGTGTCATTGACTTGAAAATGGATATTTATGACCTAGTCATCCAATGGTAATTTCATCATATGATCGTATTTTGGATGTACTAAAACCTTGATGTGCATGATTTCTCAATATTAAGCTCCCCATGTTTTTTTCCTCAAGCTGCCTCATTCATATTCTAGTAGAAAGCCTTTTCAAGGAGCCATGAATCCACAGGATAGAAAAACTACTTTCTCTTCAAGTCAGTACAAGTATAAGAAGACAAAATTGGAATGATATCCTGTCCTGCTATATATGTCACATTTTTTATTTTATCAGATGAAATTGATAACTGACTGATAAAATTTAATGAAATAATAAAGGAAACAGGAATCAGACATACATAAATGTTCTAATAAACTCAAAGATATTCTGCCTTCTAAATGTGTATTAGCCAACTTTCTATTAGGATAACAAATACTTGAGATAAGTAACTTACAAACAGAAAATAGTAATTTATACGTTGATAGTGTATGCATGTTCATGTATGTGTGCACCTATGTGTGTGGAAGCCAAAGACCACCATCTAGCATCTTTATTGTTATTTATCTTATTTTCCCTTGTATCTCATTTTTCAGAGACATGGTCACTCACTGAACCGTGAGCTTACTGAGTTCCCTAGACTAACTGGCCTGCCAGCTCCTGGGATCCATTTGTTTCAACCTCACTTCCCAGCACTGGAATTACTGACCTATACCACAGCATCTGGCTTTTATATGGACACTGGGTTTCTAAACTCAGTTGTATGGCAAGTATGTCACCAACTGAGCTAGCTCCTGAAAAGTTTTGATTTGACTCAATTTGGGGCTTTTCAGCACATGAGAAATAGTTTGGATTGCTTTGGATCTGTGGCACTTCATTGTGATCAAGTACAGCTTATAGACAACATATCTAATATTATGTATAGAAAAGGAGAAAGGAAGAAAAAAAACTGAAACCCCATTACCTCTTCAAAATCCAGTAACCAATAATCAAAAACCTGCCACTGACCCCACCCTTGACGTTTTGACAACTTATAATAGTTTCTTATTGTTTTGCAAGTCTTTACTACACAGACACTTGATAAAAGTTCCTGATTCAAGTTATAGCAATAAGGGATTAGAAAGTATTTCTTAGGAAATTGTGAAATTTAAAACTGAGATATTAGCAACTTAACTATCATAAAATAAGATCTTTTTGTCTCAAAGCAGAATCTCTGTGTTTTTTTCCTCTCCTTGTGTCTGTTTGTTTCTTTTATTAGCTCAAACCTCACATCTGATACACACTAGAGAAGTGCTCTTTCCTGAGCTATATTCCCTTCAGTATTTGTAAACAATATTAAACGTCTCTGTTAACAAATTATCTTTGTTCCTGGAATGAGGTGATTCATTTACAAACTAAAGTTTAAAACTTGGTATTCTCAGGAATCTCCCATTATTGACAAAAATGTTGGATTATTTGTAATTTTTAAAATTATTTTAATAATAATAATTACATTAAGTAATATCTTTTTTCACTCTTATAATTGATTCTTCTAAATTGTTGAATAAACACAAAAAAAAAACAGAGCCAAAAGTCATGAAATCCCATCTTCCTCCAAATAAGGATTGTAGATGTAACCAACAGTCTTATTAAATAAGAAACACAGAAAAAATGTAAAAGAGAAAGCCGAGAGGTCAGAGCTCAGAGCTAAAATCTCACCCTTCCGCCTGCGATGTCCCAGCTTCCCGAAAGAGAGCTATATCCCGTCTGTTCGTCTTTTTATAGTATTTTGTTCTGCCTTCTCATTGGTTGTAAACCCAAACACGTGACTGCCTCGTCACTGTCTGAATGTACAGCCCCCTAGGTCTTAAAGGCATATGTCTCCAATGCTGGCTGTATCCCTGAACACACAGAGATCTATGGGATTAAAGGCGTGTGCCACCACCGCCACATTCTGTCTATGGCCCTAATAGCTCTGACCCCCAGACAACCTTATTTATTAACATACATTCAAAATCACATTTCAGTACAATTAGATTACCACCACATTTCCCCTCTTTTATTTTAATAAAAAGAAAAAAAAGCAAAAGGCTATAACTAATAAAAGAAAAACTATATACAAAATTACAATAACTATATACAATATATACATGTAATAAATACCTAAACAGGTATTTGACAAATCACAGAAAATAATTCCATTATCTATCCTATTTTGGTAAATCCAAGAGGTATCTAATGCACTTTCTATCCTAATTAATTTTCAACTATAACTAACTAATCTTCAACCATAACTAACTAAACTTCAACTCCCTCAGAGACCCAAGAAGGGAATAATATTAGCTAACAAAAATAAAAACAGGAAGTGCATGCAAGCAACTTCCAAAAAATTTGTGAGTTGACAGAAACAGCCAGCTGCCTGGGCAGTCACCTGAGATTTCTCCGCAGTGTTGGGGCATCATCTTCAGCCTATAGGCTTAGTGTATCTGACAAACTCATTTGTGAAGTAGGATGTACCCAAGGTCAACAGTTCAACCTCACATTGGGTGAGAGCAGTCCACGTACCAGAAACACCTGAATGCCACTAGTGTCCTGTCATGATTCAGGATTTTAAATTCTGGAAATTGTTGACAGTTTTTGAATTCAGCTGTCCATTCTTTTTGGCTGTGTATATATGGCTTCATCTCAGCATCCCCTTCTTCTCCACATCCCTCTATTAAATGCCAGTCTACTATCAAGAGGTGTGAGCTTTCAGCTGCTGTTCCATTGCACAATAGAAGCCATCGGCCCTCTGCCTGTTAAGCTCCCTTTGAAGAAAAGGGCACCGTACCTTTTCCGGATGCGAAGGTCACTTCAGGGATGGTGCCATATTGTCCTGGCCTCAGAAGATGCCTTTTGATAAAGCCATAACCACACTTGTTTTGGCAAGAATCAGTAGTCCTTTGTTTCGTGTTCTGTCTGTCCATTTTGTCCTGTTGATTCGAGGATTCTTTGTTGTCGTCCAGTGGCTAACTTTTGCCACAATGAAAGTTGACTCCATATGCAGTTTCTTCAATGCCCATACTTTCTCTGAAGTAGATTGGTACTGCCAGGAGCTGACATGTCTCAAAAAAGAAAAATTTTCTAAGTTATTAAAACATTTTAAATGCCATATTCTGTAGATCTCTGAATGGTTTTAAGATGACCTGTCTAAAACATCTCTGCTCAATTTTTAAAACATATCTAATATGACTACAAGTTCTATTGTAATGTCTAACTACTAACTTTCATTTCTTTATATCCTAATAGTTGGTAATAATAACATTCAAAGATCAGAAATTTGCATTACATTGTTAAATGAATGGTATGAATACAATTAGAAATATACATATAGCATTTTCTAAACAATATCACTTTCAAATTTGTATACAATATAAAACAATCCAATCCAATGTAAAGTATTTAAAACTACTAATTGTCTTTTTTTTCTTTTTCTTCCTTTTTTTAAACAAGAACCTTAAATCTAATCTCCTTTTTCTTAGCCTTTTTCCTAACCCTTGACAACAACTTGTAACCAACACCCCTAAATACTGAAAATTATCCCAGACCCAAAACCCATTAAAAAGACCAAAAACCACCCGCCCCACACCACCTCTTTGGGAATGTGGGCGTCGTATTCTTAAAATTGCTTCCTGCTGGGTATGGGCAAAGTTTTCTTTATCCTGAAAGAAAAATTTTAGGTTAATTGTCAAATTTTAGGAAAGGTAACTATATCCTTCATGATCCAGTCTGTGTATAATGCCAAAGTTCAGAGTTTATCTCAAGTCCTTATTCAAGTAGTCTTTGAGACTGGATCATCTCAGCTAGTCATCTCAAAATTGCTCTGAGGACCTTGTAGTTCAAAGCTGATCTATGGATGATGTTTGTCAGCTAAATGATATTAAAATTGTCCACGTGGAATTGTTGTTGTTGTGGGGCCCCATCTTCTTCCTGGAGACTTCAGTTGATGTTAGGCCTGGTCGTGATTTCCTGCAGAAAACTGATAAGAGACTCGAACACAAAGACATATATATGCAGGTAATTGAAGCCTTTTTTTTTTCTAGAATTAGTACTCTATATGACCATTCATATCTTAACAAAGTTTAAAATGTATATATCTATATATGTTAATCTTGTAAATTTTGATATAAAATTCATACTTTAAGAAAAGTTTAAAGAATCAGAATAGAATCAAAGAGTTGAGATTAGTAATAGAATAGTCCCTTAATTAATTTGGCTTTTGTCCTGTCCCATAGCAGAAGATGGCTCTTTTATTCTGGCATGATACAGGGAGTTTGCATTTTCTTTTAACAACATGCTTGAGTTTAAAGAAGGAGAGAGCCATTCTCCAACTCCAAAGTCAGTTTTAAATTTTAATTGAACTGGGACTATTAGAAGACCAATTGTGTTAAATCTTTAGAGAAAAGCAGAAACAAACATTTAAGAAGACATTATTTTTTTTTTAGATTATATATACCCATATGCCATTTCACTCTGTTTCCTGGGATAGATGATTTGTCCCTTTTCTTTAGTTGTCTCATTTGTCTTGTGTTTTTCAGATTCCTTAACCTTCATTCTCCTAAAAGACAAAAACAAAAACCTTTCCCCAAGACTAATTTTGGGGATGTTTCCTTTTGGCAAGTTATTATCTGATTAAATGAAAAGGCATGTGTTACTGGTACAAGTTAGTTTAAATTGGATGTTCATGCTGGTTAATGAACTATCACCTCCTCTAATTAAGAGGTCTCTCTTGTTCAAATCGAACCTTCATCAATTTTGATGGTACCCACAGCTTATCTTCTCCTGTAGAAACAAAAGCAAAACCTCATCCCCAATGTAATACATACCCTGGTTTCCATTCTGAGGTCAGCACATCCTTAAAGTATATAGGCTGATTTAATTCTGTAGTTTTTTTTTTTTTTTTTATTATCCAATGTCTCTCTGCAGCTGTTGTTCCTTTCTCATTGGCATTCAGAAAATTCAAAGTTAGAAGAGCATTATGCAGTCTATTTCTGGGGGGTTTTGTTACCCCTTTCTCTTTATTTAGCATATCCTTTAGAGTTCTGTTTGATCTTTCTATAACTGCTTGACCTGTAGGATTATGTGGTATGCCTGTAATATGCTTTATATTGTAATAAGCAAAAAACTGTTTCATTTTAACAGAGACATATGATGGAGCATTGCCAGTTTCGATTTGTGCATGTATACCCATGATGGCCATAACTTCTAGCAAATGAGTGATTAAAGAATCAGCTTTTTCAGAACTCAAAGCAGTTGCCCATTGAAATCCTGAATAAGTATCGATGGTGTGGTGTACATATTTCAATTTTCCAAATTCTGCAAAGTCAAACACGTCCATCTGCCAGATTTCATTTCTCTGAGTACCCTTTGGGTTACATCCTGCTGGTAATGGTGTTTGATTGTAGAAGGAACAAGTAGGACATTTCTTTACTATTTCTTTGGCTTGTTGCCAGGTTATAGAAAAATCCTTTTTTAAACCTTTACTATTGACATGATGTTTTTTATGAAATTCTGAAGCCTCCAGCACATTTCCTATCAATAATTTATCAATCTCATCATTGCCTTGTGCTAGAGGGCCTGGCAGACCAGTATGGGATCAAATGTGAGTTATATATAAAAGATGATTTCTTTTCCTGATTGTATTTATAATTGAATAAATAGTGAAGTTAATTCTGAAACATCAGGGATAAATTCTGCAGTCTCAATATATAACAGCACTCTTTCAGCATACTGAGAGTCAGTTACTATGTTGAGAGGTTCTGAAAAATCCATTAATACCAACAGAATAGCATACAATTCTGATTTTTGAACTGAATTATACGGACTTTGAACCACTTTACTTAAATTTTCTGATTTGTAATCTGCCTTTCCTTGTTTGTTGGCATCTGTATAAAATGTACAAACTCCAGATATGGGTTTTTGCCGTACAATTCGAGGCAAGATCCAATCAGCTCTCTTTATAAGATCAATTCTATTGCTTTTGGGATATTTGCTGTTAATTTCTTCCAAAAAATTACTGCAAGCTCTTTGCCAAGGTTCACTTTCTGTCCATAATTTTTCAATGTCCTCCCTAGTTAATAGTACGACAATTTCTGCTGGGTCTATGCCTGCTAATTGACGAAGTCTCAATTTTCCTTTGTAAATCAAGTCAGAGATTTTTTCCACATAAGTTTTTTATTTTTTATTTGGTTTATTTGGTAAAAATATCCATTCCAATATAATATCTTCCCTCTTCATTAATATTCCAGTAGGAGAACGCCTAGAATGTAAAATAACCAAAATGCAATCCAGCTTTGGATCAATATGATCCACGTGTCCTTCATGTACTTTCTTTTCTACCAAGGCCAATTCTTTCTCAGCTTCGGGTGATAATTCTCTTGGACTATTTAAGTCCTTGTCATCTTCTAAGGTTTTGAACAAATTAATCAGTTCATCATTTTTTTACCCCAACAATAGTTCATAGATGAGAAATATCTCCAAATAATCTTTGAAAGTAATTAATAGTCTGTAGTCTGTCTTTCCTAATTTGCACCTTTTGGGGTCTAATTTTTTGTAGCTCTATTTTATATCCTAAATAATTAATAGAATCTCCTCTTTGTATTTTTTCAGGAGCAATTTGTAATCTCCAGCAAGGCAAAATTTTCTTTACTTCTTCAAACATTCTTTCTCAAGTATCTGCATTTGAGTCAACTAGTAAAATATCGTCCATATAATGATAAATTATAGATTTAGGAAATTTTTTATGTATCACTTCCAATGGCTGTTTTTAATGGATTCTTGTCACATTGGGCTCCAGATGTAGATGTAACCAACTGTTTTATTAAATAAGAAACACAGAAACAATGTAAAAGACAAAGCCGAGAGGTCAGAGCTCAGAGCTAAAATCTCACCCTTCCGACTGTGGTGTCCCAGCTTCACGAAAGAGAGCTATATCCTGTCTGATCGTCTTTTTATAGTATCTTGTTCAGCCTTCTCATTGGTTGTAAACCCAAACACGTGACTGCCTCATCACTGTCTGAATGTACAGCCCTCCAGGTCTTAAAGGCGTATGTCTCCAATGCTGGCTGTATTCCTGAACACACAGAGATCTATGGGATTAAAGGCGTGTGCCACCACTGCCACATTCTGTCTATGGCTCTAATAGCTCTGACCCCCGGACAACTTTATTTATTAACATACAATCAAAATCACATTTCAGCACAATTAGATTACCACCACAAAGGATTGTTAGTTAAGTCATATGAGAACACCACGCTCTTCTTTTTGTCATTCTTCCTTTCATCTTCTTCTCTGTCTACACCTGCCTCTCTCCCTTGCTGCCTCTTTAATTTCTGAATTTCCTTGTGGAAGTCATAGTTGTTCAAGCAAACTTCACTATTCCTGATGGAAATTTTGAAGAGTATAAAGTGGAAGTACAGGTTTAAATTTCACTGGCGCTGGAGTCTGTAGATCACATCAGAGGAAACAGCTGTAGAGGGGATTTCTTGACTCTGCTGAACATTAAGTGTAAATCTCCTCGATCAAAATTCCCAGAGAGCAAAGTTTGTCAAAAGTGATGACAAACTCTGAATGGATGAGACAGTTGATTGGCTTGATCTGTTTGGGAAGCATCTAGGCAGTGGGACCAGGTCCTGTGCTCGTTGCATGAGTTGGCTGTTTGAAACCTGGGGCTTATGTAGGGTTGTTTGGCTTGGCCTGGGAGGAGGGGACTGGACCTGCCTGGACTGAGTCTATCAGGTTGATCTCAGTCCTTGGGGGAGGCTTTGCCCTGAAGGAGGTGGGAATGGGAGGGTGGGCTGGGGGGGGAGAGGAGGGGGGAGAACAAGGGAATCTGTGGCTGATATGTAGAACTGAATTGTATTGTAAAAGAAAAGAAAAGAAAAGAAAAGAAAGTGATGACTGGTCCTTTCTATTTAGATAGGGTGTCTAATTCTCTTGACCTCAGTAAGAACTGGAGGAGAATATTATGGTAGATTAAATTACTCTTAATTTCTTTCATATAATAAATTATCCATTCTCACTAACAGAATAAGAAATTTGTAGGGGAATAGACTTACATTTCAATGTTTTGTAGCATTTTTGGATTGGTTTAAGGAATTTCTTATTACAATGAGTTCTATATAATATGAAATGTGTGATTAGCATTATATTAATCTGTAGTTTGCAGCCATCAGTGAACTACTATTAAAATTACATTTGAAGCTTCTAATAAAATATACATATTGTTACTTCCTTTTAATGCCTTTTTGAGGAAAGTTGACTTGAGAACACATAGAGTGTAAGTAGAGCAAGCAGACTTGACAGTTATCACACATCATAACAAGCCCTCTGTTGTTCTGAGCAACTAAGTCAACAATGCTGTTGAAATCCAAAGTGCACTGGGAATGGTTCCTTAGACCTTGTTGTCCATTATTTCTTCTAACTTTACTATAAACCTTAAGAGGTTTGTGACAGCCAACTCATGCAGTGAGCACAGGATCCATTACCACTGCCTAGATGCCTCCCAAACAGATCAAGCCAATCAACTGTCTCACCTATTCAGAGGGCCTGATCCATTTGGGGGCTCCTCAGCCTTTGGTTCATAGTTAATGTGTTTCCATTCATTTGGCTATTTGTCCCTGTGCTTTATCCAACCTTGGTTTCAACAATTCTCACTCATATAAACCCTCCTCTTTCTTGCTAATTAGACCTCCAGAGCTCGACCCGGGGCCTAGCCGTGGAAACCTGGGGCTTATGCAGGGAAGCTTGGCTCAGTCTGGGAGGAGGGGACTGGACCTGCCTTGACTGAGTCTACCAGGTTGATCTCAGTCCTTGGGGGAGGCTTTGCCCTGGAGGAGGTGGGAATGGCAGGTGTGCTGAGGGGAAGGGGAGGGTGGCAGAAGGGGGTAGAACAAGGGAATTCGTGGCCGATATGTAGAACTGAATGGTATTGTAAAATAAAATAAAAATTAAAAAAAAGAGGTTTGTGACATGTCTGGCTTCTGACCCTATGGCTCATTCCTTCTGTTTATGTTATGTTTCTGTTATGTTTGCCCATTTGCCCAAAGAATTTCCTAGAATCAACTGGAGCATGGAAATTGTCCTGTTCTCTTGCCTCTTTTACCTTTGGTGAGGCAACAGAATGCATCTTCTAATTCCAATATGGGTTGGGTGTATTTCTCAACTCTGTCTCATACAGTATGAGCTAGCTACTCTTTACATTTCTTTTTCTAAGTTTTACTGACATGTACTCATTTCTACTTTATGAGTCTGTCTGATTCAGACAATCATGACAATTTACTTAAAACATGTTTGATACCATCTTATTTTTGAATAATGCCAAAATATAAATTCAATGTGCTCCTTGACAGTTCATTGTAGAGGCATTGAAAGTGACTTTAAAGAAATCTTTCATCAATCTATCTTCTATCTTCTTACTTGTCTATCCATTTATCTATTGATTTCTGAAATATATTTATCTATCTAGGTAAAACACAACCAATATGTCTTAAATATTTGCTATTCTGAATTACAGGGTGGATCTCTAAAGTTAACTTATTCATGATGACCTTCACTAGAGTCTATCAGTGTCTGTCCCTTAAACCTACTCTGTGGTCCTTCTGATCTTTAATGTCTATAAAGTGTCTCTGCTTAATGATTTAAACTTAAAGTTTCACAACTTTGACAATATAATATATATATATATATATATATATATATATATAAACAAAAACTTAGAAGCCATTACTGTCTCTGCTAATAAACACACTTATTTGGAAATGTATGTCATGGAATACCATTGAACAAGCAACAAAGTCAGTGTGTAAACTCCTTTCTCTCCGGCTTATTGGCTAACAAATTCTGTGAAAAGTATGCTGTTTTCTTTGATAGGAAAATAAAATTCAATGAATCTATTTGACACCCTTTAAATCTTTCTTTATATTTTGGGTTTAAGTAGAATATTTTAACTATTTCCATGATCTATTGCTGCATAATTATCACTAAACCTTGGAGAATTAAGACAAATAGTTAATTTTCTAATTTTTATTGTTCAGGAAATAGGATGAGGCTTGGGCCAGTGGTAATGGGTGGCCTGTGTGATGTCAGCTGGAATTGGAGGAGCCGAGGATGCACTGTGTAAAGGACTTCTTTTCCACACGTATTTGGCATTTTGTCCCTTCCCCTCCTCTCATTCTCTCTACATTGATGGGCACACAGAAAATGGTCTCAGAGTATTCACACTTAAGTGGTGGTCTCTAAAGGACTGAGATATGAATTGCTAACACACTTGAAAGTTGAGCTTTGAAAGGGAAAATGGTGACTTCCCCTATAAACTTGACCAAAGCAATTATAAGCCATCAAGATTTCTAGGGAAACATCAATTCTGTTTGTCAAGTAGGGTGATGACAAATTTGCTGTTGCCATCATTAACTTGCCGTCATTCATCTTTAACATAAACTGCGATTTTTACAATGTTCTCAGCAATTATGATGCTTGTTAGTATGGCTCTAGCTTAGAAGTTTAAGAACCTTAAATTCAGAAACTTCAAGCGATTTGTCCCATACTACCTATTTTTGTATGTTTGTTTGCTTTTGAGACAGGGTGTCTCTATGTAGTTCTGGCTGTCCTAGAACTCACTCTGTAGACCTCAAACTCACAACAATCTGCCTGCCTCTGCTTCCCAAGTGCTGAGATTACAGTCATGCACCACCATCACCTAGCCTGTTCTACCTATTTTTAAGAGGAAGAATATCATAGTATGTGCTAGTAATCCTTTCTGCTCTAACGCTTTTGTATCTTCTAAGAGGACAAGATGCCAAACAGCTCCATTACTGTGAAATCTAGGTAGCAGTTTCACTTTTGATCTATGCTTAAATTCTAAAAAGGACCCATTCTTTACTGTGAATTCCTCTTCTAAGACACATTGAGAAGCTTCCTTTTCACTGTCCACCATGTAAGAATGTATTTAGAAGACATCCATTTGTGATCCAGAATGATGATCCTCACTAGAACTTTACCATGCTTACGGTCTAATTCAGACTTCTAGCTTCATTCCAATGTAGTAAATAAATCTACTTCGTTTAAAGGACATTTTATTGCTAAAATAAAAAGCAAATCTATATTCAAAATAGATGTGCATATCTATAAGGACACACAGGTTGTCCTTGCTAAACAGAAAACAAAAAGCCCAGTATATTTGACTTGCATCTAAATCTATACCTTTTATTTATAAACATGATATTTTCAGTTTTTGTTTTTTTGTGTTTTTAGAACTATTTTCTATTGGTGGAACATTGCACCTCAGCAGTAATAACAGTTCATTCTCAATGTGTTTATGAAGCAACTGTACCAATTTGAACTAAACAGAGAGAATGCAATCTTATGCAAACTTGTTGAGTGATTTTTGTCTACATAGTTTTTCAAGGCCAAAACCATGGAGTATGATTTCTGGTTGTCATAAAGAGGATTCAGCTTTTTGACTTTATCATTTTCCACAATTCTTACCTCTTAAAATCATCACATTCATGACCATGTTTGAACATATAAATTTGAGAGGGTAAACAACAAAATTCATACCATTACATTCTTATTTTATCTTCAGCAAGACAGTGATCACATGGCAGCAATTATGATAATCATATAGCAAGATTAACATGATTATTATTTAAAGTTGTTCTCCAAGTCATTCTTTTCAAGAAATACACAATTCCTAAGTAAATACCTGTAGGCCATCCTGGAGTTTGTTCCTGTTGTGATCTTTTGTTGTGTATGTGTTTACACATGTTAATTTGTGTGTTTCCATGAATATACGTGTGAATGTGTGCTTGATGATACATAGAGAGGCCAGATATGGATATTTAGAATCTAGTTTGGATTTCTGTTGCCATGATAATCACCATGGCCAAAAAAATATTGTGCAGAAAAGTGTTTATTTTTAGCTTATAGGTTACAGCCCATCATTGGGGGTCAATGTTGCCACCAACATTGGTCTTTCCCTCCTACATAGGTTAGCAATCAAGAAAATGTACCACAGATGCGCACAGCGACAAATTAATACATGAAAATTTTCAGTTGATATTCTTTCTTCCCCGGTTAACTAATAATAATTAAATTAACTATTTAATCCTGTCTCCCCTGGTTTTGTCTCTCCAGTGGTAGGAATTATGATGCATGCTACTGTAACTGTCTTTTATATGGGTTCCTATTATCATCTAGCGAAGGTTCTCTGGCTTGCATGTAAGGAGCATCTGGGCATCACCTCAACTTCTCTCAGTACTATCTTAGAGGACTTTTCATTCATCCTGGGGATCATGTCACCTTTTCAGGCCATGAAGTTTGAAGTGAAGATTGGCTCAAGTCTTGAATGTGAGCAAAGGAATAGAGCTTTTCATTGGAGTGACAACTCTCAGATTTTGATAATTTCTTGCCCCTTTTAGCCATCAGGTTTAAGTAATTCTTTTGTTAGCTGCCCATCTCTGACATAATATATGTTTAACTCAATCTACAAGTCTGGGAAGGCCTATCCTTGAAAGTCTTTGTTTTCTGGTAGTTGGGCACAGGCATTTCATATATACTTTCAAAGCTCACTGCCAGCATGGATATTAGTTATTTCAAAATTGTGGTCGTCTCCTTCACTATCAGGCTTGAAATTAATAAATTGCCTTTACCTGTGCATTACTCACCATAAGGCATCCATGGGAGGATTATGCCCCTCATAAGAAACCTAATTATTATGATTCTGATTTCATACAATATTTTCATTCCAGCATGGAATTATCATACTTCTTAGCATTTTATCATTTCTCTTGCATAATATCTCAGGCATTTTTCTTGACTTAGAATAAGATACCTTCTTCAGGATTTCTGGAATACCTTAGTGGTTAATTTGCTTTATTATCTATTTTCTTTTTAATCTTTTGAGACACAGTTTTTCTGTGTAGTTTTGTTTCCTGTCCTGGATCTGGCTCTATAGATCAGGGTGGCCTGGAACTCACAGAGATCTGCCTGGCTCTGCCTTCTGAGTGCTAGGATTAAAGATGTGTGCTACTGCCATATGGTCTATTCTTATATTCAATCTCCCTTGGTTGCACAACCTCAAAACCCATTCCCAGGTTTTCTCTCATTACATGGTAGATATTTTGCACCAAATTTTCTTGGTAAAAACTCTTTTCTCCCTTAAATTAAGTCTTCCATTATCAGCTATGTTTAACTATAATATTACTTGGATCATCAGGAAAGGAGGTGTCAGCAGATCCTGAGAAGGATCCCCTTTCTTCCCTCCTTAATATTTAAATGTTAGTTAAGTTCCTCATTACCTCACCATTTTTCTGAAGATTCAACATATGACTGAGCAATTATTTAACAATTTCTGCTTCTTTTTCTGTAGAATCTGTCAAAATCTTTTTTATCAAAAGTGATTTCAGAGGGAAAATCATTCTATAGGATAAAAAAAAAAAAAAAAAAACAAAACACTTTCCCACATGCATTCTTTAGAATGGCATTTGGTGTTGGGAGGGGTGGTCCACTCTTCTAATCCTAGAACTCAGGAGATAGAGGCAGGCAGGTCTCTGTGACTTCAAGGCTGTTCTAATCTACATGGCTAAGCTCAGGGATTGGGGCTATACTTTAAGCTTCCATCTTAAAAACAAACAAGCAGACAGACAAAATAAAATGAAGTGAAACAAAAAATAGCAAAATCATGGCATCAAGTTTGTTTGTTTTATGTCATTTCTACCAAAGTTTTAAGAACCTGAATAATTCTAGTGACATATTGTTTTATTTAGTTTCATTAATGTCACTGTGATAAAATATCCAGAACTAAAGCAACTTAGAGGAGAATGGGTTTATTTGGCTTCTACTTCCAAGTTACAGTTTGGCATTTTAGGGAAGCTCAGGGAGAAATGTTAAACAACAGTTATTCACAACACATCTAAAGTCATGTACAGAGAAAAATGAATGCATGCATGCTCACCGTTTGCTTGTTTCGGCTCAGTTTTTATTTGTTGCCTCTTATTTGGATTTTAAACATCTGCCTAGGAAGTGTTGCTACCCACAGTGGGCTAGAACTTCTCATATCAATGAACTTAATTAATAAATATCTCACAGATGAGCCCAATGTGGAAAAGTCTCTTATTGAGACTTTCCTTTTTCATTGCGTCAAGTTGACAGTTAAAGGTATTACACACAGAGAGACATCTTTAGAGGTATAAAACCAAACAAATTCTTCTTAATTCTTTTTATGAATTTGTTTCAATTTTGAATCCCAAATTTAACAAAGATTACTTCTTTTAGTGAGTTTCTTAATTGGCACATGCTGTCTAAGAGATCATTAAAATAATAATTTCAAGCAGGTAATTATGGTTTATAATGAGTTTTTAAGGATGAAAGAGAGAGGACAATAGCATGATTTGGGTGGGTAGGTAGGTGGGGGGGCATCTGGGAAGAGTGGGACGATGGGAAAGTAAATGATCAAATTATGTATGAAAAAATAAAAATAATAAAAAGGAAAAAGTACTTCACTTTTTAAAACACTAATTATGCAGTTACTCAGATGAAAACAGCACTATACAGGTATCATCTGACAAGATTTAACAAAGCCCTCCTCCACACTTCCAAAATTAAGATCATTATAATATTATTCATTAGCAATGTATTAAAATACTTCACTGATATTCCAAACCAGTTCAAGATAATTATCTCACTCTTTATCTTGGACATGATTTCTTTTAGTAGCTTTGGAGATGTCTATTAGTATGATCTAAACAAAGGCTCAGCCATTTACATAGCATTTGTTACTCTTTCAGAAGAACTGAATTTGTTTCCTAAAACCCATATGGCAGGTCACAAAGGCTTCTGGTACTTTAGTTCTAGGGAATCTGACATCTTTCATGCACATGGTACACACAAACACACACACAAACACATACACACATATAGGCAGAATACTCATAAAGGAAAAATATATAAATCGTAAAATAAACATCTATCATTTTCCATAAAGCACACACATACACACACATACATATTACACAATCATACACACCTACAATTATTGTTTCAGTCTATGAACTCATATATCACTATAAAGAGAAATTACTACACTTTACTGCACAGTTATCTATTTCTTCAAGTATATGACTGGCTCTACAATGTTTGCATCATAAGAGTATATGTTGTGTAAGTTTTCTGGGAAGATATAAACCTATGTCTACTCATTCCATAGAAAACATCATTGAGACAACAAGGAAATAACTCCACCCACATTTAGTTTGTTAAGCCACTGATTTCATTGGAATTACTTATAGAATCATTGGTGAGGGGTTTTTAGAAGAACATGAGTGACTGAGAAAATGCCAACTCTATGCAAAGATGTAAATTCAATAAAGCTGCATCAGTAGAGTTCTCTTAACAACTTGAGGGCAGCTCAACCCTTAATTCTTGTTTCCCCAGACAATTATTTTGCTTCTGTTGTAAATTAGGGAGGGTCCAAGACTGTCTTTAATGTTATTATATTGCATGAGTCATACTCTTTCCCCTTACAATAAAAAAAAAAAAAAAAAAAAAAAAACAGAGCCTATTTCCCATAACTCTATAATACATGGGAAACATCTTTCTTTTTTGCCAAATTTTCTTTCCTAACTCATTTACAACATCATTGGTAGGATGCTCATCTAGTAAAAAGAATTCTAGAAATCATGGATTGGCCAGCTATTCATGATGTGGAATAGCCTAAATTATGAGATTATAAATGTTTACATTTACATTTTATGTTTTGAATTTGTATGTATGTATGTGTATCTTTGTGCTAATGTGTGTTTGTGCCCATGAACTCCAGAAGAGAGTGTTGAATCCTCTGCAGCTGGAGTTATAGGAAGGTTTGTGTGGCTGGATGTGGGTGCTAGGACTGAACCCAGACTTTCTGCCAGAGCAGCGGTACAAATTAATAGCCACAGAGCTAATACTTCATCCCCATGAGCCACATTATTGTCAGTCTAGTTTCGACAGCTATAATGACAAACTTAAACTCATAGTATATCTGACATGTGTATGGATTATTGTTTATATTCTCCCACATATACAATATATATTATAAAACAGACACATGCTTCTGTGTGTTTATGTTATATAAAACAGAGATACATATACCTTTATGTAATATGTTATATAAAGCTAGAAACCACAGTTTTACAATTAAAGATATTTTTGTAACTATTTTACTGTAATCTTTGTTAATTTATTATAATGTGTTTTAGGAATCATATAGCTGGGAAAATAAAGAAACACTGTCACTTAGAAGTGATGGCATTAACAGAGTGTAGTTTGACTCTAACCTTAATAGTCCAAAGTATTATAAACATGCTTCTACAATTTTGTCATTCACAGATTAAACTTTTTCTCATTTCTTTCATTTGCATGTCTTTCATTTCATTTGAAATTAGAGTTTTCATATGCTGATTAATAATTAGTGTCTTTTCTTACCTGAGCAATCTATTCATTCATTGCCTCCTTTTTGCTAAATGTTTCTTACATTTAATTAAAAATATTTACCTCATCTCAATGTTGTCAATTCTCTAAATTTATGTTTTGAAGTAGGTAAACTGCAGATACATACCAACACATGTATTTTTAATCAAGTAAAGAATATCATTCATTTCCCTGACTTTCAAAGTACTTATTACTAACTCTCACCACATACTTAAGTTGTATTCATCTGAATTATATATTTTAATAAGTTATTTTGCCATTTACTAAATGCATGTATTTTTTCATTCAGTGGTATTGAGTCTCAATGTTATATAACACTTTCTTTGTGATTGTGAGATTTTTAGATTAAAAAGCAAAAAAAAAAGAAGAAAATAGAAATGCACATATGAAAACACATTCAGATTTATGTTCAATTTTCTTAGTATTTTTCCCAGGAAAATTTTCCTTTGATTACTTTAATTTGCTGTAGACAAGGCCACAGATGATGATGCTTATGCTAACAGTTTACACAGGGAGATTATCTCACACTTCAATAATGATATATAAATATGTAAAACAAGAAAATATGGAAAGCAAACAGTTGTTGGATTACCAAGTTGATTAAATAAAGCTAAGGATTCCTGGTCCTTCTAAAAAGAGCACAGACTGCACCAAACTGCTCAAAGGAAGAAAAGTCAAAGTACTTTTCACTGGATCCTAACTTCCACATATTGAATGTTGCAGTTTGCTTATATAGGTTTCTAAGCCAAATACCATATGTATCCATTCAACTCCTTCATATGTGAGACAAATGAGGCACACCATTTACTTGAAATGCTACCAGAGCAGAGCGTGATCAATGCCTAGTCAGAAGTTTGGGTAAGTGAAGAGGAGGCTGAGAGCAGAGGAATCCATCTAGAGGAAGGGTGAGACCATAACAGAGTTCCAGTGCAGCGCTCACAGTACAACATTCCATGAACAGTGCAAAGACAAATTTAAATATGGAAACTAAAGTATTACACACTATAATCTTTATGTTGTATAAATACTTTTAAGAAAGCATATTTCCCATTCCAGTCGAGAGTCATCTACTATAAACATATTTTACTTTAGAGTAACCAAAATGTTCAGAATACTATATTCCAACAAAGTTCAACAAATTTGTTTCATCTCTATAGCTTAAAAGAATTTAAAGATCAAACCAATCTTACACTTTAAAAATGTTTTGAAACAGAAAGACATGGATGTGAATGTACGTTTAACTGCATTGCCTAGGAATACAGAATCCTGACATCTAAGATCAATGAATAACAAATGGGGAAGGTTACCTAAGGTCAAATCTATCTGGTGCATGGACAGTTGTAAAGGATACTGAGACTTCCAATTCTCATTGCTCTGGAAATATCAATCAATCTCAATCGGGAAAATATCTTAATGTGTCAGTCAAGTAAAGAAACACAGAATCTTGGCCTACATTGCTTATTTAATACACATAAAATATCTGGTTGTAAAATTTGTTAATAAACAAAGCTTAAACCATTTTGAAGCCTTCTTTTGAAGCAATAACAAACAAACAAAGAAAATCAGAATACATGACATTAAAAATACACTTGAGATAAATTGTGCAGTGACAATTATGGGGGCACCCCAGCTATAGCATTTCTAAAACACACTTCAATGATCCTTTAAGTGGGTCTAAAAGGACCTCTCACTTTCTCTTAAATATATACACTAGGTAAGAGAAAAGTAAAATGTACTGTGACCATTTCATTATATAGATAAAAAAATACTGTGGATAAAGAGCAAGTGAATATATTAAGATGGACAAATGTTAGTATGGAAATTTACTCAATATTAATAAACATTTGTTCACATAGCTCACCTAAGTATGATTTCACTTTAGTTAGGATGGCTATTTTAAAAAAGACAAGAGGGAAAATAAAAGAACCACATAGAAGAAAGGAAAGGTAATCATTATGGATTTCTCATGAGAGTAATTAATAGAGCCATTATAGAAAACAGTATGGAAGACTGTCAAAACATTTAAAATTTGAACAAAATTGTGATATGACAGCCCCAGTGGAAATAAACTCTGTGTGCCAGAGACTTCTACATTCATTCCCATTATTGTACTATTTACAATGTTAAGGGATGGAAACAATCTACATGCCCACCAACTGAGAAATGAATAAGGAAAATGTGTATATTCATATAGGAATCTAGTACTTTAAAAGATTTACCTTATAGAACTTGAAAGGAGAATGTTGCTTCCAGAGTCTGAGGAAAACTAGAGAAAATAAGAGTGAAAGTAACAGGAATAAGGAAAGCATAAACAGTTTTGATTAGCTGTTGCATGGTGAGATGACTACAGATTATAATATATTGTGCATCCCCTCAAAAAATAGAAGAAAGGAATGGGAAGGTTTTCACTATAAAAAATATTTGAAGAGAAAGACATGTTCATCTTAATTTAAACAGACAAATTGTACATTCATGGAAAAAATCACAGTGACCCAGTAACATGTATGTTGCTTAGATATTTAGGTATATGCTAAAAACAAATTTAAATACATAAATGAAATATTGTGACAGTAGATAGGAGAACACCATTAAAATCACTTTTTTAATCCCTATTCCTCACTTACTGGATTTTAATTTCTTTATATATTATCTGAAATTGACACTCCAGATGGAGAAATATATTTGTGATTAGTTGATAATTGTATATGACTTATATGAAAAGGAGTAGTAAATGGACTTATCATGACAAACCACCCAGAATATATAAACTTAGAAAAACTTTTGGAAGAGACAGCAGGCTATAACATTATTTAAAGAAAAAACAGAGGCTAATGAAGTTACTCAGCAGGTAAAATCATCTGTTGTATAAGAAAGCCAACCAAAGTTCAACACCCTGGGACCTCGGAGAAAACGTCAGATTGGGTGGGACACATCTGTTATCTCAGCCCTCTTGTGGCAGGCAACTCGAAATTCAAGGACCAGCTATCCTTGGATCCACATAACAGAGAAACAAGAAAAACCCTGCCCCAGCAAAATAGAAGGGAAAAAAACTACTGAAAGGTTTACTCTGAGCTTTACAAGAGTGCTATGGCATGTGTGTTAATGCACACACACACACACACACACACACACACACACACACACACACTAAAGCAATTTAAAATTTGGGACATAATGTGATAAGTACTACAATAAATATGAATTTCCATTGTTTAAAAATGATAAAACAAGACAAAACGTATCTGGTGCACTCTGGTAAGTTGAGATTTTAATTGATTTTTGCAATATGTGATTCTAAAAATAATATGTTTTCAAGTTGATGTTAAAATCAGAATTTATTTCAAATTAAATTTAAAAATAAATCTCTTTCATGTAATTATATTTTAAGAAAGGCTATAAAAATAAAACTCAGTTTTTAAATAATCTCTCTCTTTTTACCTCTCTCTGTCTCTTTCTTCATTGATTCCTACCTCCTTTATTGCTGCCTAATTGTTTTGAACAATGAAAACCAATGGTGGTCATATAAGGAAATATAAAACTTAAGTTGGAGATATAAGCATTAACTAGCATTTCTGAGTTTATTATAGTCTCAAGGCCAAGGGGAAGAGTATGCAAAACTGAAAAAGTGGTTGTATAACAAGAAAGATGATGATATTAACTATACTTTGAGTTTTAGTTTTGAAGAGTGGAATCAACAAAACTATTAACAAGGGTGGTGAAGCAGTTTTAGGATTGGTAAAAGGCTGGAATAATGTAAATAAATTTTATCCCACACATCCTGCCGAACCACAGTGTTTCTTAACTGACCCTCACAACCCCTTGTCCCCAGGTCTAACAATAGTACACATAAAAATGCCTGCTAAGTGGGAAGATTTTTTCTAGAGTCCCGATCCAAAAGTATTTGGTTTTCTAAATAAAATTTTGGAGACGACATTTTTACAGAATATATTAAGGCAATTTTTATTTAGCAAATTTATTAAAGAATTTTGGTCCACTAATATGGCATTGGCAGGGTTCCATGCACACCAATAAAATGAAATGTCAAACTTGGAATCTAGCCTTCCCTTGGATTAGATTAGTAATAGATGATAACCTATCTTAGAACATGGTTTGGAAGAAAACATTTTTTTTTTTAATTTCTACAAAAAAGAAAATGATGGCAGAACTTTTTCTTAAAAGAAAACATGTAAACCACCACCATAGTGTTTTGGGTTTCCTGTGTTTATTGCTTTTTAGCTGACAGACATTTAGTCTTCACAACAATGAAGGGACAAAGGGCGTGCTGGTAAGTGCACATTCACTTCAATAATCTGAAAGTACTGGGGCACCTGAGAGGTCACCATGAGAGTGTGGCACTTAGTAGTTGCTTTTTCTCTGCTGCTGTGTCCACTGATAATGCCCCTCCTCTATCTTCTCAGTAGCATTCCCCTCTGTGGTCTGGATCTAGGCAACTTAATACCACATTGTTTTCCATAGATTCTATGTCTTAGAGATGCTGTATAGCTCCTTGAGAATTCAAATTTTATATTATAAAATAAAATATGCCTATTTAGAGGAAAAATAATATTAAGTTCTCCATTATATCCTAACCAGTCACAGGCTTTAGGCCCAATTAATTGTACCAGGTATAATTTCCTTCTTGTGAGGCAGACCTTAAAGGCATTCAGGAAGTGGTTGGTTACTCTTCTAACATTCATATCACAATTACACACAAGGGATTATCTTACCAGGCCAATTACTGTAGCTTGTAACATTCCCAGCTGGGTAACACTGTTGATTATTTTTCTTTCATGATAGAGTGAAAAGCACATTATAGTACCATAAAAGCTGGCTCTTTTTAAAAACTGGAGTGCTTAGAAAGGCCAGAATCTAGGAAGAGAGAGTTGAGAGGAGGCATAAAAAAGATGCTTTGTCAGAGGGGGGATAGCAGGACATACACTGTACAATATTAGAATGGGGAATATTATGGCTCACAATTTTAAGAAAGGATGGGGCAGGAAGACAGAGGATAAAGAATGGTGGAGGGAAGACTAACCAGGTTAACCATGAGGAAGGATGCAAACCAACACCTCTCCCCTAAAAACAAACAAACATGGAAACCTACCATTTTGTAAGTCCTTTACAAATATGTGCTTTAAAGTACTGGCCAGGTGGTAGTGGCACATGCCTTTAATCCCAGCACTCAGGAGGTAGAGGCAGGAGCAGGAGGATCTTTGTGAGTTCGAAGCCAGCCTGGTCTACAGAGTGAGATCCAGGAAAGGCACAAAGCTACACAGAGAAACCCTGTCTCAGAAAACAAAAAAACAAACAAACAAACAAACAAAAAAAAAGTACTGGTCCTATGCCCATGTACATATTGGCACCTTTAAGTAGTCAATGAGTTTAACACAGAGAAAGCAAAAGTATAAGGGAAGGGAAAGAATGAGGAAGAGTGGGGGCAGATTTAATAAAAAAACACATTATATGCAGTAATGGGATTCTCAATTAAAAAACGTAGAATAGAGGAGTTATGCATGGGTGGATAATGCTATACCCAGAAACCAATGGATATTAAACAAAAATCAAAGTCATTGCATATTTGATCTTCAGAACAGAGAGAAGCCAGGCTAGAAAAGATTTCAAAGTGTCCTCCCTGCTTGCTGGCTTTCATAGTAACAATCTACTGGGGGTGGAGAAGTGACTGTTGGTCCTACTTATGTGTCTAGTACTCAAGATACAGTCATAAGCTGATTGTAAAGATATGTCCATTGGAGTAATTGTGGAATGGCTTTTAGAGTGGTCACCAATAGCTTTCTGATTGGACTTGGGGCCCAATCTACAGGAAGGAACTAATACTAGGAACTATAAAGCTGCTCAGGGGACCACAGCTGATGAAGTAACTGATGAGAAGAGATAATTCACTACTATCGTTTTACTAACTAGACATGATATCAAACTTTTGTCTGCATACTTAGGTTTACAGTCATGGATTAGTGGTTCTTTAAGTCTTCCAAAGAGAAGCTTATTTTTGAAAGAGATGTTGACTAATGGAGAGATACAAATTTGATCAAATACCACTGAATAAATGACTGTGGTGTGCCCATCCATATGCTCCATTTCAAGGCTGCTCAGGAGACATCACAGGTGATGGATTGAAAGAATCTAAGAACCAGAGGTTGGGGAGGAGTGTTGAGAAATGGGGCTTTGGCTCTATTTAATGCATAAGTATTGATGTAACCAACCGTCTTATTAAATAAGAAACACAGAAACAATGTAAAAGAGAAAGCCGAGAGGTCAGAGCTCAGAGCTAAAATCTCACCCTTCCTCCTGCTGTCCCAGCTTCGCGAAAAGAGACCTACTTCCTGTCGGTTCGTTTTTTTATAGTATGTCGTTCTGCCTTCTCATTGGTTGTAAACCCAAACACATGACTGCCTCGTCACTGTCTGAATGTACAGCCCCCTAGGTCTTAAAGGCATATGTCTCCAATGCTGACTGTATCCCTGAACACACAGAGATCTTATGGGATTAAAGGCGTGTGCCACCACTGCCACACTCTTGCTATGGCTCTAATAGCTCTGACCCTGAACACACAGATATCTATGGGTTTAAAGGCGTGTGCCACCACCGCCACACTCTTGCTATGGCTCTAATAGCTCTGACCCCCGGACAACTTTATTTATTAACATACAATCAAAATAATATTTCAGTACAATTAGATTACCACCACATTTCCCCTTTTCTATTTTAATAAAAAGAAAAAAAGCAAAAGGTTATAACTAACAAAAGAAAAACTATATACAAAAGTACAATAACTATATACAATATATACAAGTAATAAATACCTAAACAGGTATTTGACAAATCAGAGGAAATAATTCCATTATCTATCCTATTTTGGTAAATCCAAGATGTATCTAATGCACTTTCTATCCTAATTAATTTTCAACTATAACTAACTAATCTTCAACCATAACTAATTAATCTTCAACTCCCTCAGAGACCCAAGAAGGGAATAATATTAGCTAACAAAAATAAAAACAGGAAGTGCATGCAAGCAACTTCCAAAAAATTTTGTGAGTTGACAGAAACAGCCAGCTGCCTGGGCAGTCACCTGAGATTTCTCCGCAGTGTTGGGGCATCATCTTCAGCCTATAGGCTTAGTGTATCTGACAGACTCATTTGTGAAGTAGGATGTACACAAGGTCAACAGTTCAACCTCACATTGGGTGAGAGCAGTCCACGTACCAGAAACACCTGAATTCCACTAGTGTCCTGTCATGATTCAGGATTTTAAATTCTGGAAATTGTTGACAGTTTTTTAATTCAGCTGTCCATTCTTCTTGGCTGTGTATATATGGCTTCCTCTCAGCATCCCCTTCTTCTCCACATCCCTCTATTAAATGCCAGTCTACTTTTGAGAGGCATGAGCTTTCAGCTGCTGTTCCATTGTACAACAGAATCCATCGGCCCTCTGCCTGTTAAGCTGCCTTCGAAGAAAAGGGCACTGTACCTTTTCCGGATATGAAGGCCACTTCAGGGATGGGGCCATATTGTCCTGGCCTCAGAAGATGCCTTTTGATAAAGCCATAACCACACTTGTTTTGGCAAGAATCAGTAGTCCCTTGTTTCATGATCTGTCTGTCCATTTTGTCCTGTTGATTCGAGGATACTTTGTTGTCCAGTGGCTAACTTTTGCCAGAATGAAAGTTGACTCCATATGCAGTTTCTTCAATGCCCATATTCTCTCTAAAGTAGATTGGTACTGCCAGGAGCCGACATGTCTCAAAAAAGAAAAATTTTCTAAGTTATTAAAACATTTTAAATGCCATATTCTGTAGATCTCTGAAGGGTTTGAAGATGACCTGTCTAAAACCTCTCTGCTCAAATTTAAAACATATCTAATATGACTACAAGTTCTATGATAATGTCTAACTACTAACTTTCATTTCTTTATATCGTAATAGTTGATAATAATAACATTCAAGGATCAGAAATTTGCATTACATTGTTAAATGGATGGAATAAATACAATTAGAAATATACATATAGCATTTTCTAACAATATCAATTTCAAATTTGTATACAATATAAAACAATCCAATCCAATGTAAAGTATTTAAAATTAGTAATTGTCTTTTTCTTTTCTTTCTTTCTTTCTTTTTTTTTTAAACAAGAACCTTAAATGTAATCTCCTTTGCTTAGCCTTTTTCCTAACCCTTGACAATAACTTGTAACCAACCCCCTAAATACTGAAAATTATCCCAGACCCAAAACCCATTAAAAAGACCAAAAAACCACCCGCCCCACACCACCTCTTTGGAATGTGGGCGTCGTATTCTTAAAATTGCTTCCTGCTGGGTATGGGCGAAGTTTTCTTTATCCTGAAAGAAAAATTTTAGGTTAATTGTCAAATTCTAGGAGAGGTAACTATATCCTTCATTATCCAGTCTGTGTATAATGCCAAAGTTCAGGGTTTATCTCAAGTCCTTATTCAAGTAGTCTTTGAGACTGGATCATCTCAGCTAGTCATCTCAAATTTGCTCTGAGCACCTTGTAGTTCAAAGCTGATCTATGGATGATGTTTGTCAGCTTAATGATATTATTATTGTCCACGTGGAATTGTTGTTGTTGTGGGGCCCCATCTTCTTTCTGGAGACTTCAGTTGATGTTAGGCCTGGCCGTGATTTCCTGCTGAAAACTGATAAGAGACTCGAACACAAAAACATATATATGCAGCTAGCCTTTTTTCTAGAATTAGTTAGTACTCTATGTGACCATTCATATCTTAACAAAGTTTAAAATGTATATATATATTAATCTTGTAAATTTTGATGTAAAATTTATACTTTGAGAAAAGTTTAAAGAATCAGAATAGAATCAAAGAGTTGAGATTAGTAATAGAATAGTCCCTTAATTAATTTTGCTTTTGTCCTGTACCATAGCAGAAGATGGCTCTTATTCTGGCATGATACAGGGAGTTTGCATTTTCCTTTTAACAACATGCTTGATTTTAAAGAAGGAGAGAGCCATTCTCCAACTCCAAAGTCAGCTTTAAATTTTAATTGAACTGGGACTGTTAGAAGACCAATAGTGTTAAATCTTTAGAGAAAAGCAGAAACAAACATTTAGGAAGACATAAATTTTTTTTAGATAATATATACCCATACACCGTTTCACTCTGTTTCTTGGGATAGATGATTTGTCCCTTTTCTTCAGTTGTCTCATTTGTCCAGTGTTCTTTAGATTCCTTAACCTTCATTCTCCTAAAAGACAAAAACAAAAACCTTTCCCCAAGACTAATTTTGGGGATGTTTCCTTTTGACAAGTTATTATCTGATTAAATGAAAAGGCATGTGTTATTGATACAAGTTAGTTTAAATTGGATGTTCATGCTGGTTGATGAATTATCACCTCCTCAATTAAGAGGTCTCTCTTGTTCAAATCGAACCTTTATCAATTTTGATGGTACCCACAGCTTATCTTCTCCTGTAGAAACAAAGGCAAAACCTCGTCCCCAATGTAATACATACCCTGGTTTCCATTCTGAGGTCAGCACATCCTTAAAGTATATAGGCTGATTTAATTCTGTAGTTTTTTCTATTATCCAATGTCTCTCTGCAGCTGTTGTTCCTTTCTCATTGGCATTCAGAAAATTCAAAGTTAGAAGAGCATTATGCAGTCTATTTCTGGGGGTTTTTGTTACCCATTTCTGTTTATTTAGCATATCCTTTAGAGTTCTGTTTGATCTTTCTATAACTGCTTGACCTGTAGGATTATGTGGTATGCCTGTAATATGTTTTATATTGTAATAAGCAAAAAACTGTTTCATTTTAACAGAGACATATGATGGAGCATTGTCAGTTTTGATTTGTGCAGGTATACCCATGATGGCCATAACTTCTAGCAAATGAGTGATTACAGAATCAGCTTTTTCAGAACTCAAAGCAGTTGCCCATTGAAATCCTGAATAAGTATCGATAGTGTGGTGTACATATTTCAATTTTCCAAATTCTGCAAAGTGAAACACGTCCATCTGCCAGATTTCATTTCTCTGAGTACCCTTTGGGTTACATCCTGCTGGTAATGGCGTTTGATTGTAGAAGGAACAAGTAGGACATTTCTTTACTATTTCTTTGGCTTGTTGCCAGGTTATTGAAAAATCCTTTTTTAAACCTTTACTATTAACATGATGTTTTTTATGAAATTCTGAGGCCTCCAGCACATTTCCTATCAATAATTTATCAATCTCATCATTGCCTTGTGCTAGAGGGCCTGGCAGACCAGTATGGGATCAAATGTGAGTTATATATAAAGGATGATTCCTTTTCCTGATTGTATCTTGTAATTGAATAAATAATGAAGTTAATTCTAAAGTATCAGGGATAAATTCTGCAGTCTCAATATGTAACACCACTCTTTCAGCATACTGAGAGTCAGTTACTATGTTGAGAGGTTCTGAAAAATCTATTAATACCAACAGAATAGCATACAATTCTGATTTTTGAACTGAATTATACGGACTTTGAACCACTTTACTTAAATTTTCTCATTTGTAACCTGCCTTTCCTTCTTTATTGGCATCTGTATAAAATGTACGAACTCCAGATATGGGTTTTTGCCGTACAATTCGAGGCAAGATCCAATCAGCTCTCTTTATAAGATCAATTCTATTGCTTTTGGGATATTTGCTGTTAATTTCTCCCAAAAAATTACTGCAAGCTCTTTGCCAAGGTTCACTTTCTGTCCATAATTTTTCAATGTCCTCCTTAGTTAATGGTACGACAATTTCTGCTGGGTCTATGCCTGCTAATTGACAAAGTCTCAGTTTTCCTTTGTAAATCAAGTCAGAGATTTTTTCCACATAAGTTTTTAATTTTTTATTTGGTTTATTTGGTAAAAATATCCATTCCAATATAATATCTTCCCTCTGCATTAATATTCCAGTAGGAGAACGCCTAGAAAGTAAAATAACCAAAATGCAATCCAGCTTTGGATCAATACGATCCACATGTCCTTAATGCACTTTCTTTTCTACCAAGGCCAATTCTTTCTCAGCTTCAGGTGATAATTCTCTTGGACTATTTAAGTCCTTGTCACCTTCTAAGGTTCTGAACAAATTAGTCAGTTCATCATTTTTTACCCCAACAATAGTTCGTAGATGAGAAATATCTCCAAATAATCTTTGAAAGTCATTAAGAGTCTGTAGTCTATCTCTCCGAATTTGCACCTTTTGGGGTCTAATTTTTTGTAGCTCTATTTTATATCCTAAATAATTAATAGAATCTCCTCTTTGTATCTTTTCAGGAGCAATTTGTAATCCCCAGCAAGGCAAAATTTTCTTTACTTCTTCAAATATTATTTCTAACGTATCTGCATTTGAGTCAGCTAGTAAAATATCATCCATATAATGATAAATTATAGATTTAGGAAATTTTTTATGTATCACTTCCAATGGCTGTTGTACAAAATATTGGCACAGAGTTGGGCTATTCAACATTCCCTGTGGGAGGAACCTCCATTGAAATCTTTTAACCGGTTGAGAATTATTATAAGTAGGCACTGTAAAAGCAAATCTTTCTTTGTCTTTTTCTTGTAAGGGTATTGAAAAGAAACAGTCTTTTAAATCAATAACTATGAGAGGCCATCCTTTTGGTAACAGAGTAGGCAAAGGCATCCCAGATTGTAGAGAGCCCATTGGCTGAATTACTTTGTTAATTGCTCTAAGGTCTGTTACCATTCTCCATTTACCAGATTTCTTTTTAATAACAAATACAGGAGAATTCCAAGGGCTGGTTGATTCTTCAATATGCTGAGCATTTAACTGTTCTTCTACCAGCTCTTCTAAAGCCTGGAGTTTCTCTGTTGTTAAAGGCCATTGCTGGACCCATACAGGCTTGTCTGTTAACCATTTTAAAGGTAGAGCTGTTGGTGTCTTTGGAAGATCATCAGTTATTGTGCCCTGTTCTTGTATAATATGGATGGCTGGTGACCACTCATTAGAACAATATCTTCTAATATTTATCTCAGTAACATGTGCTAGTTTATGATTTGTTTCTGAGATTGGAGGGATGTTAATCTGAGTATTCCATTGTTGCAACAAGTCTCGACCCCACAGGTTCATAGTTATGTTAGCCACATATGGTTTTAATTTTCCTCTCTGTCCTTCTGGACCTATACATTCGAGCCATCTTGCACTCTGTTTCACCTGAGATAATGTCCCAATTCCTAACAGTTGAACGTTTACCTCCTGAAGAGGCCAAGTTGGATGCCAAAATTCTGGTGCAATTATGGTAACGTCCGCACCTGTGTCTACCAGACCAGACAACAAAACACCATTTATTTTTATCGTTAATTTTGGTCTTTGTTCATTAATAGAAGTTTGCCAAAAAATTTTCTTTATGTTTTCTCCTGAATTTTCTATTCTCTCTGTTTCATCAACCTGACCAGCATGATTTATTCCAATAGGCATTTGGTTATTTAATCGCTCTCCAGAGCAGGCATTTCCTCTAAGGCTGCAGGAAAGGTTTGAACTGGATTTGCACTGGGGGCCTGCGCGAGGCCCCTCTGGGAGTTTCCCGAAGACTGAGGCAAAGGATTACCCTGTCTGTCCTTTGTTGATCTACATTCGTTGGTCCAGTGTTTTCCCTTACCACACCTTCTGCATACTCCAGAAGGAAGGGGCATTCTGTTGCCATTGTTCCTTGAAGAAACATTGTTTCTGCGGATGACCTGTCTACAGTCCCTTTTCAAATGTCCTTGCTTTCCACATCCAAAACATCTAACACTCCTCAAACCTTTTGAAATTACTTCTCCTACCCATGTATCATCATGCTCATCAGCTTCAACATTAATTGTTTCTCTAATCCAATCTTCCATAGGTGCAGATCTCGCCCTTAATGGCCTGATAATTCTTTTGCATGCTGCATTCGCATTCTCAAAGGCCAAAGATTCAATTATTGCCTTACCAGCTTCTGAATCTGAGACCATTCTCTTTACTGCTGAAGCCAGTCTTTGTAAAAAATCTGTAAAAGACTCTTTTGGCCCTTGCTTCACCTTTGTAAATGACTCAGATTTTTTTCCTGGTTCCTCAACTTTGTCCCATGCATTCAAGGCTGCCGTTCGACATAAAATTAGGGTTTGGACATCATATAAACATTGTGTTTGTGCTGAAGCATATTGGCCTTCGCCCATAAGTTGATCCTGGCAAACTTGTATTCCTTTATCCCTCCATTGTTTTTCTATGTTTTTAGCCTCCTCCTTAAACCAAGTCAGAAATTGAAGTCTCTGGCTGGGTTCCAGAACACCTTGTGCGAGGTCCCGCCAGTCCTGTGGTACTATCCTATTATATGTTGACCAAGAGTTTAACATTTGCTTTACATATGGGGAATGCATGCCATAAGATACTGTTGCCTCCTTAAACCTTTTTAAATCCAACATTTCAATTGGAGCCCAAGTATTTTGTGTAGCCATTTGATCAGGCATCTGCTATACAGTTACAGGATAAATTAAGGGTGACTGTGTGAAAACAGGCTTTCTTTCTGCAACCTTATGATCCCGACTTGAAACAACTTCACTGTTAATTTCTTCTGTCTGAATTTTTACAGGTTTAACAAGTTCTTCTAAAGCTGTTATCCTAGCACTTAAATTGACTATCTTTTTAAATATTAAAATGTGGATTATTATAGTGATAAGGTGCATAATTCCACCAATACTAATATTATATAGTTGTTCCATTGCCAGACTGCCTAAAATTTCGAACAAAAACCAATTTTCTTCCAATGTACACATAAAACCCATTTGTTTTTTAATGTGGAAAAAAATTCTCTTTTAGATAGTTTCCTTTAAAATATCTGATATATTATGACTTACCAAATCTGCGTAGAACAGTAGAAATCCGAGGGGATTTTCAAAGCAGCCACCTAGTGTCCCAGGTGTAAATCCAAAGAGAAAGAGAGAGAGAGAGAGAAAGAGAGAGAGAGAGTGCAAGAAAGCGTAGCTGGCTAAAGTTTAAATGCAGCCACGTGTTCCCTCTTGTGCCAAGTCAAGACTTGGGTCTGGCTTCCTTAAGCTCCGACCACGTGCGTTGGCTTTACAGGCAGGGCCCTGTTCGGCAGGGCAGGTCTGAGTTGTTTGTAGCACCGGCTTTAAGCAAGCAGGATTTAAGCAAGCAGCTCACCGATAGTCCAGCCTGCTAAGAAGCCGATCGCCGCCGGCCGCCGCCGCCGTGGGCCGCTTGCCGCCCTTGCGGGAAAGCGGACCTGCCGCCAAGTCAAGCAGTTTTTAATGGATTCTTGTTACGTTGGGCGCCAGATATAGATGTAACCAACCGTCTTATTAAATAAGAAACACAGAAACAATGTAAAAGAGAAAGCCGAGAGGTCAGAGCTCAGAGCTAAAATCTCACCCTTCCTCCTGCTGTCCCAGCTTCGTGAAAAGAGACCTACTTCCTGTCGGTTCATTTTTTTATAGTATGTCGTTCTGCCTTCTCATTGGTTGTAAACCCAAACACATGACTGCCTCGTCACTGTCTGAATGTACAGCCCCCTAGGTCTTAAAGGCATATGTCTCCAATGCTGACTGTATCCCTGAACACACAGAGATCTTATGGGATTAAAGGCGTGTGCCACCACTGCCACACTCTTGCTATGGCTCTAATAGCTCTGACCCTGAACACACAGATATCTATGGGATTAAAGGCGTGTGCCACCACCGCCACACTCTTGCTATGGCTCTAATAGCTCTGACCCCCGGACAACTTTATTTATTAACATACAATCAAAATAATATTTCAGTACAATTAATTACCACCACACATAAGCCCTGCATCCTATTGGAGCCTTCACTGTTATTATGCATGAAGGAGAGACTCTTGAGTCCCAAAGCCTCACTGAAGTATTAATGGACATGCAATGAGTACTCAGGGAGGGTGCATCATTCTTCTTTAGTTTTTTAGCCATAGATATGTTTTCCACCTTAAGTAAATTGCAAGTTCACTCCTGCTAATATAACCACAATAATTAAACTTAATGGGTCAAAAATAATATCAAAGTAGGTATGGACATGTTCTAAAGGAGAAAGATTTCAGAGGGAGGAATGTGAGAATGAGAGACAGAGTAATAAATGGTAAAAAGTGTCCTGAGTTCTGTGTGTGTGTGTGTGTGTGTGTATGCATGTTTGTGCATGTGAATGCAGATGCCAAGAAGATCAAAGAGATCTAGTCCCCTTGGTGTTGGAGTTACATGATGTTGTTCCAAATGAATGATGGGATCAAAACTTGTGTATTCATCAAGAGTAATATGGTTTTTCATTGCTGAATCACCATTCTACCACTTACTACACTCTTTACTAAGTAATTACACACAATTACATTATATCAATATATACTACTATGAATTCTCTATCCAAAATGTCTCAGAGTATTATGGCTCTGGTTTTGTTTGTTTTAAACCCACTCTTCCCATGATGTTCTTAGGTTTTGGCCACAGCAGATGGTAATGATAGGCAGACTTTGTCTAAATATTTGGCTACTTGAAAGAGGGAACTTAGATAACTAAACTTACAAGAACTGGAATGGCTCTTCCTACAGAAATCTCAGATCTGAAGGCCATGATGTGCAGTAACAGGCAAAAGGCATCTAAGAGGAATTCATTCATTATGTTATTTTTCATTTCACTTTTACTTCCAAAAGCCAAATCCTAGCCCAGCAGTTGTCTTGATTTAGTTCACACTTATACCATGCATGGTTTACCATAACAAAATAAATTATATAGTTAATAAATTCAGTGCTTCAAGATAGCAAAATAATCCTAAGCTAAATTACTATCCAGAAAATCCAGAAAAATATTTTGATCCAATGTTCAGTCTAATTACCCCAGCTTTGGTTCTTCCATTTATAGGATGAATATATATATATATATATATATATATATATATATATATATATATATATATCCCATTTAGTTTGGGGAACACAAAGCTAAAACTCATGAAACTTCATGAGGAGTATTTCAATCCACATTATCAGACTCATCATCTCACTACATCAGCACAGACAGTGGAATATCTTAGTTGTGCTGCTTCTCGTTTCATACTTTATAGGTAATGTGCCACCTCTACTTATTTTTTCCCAGTAAATATTTATGCAGATATTGAATTGTAATAGCAGATGGTTTTCTCTAAGAACTAGAGAAAGATCTGGGTCTGGGCATGTTTCAGAGAACTTATCAAAATGTCTGCAAACATGAAAGTCTAATAGCCTCCCAGATCTATCCATGTCTATATGGTGCTGTCAAACTGAACTCTGAGAGAAACACTAGTTTATGATGGAATAAAGGGAATGTCAGCCAAAATGAATCATTAAATACTTAATGTAAAATATCCACATGGTAAAATCTATGATCTAATTATTCCTGGAAAACTTAGATTGTAGCTCAGTAGTTGCCCTCTTGTCCAGCATGTATATGTTCAAATCCAAAGAACTGCATTAAATATATCAATATATTAATTAATAAATACTTAAAATATTTTCAAATAATGATGCCCCTGGTAACAGTTTAAAAGAAATTAACTACTTCTGATAGACCTTTTCTTTTAATGAAATGTTTTGGTCTATATTATTATCCTGTCTAAAATTTGGAGCAATAATTACAAGAAGTGTTCTGTATGTAGTCTGGACTCTCATCCCACAGACTTTTAATGGTAGTTTGTTTCCTGTTTACTCCTCAGGGCTGGATATCACACCACCATTCATCTTGCACTGAAGCCATAGCCTTGTGACCTAATATGACTCTAAGTCCTCATATACTAAGACCCCCTTTTTTGAAGACAAGATTTCTACATATAAATTTTGGGGAGACTAGGCATTTAAAATAGCTGTTGATATATGCCTTGCTGTGAACCAGTAGCCTCTGCCTCCATGAACATACTAGGATAATTTATGCTAAATTGCTAACCAGCTAGTTATTTCTTATTTTATTTGACTCCATGTTCAGGTACTAGTTACATTGTGGTTGAAGAATGCTCACAAGACTAAAGAGTTAAGATCATGTTGACGCGGTGCTGGAGAGATGGCTCAGCAGTTAAGAACACTGGCTGCTCTTCCAGAGGACCTGGGTTCAATTCCCAGCACCCACATGGCAGCTCACAGCTGTCTGTAACTTCTGTTCCAGGGGATCTGATGCCCTCATATAGACACATCTGCTGGCAAAACACCAATGCACATAAAATAAAAATTCTTCTACAAGAAATAAGGAAAAAAGATCATGTTGACATCAGGATGACCTGGAATTATTTCTCTATATTAATATTTTTCTAGTTCAGCACATAGAAACAATTTCCCTTTGCTTATATAAAACATTTGAAAGTCAAGGCTAAATTCTTCCATAAATATCAATTCTTTTGTTTATCACTAGTTAATATCCTAGGATGGAATTCAGGCAAACTTTTCGATAAGAATATTTTTGGGGTTACATGATTTTATGGATTTTTTAATATTTAACTAATTTATTTATTTTATATCCTAACTGCAGTTTCCACTTCCTCCTTTCCTGCCATTCCCTCCACCAAACTCCCTTCTTTCTGCCTCTCTCTTGAGCCTCAATTCACTCCTCCTCTATTTCTGTTCAGAATGGGGGAGGCCTCCCATGGGTATCAACAAAGCATAGCATATCAAGTTGCTGTAAGACTAAGCAGCTCCCCTTGTATTAAGGGTAGGGAGGACAATCCAGTATGAAGAATAGACTCTGAAGAGCCAACCAAGGCATTAGGGACAGTCCCTGCTCCCCATGTTAGAAGTCCCACAAGTAGGCCCACCTACACAACTGTCACACATATGTGACAATGGCCTAGGTAGGCCACATGCAGGCCCCCTGGTTGTTGGCTCAGACTCTGTGACTTCCTATGAGCCAGGTTAATTGTTTCTGTGGGTTTTTTTTGTGATGTCTGTGACCCTTCTGGCTCTTACAATCCTTCCTTCCTTTCTTCAGCAGTATTACCTGTGCTCAGCCTAATATTTGGCTGTGGGTCTCTGCACCTCTTTCCATCAATACTGAATGAAGACTCTCTGATGACAATTGAGGTAGTCACCAATCTCATCACAGGAGATGTCCAGTTCATGCAGCATATTCACTATTCCCAGGAGTCTTAACTGGGATCATCCTTGTAGATTTGTGGTACTTTCCCTTCCAGCAGGTTTTTAGTCTGACCCAAAAATGACCCCTGCCCACTTTCTATTCATCTCTTTCATAAGGAGATTTTAATTCAAATTCTAGGAAATCATAGTTGTGATTAATAATCTACTCTTACATTATGGAAGCCTGTCATATCATTCTCTAGGAAGCCATGACTTACAGCATGTTTCTTATGAATATAACAATGTAACTTGAATATTTATAAAACACCTATCCTGCCATACCTTTTTGGTAACTAAAATATTTTCCAATCTTCTATATAAAGTGATGGTATCCCTCAAGACTGAAGTGCTTAGTTACATAATATTAAACAGTTATCATAAGGCACACTAAATTCTAAATGACTACTGCTACTATTTGCATAAAGGAATACTTTGTTGTTCATTTTCTGAACTCAGAAGAGTATCAGAGTGGCTTCTCCTATTTAGGTCACACACTAGTCACAGAGTAGAGAGAGTCAGCACTCATTGATCAGCACTCATTGAACAGCAGCCTGTTCCATAATATTTGGCCATGGCTGACATGGTAAAAGATGAACTGTCCTATCTTTGGACTTGTAATATAATTAGCTCTATTTTTCTTTGAGATGTCATGATTGAAAATTTATGACAGGACTCAGGTCAATTTTTGGAAAGGTTACAACTAATTTAGAACTTATAAGTGAATATAAATACCTTAAGCTGATCACTTTAGTAGGGCACACTTTACTCTTGGCTTGTGTTCCATTTTCTATTCTAAAACCAATTATTTAGGTGTTTTAATTCTTTCTGAATATCTTATGAAATCTCAAGTAACCAGAGCATGAATTTCCTCCCTACTTATGGCTGGCTTAGGTAAACATTGACTTGTAGTGTGCAGTGTTGACGCCTTGAGCACCCCATTGACAAATTCTATGTGTCCTGGGAATTGTCTAATTATTCCTTTTTTCTTTCTTACCTATCTTTTAATCAGTCTTTAAATGTTCTCCCTATGATTTCCTTGATTTTATTAATGGACTGGTGGCATAAAAACTTAATCCCAACCCTCCCTTAAAAGTTTAAACAAATTAAGACTGTGTTTCCTTCATATATAATTTGTCATTTATATTGTCTTTTCTTAGTATCAGTGATCCTAAAATAAACATATTGCATTTTAAAGACTCAAAATACAATATAGATGTTAAAAAATTGACTAACCCTTCAGTGATGGACAGTGATTTGGAATTATAAGCCCAATAAATTCTTTCTTCCCCTTCTTGCTTTGGTTATACACAGTGTTCCATCACAGTAATAATACCCCTCACTAGGACAGAAATTACCACCAAGAGTAGCTAAAAAAGATAATAACCTATGGGTGTAACAGAATACCATTAGGAGTCATTACATTGCTAAATTTCTTTAGCAAAACAATAGTCTTTGATTTTCCCCAGGTCAATGTCATAGTTTTTAATGCAGTGTAAATTAGTTGAGAAATACAGGGGAACATCATAGGGCAAATTGTTTAAGAGATCTGTGCTTGCCATATGGAACTTACTAGAAGCATGAACAAACCTTTTCCCACCAATAGGACATTTGAATCTATCTTTTTAATGATCTCATATCAAATATCCCCAACAAAGAAATCTGGATTATGAAATTGGCAAGAGACTAGTAGACAATTAATTTATAATCCCACATTTTCTAAAGATATGAGAAAAAGAATATGAGAGGACAACAAACATATACGTAAAGTGTACTCAGAGCTCTCTCTAAAATTTACTATTGTAGAACTTTCCTAATATGCATATATACATATACATATACATATACATATACACATACAGTCATTTACAACAACATACATAAGAGTCCTTAACTTGAGTTACCCTATATCAGAGAATGCAATGCCTTCTCCAAATGCTATATGATATTAAGTAAAAGTTTCAGATCTAGGTATGGATTAGCTCTTTTACAGATGTTAGGCAGTGAGGTCTCTTAGGTATCTTGCAAAAATGTTGCAGGCTATTGCCATTGCTGATAGATGTTCTCCAGTATTTGATAGTAAGCCCCTAATGTTGGTAACACCATATTCTTGAATAATAAGACATGAGGAACTCAAACTCTTCCAGATGTGGAAGTTTCATCCCTAATGGCTGTTTTCCATTGGAAGAGTCTATGTATGCTACTAGGGGAGAAAAATGATTAAGAGTCTTACTAAACTATGACCTGTAAAAACTATACAACAACTTGCCTGTCAAACTATATCCACTGCTGTAACAGTGGCACTGATTTATGACAGTCACTGAACAGTTTCTGCTTGAACATAAAGCCAACTCCACAAAATTGAATGTGTGCATTGTGCTGGGGATGTCTTTCTGTATGCTGTAAATGTGTTGCTGTGGTTGATTGATAAATAAAATGCTGATTGGTCAGTAGCCAGGCAGGAAGTATAGTATAGGTTAGGATAAGCAGAGAGGAGAATGCTGGGAAGTGGAAGGCTGAGTGAGGAGATGTTGCCAGCTACTTCCATGAGAAGCAAGATGGAAAGATACTGGCAAGCCACGAGCCATGAGGCAAGGTATAGATTTATAGAAACAGGTTAATTTAAGATGTAAGATCTAGCTAGCAAGAAGCCTGAGCCATTAGACCAAATAGTTTCAATTAATATAAGTCTCTGTGTGTTTATTTGGGTCTGTCCAGGCTGCGGGCCTGAGGGAGACTGGAGAAAACTCAAGCTACAGCATTGTGTTATTACATTGGCCAAAATGTGGTGCTAACTAGGCCATAGGCTTTAGGGGAGAATATAAACATTATACTTAATATTCTGCTAAAAGATATAGTAATAAAGTGACTGTTGAGTTCTTACTTTTAAACCCATCAGCTAACTCATTTCTCAACCTTGATCAGAGAAACTTCTTGCAGTAGATGGTGATAAACAGAGACCCACAACTGGTCAAAGTGTATAGATATGAGACTGTGAAGTACTCAGCTCTAAACTGGCATCTATAGCAAAGCCCCTCTCCTCTTCCCTCTAAGCTCTGGTATGATAACAGAAAAGAGGGCAGAATGATTGTAGAAAGAATAAGAAGCAATTGGGCATCTCTTTTTAAAACAGCTTTAATTTTGCTAGAAATAACAGGACTGAACCGTTGAACTCAGTGGCTGTGACTGAGTGCATAATTTTTGCACAAGATCAAGGTAGACAAAATCTCAGTATGGATGAGGGAGTAGTTATTGATAAGGGATGGCCACCAAAGAAGTGAGATGTAATTTTCTTCGACGATGTGACCTCTAAGAAACCCCCATGCTTCAGTGGATAGACCTATAAAAGTACATATATAGGTAACACTGAATCACGTCAGTAGATTTTTCGAATAAAAGAGCATATAAATTGTTTGCCAAGTGTCAAAGGATCTGTCCTGAAAAGATAAATACAAGTAACATTACATGAACAGGTTACATTTAGGAATATACATTTACTTACATATATAAATCAATAACAATTAATGAAAAATGAGGCTGTGAATTTGAAGGAAATTAGGGAAGGATATATGGGAATATTTGAAAGGAGCAAAACAGAAGGAGAAATGTAATAACATTATAATTTCATAAAAGATGAAATTAAGTTGGAAGGGAAAAGTATTGAGTGATATACAGAAAAAAATTAAAGGAGACACCATGAGGGTATATTTGACAAAAACACATTATATGTAAGTACAAAATTCTCAAATAATATAAAAGTTAAAAATAAAAATATTAAAGTTTAGTGAAATCCAACAACTATTAATTAAATTATAAAGTTTATATAGTGAGACCAATATATTTTATTTTAATTTTTTTCCTATTTTTTTTATTGAACAGGTTTCCATTTTTAACAACATTGAATGAGGCCCATGCAAGAAAAGACAGTGGGGAAATATTTGCATGACTTTCAGTTGACTATATTCAAATTTAGACATTAATGTGTTTTCCTTTTCTTCTGCCAGTCTAGCAGACTATAAAAACACAAGCTTGAGACCAATGTAATTTAATAAACAAATATTTTCAAAAAATTTTAAAGTAAAAATTTTCAGTTCATTTTAAAAATAGTTTTGAACTTAGTATGTGGAATGAAATAATGAAAGTAATCTTAATGCAGTAGTAGTTTTAAAATAATTTTTGTACTCAATATATGCCCAAAGTAAGAAATAATGAAGTTATAATACAATAATAAAGTTGTAATTCGGTGCTCAGAAATTAAATTATTAACAAAGATAGTGAATTAATTTGCAATAAATTTTCTAATGTGTTATCTGTAAATTTTGATGGTTCATCATAGTTTCTAAGATATGATCCTGTGCTTGTCTGTCTGATGCCTAGACAATCGAAGGTTCCAAGTCTTGAACACTTTACAAGCTAATGAGTTAGCTTTCCATATTTCGTGGATGTAAGCTGAAAAGAAACTGCAGGAGAGAATATCCAGTGGTTTCTTATGTATGGAATAGTCAGCACCACAAGATTCTTGACATTCAAGTCCATGAGGAGAATTCTAGTTCAATATTTCATCTACAATTGGTTTGTATCACAGCTTCAGAAACTTGAAATTAGCAAATGCCCAATTTTATAAGGAAACATCAGATAAAACAAAACCCCAAAAATGACAGTTCCTTTATTATCCAAGTTAGGAGCAAAGCTATTCTCACTAACAGAGTAAGACAATGTCTTCGTCTTCTAAGACTGTTCAGAGTTCAAATATCAATGACAAGATAGTACAAGAGCAAAAGTTGATATGAGATACAAAAACAGAGGGCAGAATTGTGTCCCAACAGGCAGAAACATCGTGTATCTTTGCTTTATTTCTGTGTTTATCATTATGCCATGTTGTATACCTGATGATTTCCTTTATTTTTTTGACTGAAGGCTTAGTATACTTTAATAACACCAAGTTGAATCTCCAGTTCATTGCACTCTACTAGAAACCATGTTCCAGAAGCAGCTGTATGAGTTCTGAAAATATCATTATGAAACTTTCTATATAGAAAGTTGCTAATTATTATAGCATGTATACTATGTATTCAGATGGATAATGTTTAAATATGTGATTTGCTGAAAAAACTGTACCACTAGGCTTTTTAGTTGTAATAGATATAATAATCTGGCATGGCCTGGAAATTAGTATTTTTCAAAGTGGGACATTTGATTTTGATTTTTTGTCAATTATCAAAATGGATTTTACAACTCAAATGACTTATTGGAATGGATTAAATCTTCCATCTTCATGTATCGATATGAAGGCAGGTATTTAAAAGAGTCATGATGGTCTCTGCATATACAGTGAGGAATCTTACTGAGCCTACAAGAAATGATCATGTGATCATCTCACATCTTACATTTTCTGCATATGCATTTGTCAGAATCTGGTCTAAAACTAGCTTGCATTATAATTTGTCATCTGACTGCAATGTGGGAAAGGAGTTAGCAAATTACCTTCCATCTTCCATTGTGTTAATCACCTAAAGAACCTGAATGGTTACTACATGACCTTAGGTTTAGGTGAGTTTATAATTCCAGAGGTAAACTAGTAAATGATTACCTAGTTTGGGATGGTAGGGGAAGTTGGCATCGTGACAATTGCAGTTCTGTAAGTACTTTCACTGTGTCCTACTAAAGCTATTAAAGTGACACCATTGATCAGGGACTTGGAAAGATTTGTGCATAATTGGCTTTCAAGGGCCAGTAAAAGCCAGCTCCAGTGAGAGCCGACTGTGGGTGACTACTGCCTAATGTTCTTTCTTTTTTCCCTCAGAAGCCAATTATAAAGACTGAAAATTTTGACTTCTTTGGAGAAGAGTAATTCTTACCTTTTGGAAAGAAACCACTAATCTGACCAAATCTTAAAGACATTAAATTATATTACAATTAAATAAATAACACTTTTACTGTTTGAATCTTTATTATGAAATTTTAAAAGCATGCCTAATTTATTCAAAATATTTCTTAATTTAGTTTTTTCATAGTAAAATAATAAAATTTACAAATGCATATCTAGTTTTTAAATACAAAAACAAACAAAATAGTACAATGCAGTAGATACATAAACCCAATTTAACAAACAGAAACCTTTTCCGGGTTTGAAGTAGGAAATTTTAGTGGAAAAAGTAGAGACTCAGAACCTGTTTAAAGACTGTGAGTCTCCTCACTGAAATGCATTAACTTCCTTTTAATTTGGAACCTCTGTGGGTCTGCTGCAGGCCACCAGTGCAAGCGCTTGATGGCTGTAGTCTGGGATACAGACTGACACTTTTTGCAGCAACAGTTAAGAGTGAGTTATTTCCATCCACTTTAGTACACCTGGAAAATTTACCTTCAGACTCCTGGTATTCCATTTCAGGTTGTTGGGATACACTAGACTGCACTCGATTCCTCAAAAGCCAGAGAGTCAGCATGATGTGGAGGCTGAGTCTGACCCTCTCAAACACATTCTTCAAAGCCAGTAACAAAAGTAGAAATAAATAACTTAATATCTTATCATAAGAATGGAGATACAAATATTTATGAGTGGGAAAAATATGTCCTTAAATATCAGTAAAGATTCTCTTGTTACTCAAATGCCTAAAAACTCTAAAGAGAAAAAAATGACCCACTACTTAGAGTTCATTACTAAAGTCATATGGCTATAGGTAATTTAGATGTAAATGAAATAAACTAAAAATAATGTAACCCTTGCTTAACAATGATGAAAATCCCCTGCTGTACCATTCATGAAAGAGAATTCTTTCTTCATTTGTTAAAAATCCATCCTCTAAACAAGGCATGGTAATTTATATCTGTAATACAAGCACTTGGGAAGTGGAGGCAGAAAGATTTTTAGCTCCAGCCCAGCTTGACCTGTCAGTAAGTTTCTAGGGAGTTTTGGTTGCACATCACAACTTTATCTAAAAAAAAAAATACTTAAGGTATTTCTGTCCTTAAGCCTCTCTCTCTCTCTCTCTCTCTCTCTCTCTCACACACACACACACACACACACGTGTATGCATATAAGAATAGCAATATGATACACATATATAAAAATCAAATATAAATACACACATAAATATTACATACATATATGTGTATATAAATATTTGTTTTTATAACTAGTAAATTATGAAGTCTTATAGACCTAAGTAGGTTAACCGGCTTCAAAGAACATGTGGCTATTGCCAAATCATATGTAGAATTCTGTAGATTAGAGTATTTTATATTTATCATAAGACACTTTCTTGCATTCCTCTTTTCTCAATGAGAAATGTAACCTACAGAAGCAAGACACCAGTAGTATTTTACAGATTTATAACAATGTATAGATATAATAATGAAATGACTAGAATCAATGCCTTCTCCCAGAGCACCCCCCCCCCGAAAAAAAAAAAACACTGCCTACTAAGTCAATGCCATTCTCAACTTGACACAGTATTGTTTCTCTTTATGCCTGGGCTGGTAGTACAGACAGTGGCTCCTCCTACTGATTTTTCACAGGAGAAAATGCTAGTAAGAAACCAAAGTAAAGTCACACAGGAATATTTTTGATGAAAAAGGCACTATCCTGAGTTTATTACCACATTGCAATAGATAAGTTTCCCAGTGAAGACTGCTAATGCTTGTAACACAAACATAAGAAAAAAACAAAGTGACTCCTGACAGCAGTCATTCCTAGGGACCTCTGAGGGGAGTCATTTAATTGCATTCAAATCCTGAAGAAGACCCCCATCTCCTGGGCTATACATAGAGTGGATCCTTAATACAATGTTACAAGATTCAGTCATATGAAGATCAAGAAAAGTTTGTTTTTATAAGATCAGAAAATGCTAAGATTTTTCTCACTCTATCTTGAAGAGAATTCTGTTTTCTTCTAATTGGAGTTGAGTTCGTTTGTGTTGTTTTCTCTCTTTATTATTTCAGTTAAAGATGTTTGCCTATTAAAAATGTTTTCCAATATAGCTTTTACTTTGATAATTATCAAAGTGCTTACCCAAATGAACTCCTGTGTCTGTGCTAATTAATTCTCCTTTTTATAAAGCAGGAGTTATTTGTCTTCCAGAATCTTAACTGATGACATCTAGACTTGTCCAAACTAATTTAGATTATTTATCAATTATTAAGATATAACGATAGACATTTTATATATTGTTGGCTGGTAAACATGTACTTTGATGAGCCTTTCATGTCAGGGAAGCATGGCAGCAACAAAGTACAGGGGACTGAGCAGCAAGCTGGTAACTCACAACTGCAACCACAAACAGGAAGAATAGTAAGCAAACTGGGGGCACGGAGAGGCCTTCAAATCTCAAAGCTGATCCTAATCACATACTTTTCTGGGAAGGTCACACCTCCCAAAACTCCCCAAGGAGCACCAACAATTAATGACCAAATGGGTCACATTCTCACTCATAAAATCATATTCTACTTCCTGGCATCCATAGGCTTGTGGCCATATCAAAATACAAAATACATGTAGTCTAACTTTGGAAGTTCCCATAGTCTCTTAATCTTGACAATTTAAAAAGTCCAAAGTGTCTTCTGAGATGCCAATCACTCTTTATAAAAATGAAAAAAAAATTAAATACTTCCAAAATATAAGGACACAGAAGTTACATTATCATTCCAAAAGGGAGGGATTGTAGATAGTGTAAAAAACTTAACCAAGGTAAGACTGTAACCTACCATGGCAAACTCCAAATCCTGAATCCCTGTGTACAATATCAAGGGGCTTACGTGGATCTTTGCTTCTGAATTGCAGTCTCAAACACAACTCTCCCTAGAGCTGGTTCCACTTATTGTAGACAGCTAGCTCTCCTATGAAGATATTTCATGGTTCTGGCATCTTGGAGTCTCCCACACAAGCCAGGTTTCACTTTCACCGACTCATGCAATATAGTATGCACGTATAAAAGCCTCAAAAATTTAAAAGTTAAGTTTTAAGGGAAATAAGTTTATAATGCAACCTGTCTACTTAGGTCTATAAGACTTCATTACCTGTTAGTTATGAAACCTATCTTATAGAGCTAAGTAGGTTAACAGGCTTCAAAGAGCATCTGGCTATTGTCAAATCATGTGTAGAGTTCCTTAGATGAGAGTGTTTTACATTTACTAATGCAACTAAAGCAACAAAGGAAATTTTCTCAGCTCTAGTTGCATTGATACATGGGCCTTGATCAAAGTAGGAGTTCTATTGTATGAATGGTGATAAATATGAGCTATATATTTAGAAGTTTTTGTAACAAATAATGGTGATAGATAAAAATAACAGTGTTTCATATGTAAGGATATGAAGCATACTGTCCCTGTATTTTGCAAAAAAAAAAAAAAATGAGCCTCCATTTTTGTGAACCAGAAACTCTAATGTCTAAATCAAACAAATTCAAAAGCTAATGTCTTCTAAAAATTTTCTATATTAATAATTTATCAATAAAATATTTAATTAAGACATGTATCACTACTTTTACACATTTGTGTATCTGAATCATTTTATAAAATAACTCAATAAGAACAAAAACAATGACTTATTTTCTTTTAGATTATCTAGCATAATGTGTTATATTTCTTCCAGTAGCTAGTGATACTTGTTTGTTTTTAAACAGTCTTAAATGCATGGCTCTCAAAATTTCAATTAACATTTTTATTAGTTGAATTAGATTATCTTTATAAAATCTATTTTTCAAACTGCACAGAATTCTTGGTTGGGAGTCATGTAACTTCTCTGGGGAAAAATGCCTGAAAATGGCATGAGCAGCTCTCCTTGTGGCAAGATCCCTGGAGAGTCTGATGCACTTGGCAAGGACCTGTGAACAGTTTATACATAATTCCAGGCATGACCAAGGAGTGTGTGTGCTACAGACTCTCCGTGCTCTCACTATGCTAGCTATACTGCTGGCCTGAATGAGTCATAGTAGGTCATAAAGTTTAATATTACATATTTGCATAATTTTTCTGAGAAGAATGATTTTAACCTTAAGAGATTTAGAGAAATGCTATTAAGTAGATGGTAGCAAGAGTTAATGGGAACATTCAAAGAACAGGGAATGAAAGAGAATCATAGAAACTCACTGTTCCTTCATTTCTAATAACTGTGCCAATAACCCAAGAAGTTAAGGGAGATAGAAATAAGGACAAGGGATGAGAAAGACCAAGTACTAAGAGTAAGTCTCCAGATTATGTTGCTTATATGATAAATGGGAAAACATGGCATGCCTTCAGAGGGGATATAATAGTACAAAGTATAGAATGGATTAAGCCATCTCTGGCTGGTGAGTTGATCATGAGAACCCAGATACTACCAGATGTAAATATTAACCACAAGAGACAAAACTGTCTTTCACCTTGTGTGATGCTGTAAGTGCATATGCTGCCAAATGGGCACCCTGTTCTACTGTAGGCGTGCCTAGTTAGAGAAGTTCTTTTGTAGTTTGCGAAAATGCTTATGCTTCTGATGATAGAGATATAGACCAAAAAGGTAGTGGCTACCCATCAAGAGTTGGGAGGCAGAAGGGGAAAGAGACAGGGTAACTGTTTTTAGAAACTTAGGAAGTAAAAACTGATTGTAGAACTATTCATGCAAACCATTGAAACTATATAAAGATGGCTCAGAATATCTGGAGCCACTTGCTTGAAAAACAACAGGTGATCACAATTCTTCTTGGTGCTGACTCCACATATCCACCCCAGGTCCACAAATTCATCTGAAGCAAAGCCTCCAACAAATTCTCAAGTTAATATTTTAAGTACTAAATATGAGAATTCATTTATGATTAAAGGTGGGGTAGTTAATAATCCATGTTTATAGTCATGTACATATATTGTTTAATGATTTATACTACAAAGTACATTTTAGAAACAGCAGCTTTGAGCATGTTGGGTTATGCTTATATCTTCTCATCTGAATGTGGAGATAATCAAGCAATACTTGAGGATGATTCCAATACTTTTTAAAGCATAAAGTGCCTAGACTAGCATTTGGCATATAGTTAGTGATTGGTAGTTATTAGTATTAATAATTAAAGAATAGGAGAGCACACTTATGCTAAGACAAGAACTTCACACGGTGACATAGGTTCAGTGGCTCTTTCCAAATATTTTTCCCCATAAAAGAAACAATTCTTTATACACAAAGATTGGTCTCTTGCTTCACATATTCTTTTGTAAAAGTGCGTGTTTCAGACTTATGCTGGGCACAAAAAGAGAATTTGGTAAGAAATCTTGAGTTTCAGTGATAGCAAAATGTACTTTCCCACTGAGGAAAATAAAAACACATTAAGTAGCACAACTCTCTTTAAAGTTACAGAGGTTAGGAAGCTGGGCTGATAAACATTTGAATTGAAGTTCTCCCACCTGGAAGCCAAATTTTTACAGCTTCCCTTGTGTGCTTTAAAAGCCAGTATTTTCAGATTTGGGTACTTATGACCTTTTACACTAAGCCTGATGGTCAAAAGGTTCCTACTGATGGATCATTTTAACAAATGTAATATTATACTTTCTTGGCATATGCATGCACATTGGATATGCTATTTCTCAGTTAATAAAGTATTCATCACAGCAAAATTTTGTTGTAAAGAGGAAATCACAAATAATAAAAAATATTAAGCTCTACAAATAAAGTTTCCAGATAAAGTTAGCTAACTATTAACATCCTTACAATACCTACAATTATGTTAAGAACATTAATAATTTAAAATGTTCCTATTTGCTCAATGAAAGGCTTATTAAATACATATTTCATTTCTGCATAAGAGTCTGCTATAAGCCATACACTTTTTTGAGATTAACATACTTTAGTACATATTATCTCCTATAATAGTCATTACTATGACATAAAAATAGTGAATTTAAGACAAAAGCAATTTATCAGAAAAAATTAAAATAATAAAGCAAAATAATCACCATTTAGGTGTGTTTACCAAAATTAAGAAACTAATTTCCAGCTTTCAAACTTGTTTGATTAATGAGGTAAGCTATAGTTTCACATATATGTTATATGTAGATTACAGAGCAGATACAAAGAATTAAAGAGGTTGTAGTGAGGTTTGAGGAATTCCCAAGAGGCATGACTGAAGGCTGAAAGCAGAGAGAATTTTGTTTCATTTTTTTTCTGTTTTGAAAGTCTCAGCACACATAAGACCACCACAAACTCAAGTAGATAAAACCTTAGCACAGAGGAGAGGAAGTGGGTACAGAGCCCCACCACTAGACAAGAAGCTACTTAAAACTGATGGCTGCTAAGGGAGGGAAAATCAGGTATCTCCAGTCAAGTGACACTGGGTGTATCAACCAACTCCAGGGAAGGGCAATGCTCAGTAGAATTTATCCAACACAAACACGATTCCATGTTTATTTGCTTGAGAGAGAGGACCAAGATGCTGTATTGGCAGGGAGGTAGGGTAATCTGGGAGGAGTTCAGAAAGGGGAAAGAATATGATCAAAATATATGAAATTCTTAAGGAATACATAAAAACATTTTAATTATTTCTTTCACTTTTGAGATTATAATGTAATTACATAATTTTCCCTTTCCCTTTCCTGCCGCCAAACCCTCTCATATGCCCTACTTTGACACTTTCAAATTCATGACCTCTGTTCTTATTGTTATTACATGCATATATGCATATGATTATCCATACACAGTCCGATATACATCAATATAATATACTAAATATGTAAAATGTAAAATTTATCAGCAGGAATACGATGATGAACCCTCTTGTAGGTCTGTTGTAGAGTAAATCTGTTGGGTCAAAGTTGGGCTGAGCTTCAGGGTTAATTCCAATTGTAAATTCAAGTATGGAATCCTGAAGGCCATAGAGGTGAAGGTCAGGGTCAGGTCAAACAGACAATAGGAAAAATGGGAGCAGTACCAGACCAGATGGAGTGATGGATGGAAGGAAAACAATTTGTATAATTGATGCCAATAGTAAGAACAGTGCCTAACGGAAGCTCCGGGGTAGTCAAAACTTTTCTGTGGACCTTGATACATACTCCAGGTGATTTGATGAGAGATTGGTGGGGCCCATCATTATCATAGTATTGTGTCTTTTTTTTTTTTGAGATCTCTGTGATAATGTTATACCCATCCTTTGTCTCATAGATTCATTAAATTCTCAGTCTGGTTTTCTTGGTGTGATTTTAATATATTTATGTTCTTATATAGTCCATATTTTCTTCAATAAATTTATAGTGTGGTTTTTTTTTTTGAATTTTAGAGATAAGTTATTTATCTGTCTGTGAGTCGTGGGCAATGCCAGACAGATTGTATTGTTTACTTGCCCACCAAAGTGCATAGTCATCCTGCCTCTGTGTCTGCAGTCCAAACAGAGTCAACTGCTGTCTGTGAGCTGGATTCTCTCAGAGGAAGGATTAGTCTGAAAAAGGTTTTTAAATACAATGTGGAGTAACTTAGAGAAGGGCATACTCTTAATTTACCTTAAACTCTTGATAATCCTCCCGCTTAAGCATTCTAAAAGCTGGGAATATTCTTATGAAACATTATGCCTAACTCTTTTAAAATTTAAACTCTGGACATTTAAACTTCTCATAGTTTACTATTTCTACAGTTGAAAAAGATGTTTTGTTAAAAGTTGGCGGCTTATAGTTTTCTACGAGGATAGTGTGATATATAAAAATATTTGGTCCTTTCCCAAATCAGGGCTCCTATAAAATATGTGAATTTACTATTCAAATTCTTCTTGGCTAACCTTCTTTTACTAGCAGATGCAGGGGCTGTTGAAGGTGTATGAAAAGCACTGAGCCACAGAGCATCCTTGAGAGATTTCACAGATTTTTCTACGTGAAAGCAAGTAGGATTCAGAAACTATTTGGTGACATTAAACACTACAACATGCTTTGAGTAATTTTTGGGTGTTATGCCAATTAGAAAGCTTGGGGTCACTGATTAAATAGCTAGATGTTACTAATTACAAAACCTTTTGGTGGTAATTAAAAATCTATTTTAATTAATGACAAAATGTTAAAAGGAGTTAGTTATCTCTGCAATTGGAGCATTTTACATAAATTAGAGGACTATACTCTCCATCACAGGCTTAGTGATTTTAACTTAGCTGGTGGTAATGTAGTATTCTTGGATTTATTAATGATGTTGAATGCAGCAGGTAACCAAGGATGTGAAAAATACAGTGACTTAGTCTTAAACACTGAAATTAGTGAAAAATATTCAATTTTTATTTCTAATTATGTTGGTTGCATATAAAAACTCTTCTGTTAATCTGAGTCACTTAAATTAATGAATTGATATAATTAATCATAAAGCCTACTTTTATTCATAATTTACTTCTACTTTCACTCAACCAATCCATTTAGCTTCTTTTAAATGAGGGGGGGGAACTATTTAAAAATACACCTTGGGGACTTAAGCTCAGTGGTAGAGCGCTTGCCTAGCAAACGCAAGGCCCTGGGTTTGGTCCTCAGCACCAATAAAAAAAAATGTAATGCACACACAGGCATATAAAAAGTTGATGATTATGTAAGTGTATGGTGTTAGAGATAATCAGAGAGACAATGCCGACTATCAAAAAATGTATGGCTTATATACAAAGAGTAAAGAAGATTTTTTGAAAGTACTTGAAAGGCATTATTTCCTTGATTTTATTCTCAGCCCATTTGTCTGTTCTTTGTATACAGAGATGCTACTAATTCCAACTGTAGAAGTTCCCTGGTGGTGTTTTCTGGGTCGTTTTATGTATAAAATCATATCATCTGGCAGAAAGGACACTTTTACATTTTCGTTGTCTACCTGTTTGCCCTTAACCTCCTTTGACTATCTTGCATGTATGGAGAGAGCAAGCATCAGTGTCTTGTTCCTGATTTTAGTAGAAATGCTTGGGTTTCCTATCCATTTAGATGATGTTGGCTATGGTCTTGTTTTAAAATATCTTAATTGTGTTGAAATAAGTGTCTAGTCGCTCCACGAGTTTTATCATCAAGAGATGTTGGACTTTGTTTGGGGCCTTTCCTGATTCTAAAATAAGACATTTTTTTTTTTTGCCCTTTCAATCTGTTTATGTGATGGATTGTGTTTATTGGGTTACAGGGATCTAATTAGAAGAGGAGGAAGAAAGATCTTATGCATCAGACATGGTAGATGTCTGCAAGAAAATAACATTTCCCAGACCCAAATGGGCTGATAGATACAGGAACTCACAGGGATTGTGACAGTATGCACAAGCTCTGCAAAAGTACAAGAAAATGCCAGGGTGGGAAGGAGAAGTGGTACAAAGTCCCACCCCTAACCAGGGTATTTGAATTGATAGCTGCTAGAAGAGAAAGATTTTTTTTTCCAATGGATTGACATTGGGTATATGAACTGTAGTCCAATGCAGGATTCAGAGTAGTTGCCCAATGCAAAATAGATTTTATTTTTTTAATCTCTCTCTCTCTCTCTCTCTCTCTCTCTCTCTCTCTCTCTCTCTCTCTCTCTCTCTCTTTCTCTCTCTCTCTCTCTGTGTGTGTGTGTGTGTGTGTGTGTGTACGTGTGTGTGTTGGTTTTATTTGACAAGGGAGAGAGAGAGACAGAGAGAATGAACATAAAGTTGAGTGGGTAAGGAAAAAGGATAGATCTAGAAGGGATTGGAGATCAAATGGGGAAAAATAACAACAATTTATACTGCAGGACTTTTTTTTTTTTTAATTAAAAATAAAGAGCCAAGAAGATTCTATTCAAAAGGGTTAAAATCAACAGATATTTAACTGCCTTCAAGTAGAAGGTAAGTCTGTGTTGTGAAGCGGTAAAAAAACAATAACCATCACCCAAGGATGGCCAACATGATTGAATCATCTGTGTTTGCTGATTGGCACACAGTGAACTCAGGCTCCCATCCACTCAGAAAGACAGGATGCCTGGAAGCTCAGATTTCTGGATAATTTTATTTCAAACGTATGTTTCTCGGGTTTTCAAAGATATTTTTAAGTGGTGAAGCTTCTAAAAGGTTTACATCTCAATGGGACAGGGAAAAGATTAAAAAATTTCCAATTTTCTGATGTGTATATTCTACGAAAAGGGGGGTCAGAATCTATAACTAGGAAGAAATCAGTCTGAAGTTTAGTCAAATTGAGAAAACTCTGTTTACTTTAACATTCTGGAACTTCGGATTTCTGCCTAATGAAAAGGATATGTAGACACATTACCCCAACGTGATCAAGAAATTCTCTGGTTCTACATGCTTTTAACATTGTTCCTAGCTGTGTTGTCATTATTGTTTGTTTCTGTTTTTCTCTTTCTTTTCAGAGCCACAAATCCATGTGCATCTTTGGAGAAGAAATCAGTCCACCTTCTTTAACACAACTTGTTCAATATGTATGGGCTTCTGGGCTTGAACCTTAACACCAAGAAGCCACACTATTTCTGAGTGAAAAGATGTCAGAGTTATCCAGTACATACACACGCACACATAGAGTGGATTTTTGCTCACTACTGATTATTTTCTATAAGAAAATTGGGATTAGCTTTCTGTGACATAAAGGAGACTAGCACTGATTCTTAAATCATTAATAGCTTTTCTACAAAAATGTATTATATGTAAAATTATATGACTTTATAAATAAACATTCAGAGTAAAATCTGTGTAGTTATGTGGCTTGTATGAACAATAGAGGTTGAATTTCACTTTCTAATATATTTGAATATCTAATAATTATTTAGTTAAGAATTTCATTTGGTCTCAGCAATGGAAATGTAAATAGCCTTGTATATTATATTAATTGACTTAATGTCTTTAAAACTTTTGGACATTACCATGATGAAACTACTCAAATAGTTAAAAAGACTCAAAATATTCATACATGTTCAAGGTAAGCATAAGTATTGAGGAATCATGATGAGTACTTCTAGGGACAGTCTCCAAAATAATCAGTTGAAAGTCATAGTCAAATGGTTTTGTTTTTTCTTAAAGCAAGCCTGTTCCCACTTTTTTTTTTCTTTTTCGAGACAGGGTTTCTCTGTGTAGCTTTGTGCCTTTCCTGGAACTCGCTCTGTAGACCAGTCTTGCCTTGAACTCACAGAGATCTGCCTGGCTCTGCCTCCCAAGTGCTGGGATTAAAGGCATGTGCCACCACCGCCTGACTGTTCCCACTCTTTTACAGGACTCCTGCCCATGGATATGCAATGCTACTTAGTCACAGCAGAGGGAATTATTTCTGAGATGAAACAATATGCTTACATTCACATATGGTAAGGGAAGATCTGATTGGCTTACTGTACCTACCTCTGCTGAGGCAAGGTCAGATTGAGAAATAAATATCAAGTTGTTAGAAAAGAAGATTACACAAAAGAAAAAAAGTGAGTGACTTTTTATTAAATGTGTCGTTGAAAAATTGAAATGTTGCCTCATCAAACTAGAACATTTTGAAAATTAATAACCAATCTTACTTAAATTATTGTTTTTCTTAAAGCTATTATTTAAAGTTTTGATAATGTTAAAGGTTTATATTTATGTGTGTATTTCCCCAATAGTTTTAAAATTGAATAACAAAAATTAGTTATACATTATTGCTCATAGAGAAACAGGACAATCTTGGCTATCATAACATAGAAGTTTTCTTTTACTTTGGTTATATTCAATAAAGATTTTAAGTTGGCTTTTAACCACTTTGATTCTTTAAGTTAGTCATGACCCTGCTATGGACTTTGCCATAGTAAATTACTGCATATAATGTAAAGAAAAGAACAACATTGTAAGTAGCACTGTAAGTGATTTTTCTTAAGCAAAGCTTTATTCAGATAAGAGGGAACAGCTGACACTAGATTGAAACAACTGAATGTTTGCCAATTGAACTCAGCCTCACTATTATCACTGCACCAGGTAGCTAACATGGTAATGACTGTTATTCATATTAACTGGAGCTATTAGCAATGTTCAGAAACTTGACTCTTGTTGATATTGAGGAGGGCTGGAGTTATTCTTTCTCAAGTGTTGTTACAAAAGATATCAAGAAAATATTCAAAAGCTACCCTTTTCAAGTAAATTTTGATGACATACAGAATCTAGAAATATCATGAAAACTGACTTTCTCATTGCTTCTAATATAAATAATGATTGAAGGAAATTCTAAACTTTCCAGTGCCAATCTTCTGTTCAATAAAAACTAAGTCAGAGTACTTGAGGTGGAAGTGAATAACTAAAATTAAATATAGAGGGAAGTATTGGGATTCCTGAGCAAAAATACATCTAGCCAGGGGTTGGGCAAAATAACCCAACTTCTAAATATCTTATTATAAAAGAGTTTGCAGTATTTGGATGATAATGTACTGATACCAACACTTTTTGAGATGTCACAATATTAGCTGATGGTTTATGATCAAATAAACTTATAAGGATCAGTCTATTGAAGATTTACTTGAATTTGAGCTTTTGAAATCTGCTGGTCAAATTTTAGGCTGGCAAAGGCTTCCTGCAAGCTGTTGCATATTGGTCATGCTGAACTCTATCCAAACTCTCCTCTACTCCTGCTGTGTTTATAGATGATATCAAGAACAACATCTGTATCTAAACCTCTGTTTTGAGTTTTTTTGTATCAAGATAGAAACATTATAGCCTATACAGTAAGATGCCTAGTTTGGTAAGGTGTAAATCTGAGAAATAATTTAAAATAATCATGCCTAAGCCAGGTATCACACACAGGGTGCCTCTGTAATTCCAGCAGCTGATGATCTGGTGCAGCAAAACCACATGGTTTAGAGCACCAGTGCTACTTGTGAAATCTGGGTTCAGATCAAGGAAAATTAAACAATAGCAAAACATCAACATGTTTAACTCACATCACTCATCTAGTAAAGGTACTATATTAAACCTCGGGTATAAGATTTACTGATTGTATTTATGTGCACATGTCTAATGTCTATGTGGGGGTATGCCTCACGTGTGTAGGTGTCTGTGGGTGCCAGAAGAGGGTGTAATATCTTCTTGAGTTGAGGCTACCAATTGTGAGATACCTGATTTGAATGCTTGATATGAAACTCAGTGCTCTGCAAGGGTACTGGGCACTGATGAATAATCTTTCACCCCCTGAACATAATTTCTAGAATGTTGCATTATAAATTTAATATCTATATAATGAAATTTTAAAAATCTGATCAGGAAATGAATAAATAAAAGACACCATTAAGTATGAAGAGAGAAAAGCTCAAGGTCTGTGTGCTTTATCTTGGAAACTGAACCAAATGATCTGATACATTCTCAATCACCAAGCCGCAGATAGCTCTTGTGTTAGTGAACTTTGTGTCACTGGAAAATGAGCCTTAAGGAATCAACTTTAAAGAAGAAGGAGCTGTTTGGGTTATGGTCTCAGATAGTCAAACCCACAGTTACTTTGCCCCAGTGCTTTTGTATGGTGATATTTTATTTGTGCTGAAATTTGATTTTATTTGTATGTTAATAAATAAAGTTGCCTGGGAGTCAAGCTAGTAGCAACCCATAGCAGAAGTCTGGCAGTGGTAGCACTCACCCTTAATCCTATCACATGACAGGCAGATCTCTGTGTGTTCAAGGACATAGCCAGCTTGGAGACACACGCCTTTAATCTCAATACCAACCATAGAGACCTGGAGGTCTATATAGACAGGTAGTGACCAGAAGTCATGTGGTTGGATTTACAACCAATGAGAAGGCAGAACAGAAAGTCAATAAAAACACAGACACACAGGAAGTAGGTCTCAGAGGAAGGATGGCAGTGGCAGTGAGGGGTAAGAATATGGTCTTGGTCTCAGCTCTTAGCTACTGATCTCTTACCTCTTGGGCTTTTAACTCTGCATTTGGCTTTGTGTTTCTTATTTAATAAAACTGTTTGGAATTACACCTACACTTTTGGGCCTGGGAAATCATGACAGATGGTTGTAGCCAAAGAACCTAAGTCTCTGTGTGGCAGCCAGAGAGAAACAAAGAGGGAAATGGTGTCTGCAGTTTAAATTGCCCTGGGAGAGTAAGTCCCCCTGACAGAGCTTCCTCCGCTAAGTCCACTTCCATAAAGTTTCACCAAACCATAATATATCTCCAAGTGTTCAGATGAATCTTAAGTCTTGTGAAATCACTGTGCTGTGTTTCAGTGTTCAGTCTTTACAGTATTGTATTCCTTAAACTAATTAGGAAAAAATGCCAAAAGTTAACTCACATACTAAAAAACAGCTGTCGATAAAAAGGCTGTGAGTGAACATGGAGGATACTGTTGTGTGACACACTGTGCTTGAATGCTTTGTCTTTCCATCCTGTTGCTTGTCCACATGGTAGAAGCTTCCTTCCCATGCCAGCTCCTCTGTGACCATCACTGGAGTGGGTGGACAGGAAGGGTGCTAGAAGTGTGCTCATGAGGTGTCAGATTGGTGAGCATTGTGGTCTGAGTTCCTTACTTCTCAGAATTGTGAGACATCCATTTCTGTTGTGTGAGTGCGTTAGAGGGATGATGTGTCAAAGCAGCCAGGCAAAGTGGCATTTCCACAGCTTCTTCTACCTGCTTCTATTGATCAGGACCAAGTCACATGGCCATAGGAAACTAGCTGCTTAAAAGAATAGAAAATGTGTATTTCTTTTCTGGTCAACAAATACAATTTATTCACCTATTCTATTCCAGGTATATCTGAAGCTTCCAATCTAAGGGTGATCATACAAAGTTGGTCAAAATCCAAGATTCCAAGATACCATACCATTGTGTTCTTTGTTCTAGGTTCTTAGGTCTATCCTGTGAGACCTTGCCTTATGCTTTCAACTGCTTTTTATTTTATTTATTGAAAATAATTTTCATATAATATATTCTAATCATGGTTCCCCTCTCTATCTCCTCTCTATCCTCTCCACCTACTCACTCATCCTATCCCAAGCTTTCCTTCTCTTTCTCTTTAGAAAAAAAAAAGACATACAACAATGAATTTTAAATTTTAAAAATTTTAAAATGCAAAGAAAAAGCACAACACATACACAAACTCCATTAAGAAGACAAAATGTGTTGGCAATCTAATGCTGGGCATGGGATCTGCCCTTCAGCATGGTTTATACACCCAATGAGACTCAATTGGAGAAAGCTAAATTTTTCTTTGAGTGATTTTCAGCTGGAGATGACTTCTTGGTTAGGAATGAGAGCTCATGTCCACTTCCCCCTCTCAGTGCTGGGACCTCATCTGTCTTGAATTTGTGCAGGACCTTGCTTGCTGCCAAAGCCTCTATGTGTGTCAGTTCTGTTGTGACTGGGATACACTGTTTTCCTTGATATCATCCATCCTCTCTGGCTCTTACAACCTTTCTGCCTGCTCTTCTATATATCTCCTTGAGCCCTGAGGGGAGAGTTTTGATGAAGATGTCCTGTTTAGGACTGAGTGTTCCATGGTCTCTCACTCTCTGCAGAGTGTCTAGTTATGGATCTATATATTTATTAGTTCCCATCTACTGTAGGAGAAAGCTTCTTTGATCCTGGCTGGGTGGGACACAGATCTGTAGCTATAGTGGAATGTCACGGCATCATTTTGTTACTATGTTCCTTTAACAGAATAATAACATTCAGATTTCCCCTAGACCCACAACCTATCATTTCTTTACATATACTTTTGGGCGGAGGGGAATTCTTCAGATAGGATCTCACTTAGCTCAGATTCATCTCTATTCTTTAAGAGGCCCAAGATTTCCTTGGACCCTGGTCCTCTTTTCTACATCCCTCAAGTGCTGTGATTATAGAGGTGAACTACACCCAGACTTGTTTATTTGTATCAGGTAAATTCATTTCCCAGTCTGGTATTATAGAATTAAGCTTGGGCATCTCAAGTCAATCACCATTTAGTAGGCATTCTTGATGGTAAGAGGTAAATAGGAGGTGATTCCCTTTTTCATGTGCTCAAATAGGTGAAAAACACCCTTCTGCACTTTGGTATTAATACTTCAGAGTCTTATGCTGGAAACTTTGGGTGAATAAAAAGTTAATGAGATCTGATAAGCATATGATAAAGTCTACACTCATCCATTTCTCTGGAACTCAACCACATCTATTCTCTTAAAGTATCTCCCACTGGTGCTTCCTGAAAAGGGAACAAGAATACAATATTGCTTAACTCTAGTTTTGCTTCTGTCAATTATCATCTATCCAAGTGTTTGGATCTCTTGAAGAACAAAAACATACAAAAAAAGGGAAAATGTCAATTTTTAAAATTCTCTTATTAAGGTAACCATGTGTATGATTTATCTTTATTGGAATGGATCTGAGCCAAGTTTTATCAGATAAAATACATATTTCCAGACGAACCTCAATTTCAAACAGGAACAATAAATGGTAAGTATTATTTTAAATCTCATAAGCTAAAACTATTGAAAAAAATACTGCTTATTTGAAATTCAGATTTTATTAAGTAGAATAGGTTTTTATTTGTTAAAATTGACAATCTTAGCTTACATAATTTATTTTATCATAATAGTCATTCTCTCTATATATATGTATATATACATATATATGTATATATACACACATATCTGAATGGATTATAGAAAGCATAAATATTATGCTTTATCTCAGTTACTTTCAAACTTTCAAATAGGCAAAAACCCAACCTGGTTCAAGGCAAAATGTGAAGTCTTGGCCATTGTCTGTCATTTGAATATAAGTTCTGTGTGCCTAGAAGCTGTACATTTAACTAGTCTTTCATGTTAGATCAGAGTTAATATTTTCAATTACCTTTCAGTACCACCTTACACCTATTCAGTACACCTATTTTGGTTTGTGGTTTTATTTCTGTGTCTGTGTTCTGTTTTGTTAAGGGAAAATGTCAGGAACCTGCAGATGATCAGCTTCCATACAAGACCTTTGCTGGTCTTCCAACCGAGTGCTGCCCACTAAGTGGTGCTGCTGAGATTAGATTGCTCCCACTTGCTCCCTCAGTGACTTTCATATTTTAATAAGACCATTTGTTATAGTTAGCTTCTCATGTTAGAGCCATTAGGTTTTATGGGAAACAGCATATCATTATCTCAGTTGCATTTTGAACCATTTGGGATGCTTTTAAGTTAGGGTGATTTTTTTTTTCCCTCTGTCTTAAATTTTCATTCACTGGTGCCTATGTGCCTGTTCAGCTTATTTTTATCCTCATGTTGCTTGATCTTATTTTGTCAACTCTGTTCTGCTGAAGTGGCTGTTGAAGCTTGGGAAGACTTGCCTCAAAAGCAGTTGACTAAGAAATTCACTGTCTAGAAAGAAGATTTGCACCTGAAGATTTTCATGTTCTCCCCCACCCCTCGCTCTCTCTCCAAAGAAAGAAGTATTTAACAGTATGCATGTCTACCCCTGCCAATTCATATTAGGGAATTAAGCATGTAAATAAGAATTCCATAGAGCATATCCATAACAGTCTCAAATATTAAATCTATTTTTAAAGACTTTATTCTGTAACTAACAATATCACTTACACATTGAATGACATCATAAGAGAATGATCTTATATAGTTTTAAACACAAGAGAAAGAGAAAAAAGTAGGTTTAAAAAACCCCTCCTTCCAGATCAAATTTAAACAACAGTAACAACAACAAATTGCTCTTGTAAGTGGGCCAATACAGCAAATGTATCCAGTGACTAGTCCTGTCTCACTCATACTGCACTAATGGTCATATGGAATTAAAAGAAGAGCCCAATGTTCACAAACACTGCCTCAAAAAAACACACATTCAAATCTTTTAGAATGCAAAAACTGGTTCTTGCTCCTTTGATACACAGAAAGCTGAAATCACATACTCACTAAGAATATATCCTCTTTCATTACAAGTGCATGATTTTTCTTATACTTCTGCATTCTTCATCACCTAAGGTTATTTTCACATGACTATTATGAAACACTGGAGGCTGAACCATTACTAAAGATGAGAAACATGTAGTTCACAGTACTAAAGAATCAAAAGAATGCTACTTCATCTGCTTGGTTTCTGGTGAGGGCCATGTGCTGCCTCACATACAGCAGAAAAGCAGAAGGGAAGAACATACAATGGAAATCTCTGGTCTAGAGAGAGAAAAGAATGAGTTCATGCTGTTCATGTAGATCTCATGCATTTCTCGGTCATTGGATGATCCCTTTGTCTTTCTTCGGGTCCTGTTTTCTAGGTAGCCTCCTTGGAGTTGTGAGTAGCAGTCTAGTCATCTTTGTTTTGCATCTATTATCCTCCTATGAGTGAGTACATACCATGTTTGTCTTTCTGAGTCTAGGTTACCTCACTCAAGATGATTTTTTTCTAGATGGACATGAGTGGGGGTAATTAAGGGCAAGGGTTAAGGGAAAGAGAGCTTAGGGGAGCGGGAGATCCCAGCTGAATCAAGAACAGAGAGGGAGAACAAGGAATAAGAGACCATGGTAAATGAAGATCACATGAGAATAGGAAGAAGCAAAGTGCTAGAGAGGCCCACAGAAGTCCACAAAGATGCCCCCACAATAGACTACTGGCAATGGTCGAGAGACAGCCTGAACTGACCTACTCTGGTGATAGGATGGCCAAACACCCTAATTGTCATGCTAGAAACCCCATCCAATGACTGAGGGAACCAGATGCAGAGATCCATGGCCAGGCCCCAGGTGGCGCTCCAGGAGTCCAAATGGTGAGAAAGAGGAGGGTTTGTATGAGCGAGAATTGTTGAGACCAAGGTAGGATAAAGCACAGGGACAAATAGCCAAACGAATAGAAACACATGAACTATGAACCAATAGCTGAGGAGCTCCCAGATGGATCAGGCCCTCTGGATAAGTGAGACAGTTGATTAACTTGATCTGTTTGGGAGGCATCCAGGCAGTTGGACCAGGTCCTGTACTCAGTGCATGAGTTGGCTGTTTGAAACCTGGGGATTATACAGGGACACTTGGCTCAGCCTGGGAGCAGGAGACTGGACCTGCCTGGACTGAATCTACCAGGTTGAATTCAATCCTCAGTGGAGTCTTTGCCCTGGAGGAGATGGGAATGGGGGGGTGGGCTGGGGGGAAGCCGGCGCGGGGGGGAGAACAAGAGAATCTGTGGCCGATATGTAAAATTAAATTAAATTATAAAATAAAAAGAAAAAAAAGAGTGAGTTCAATTTACACTGTGTTAATCCTTTAATGGCAGTGGCTCTCCCCTGACCTATTGGTTCCTTCAATATCCCACCACTTATCACTATCATTACGTTTGGGAACAATACTTCCAGAATCTGAAAGTTATGGAATGAAAAACATGAGTCATATAAAATATTCAGAGCAATCATCTACAGTACACATAGAAAAAAAGCCCTAAGGAATTATTTTCACAAGTGTTAATCAGTGACTAAAAACAAAGTAGATCTTGTGTAACCCAAAGATTTTCAGTGTTGAGATTAGAAACTGTGGATTTTTCTAAATTATACATATGCTGGGGCTGGAGAAATGGCTCAACAGTTAAAAGCAGGGTGCTTTTCCTGAGTACCCGGGTTCGATTCCCAGCACCTACATGGCAGCTTACAACTGTCTGTAACTCCAGTTCCAGGAGAACTCATAATTCACACCAATGCACATAAAATAAAGTTAAATAAATTATTTAAAAATTATAGATATGCTTACCATTTCCATGTCTGGAAGTGTATACCACTGTTGAAATGTGTCCTAATAGAGGCATACATGTTCAGTCATACGCATACATGAGAAGGGAAGGAGCAATAGAGTCATTGATAGATAGATAAAAAAAAGGAGTTGTACAGAATACTGTTTGAGTAAAAAACAGACTCCTGTCGTGTGACAAGGTTGGCAGGTATAGAGAATTATGTTAACAGAAGTAAGCCATGATCTTACTTATATATCAGAAATATAGATAATATTTAATCTCATTTATATGGAAATATATAACAGATGACTTAGTAGAAATTAATAGTAAGCTAGTGGTTTAAAGAGATTGGGGAGGGAGGAGAGCAGAGATAGAAAAAAGGAGGGCCATTTCGTAAAATCTGATAGCAAGAGCAGAAGAACAAAATTCAGTATTTTATGGAATAACCTGGGAATGCAATTAATTACAATGCTTTATGTATCTCAAAATAGTTAAAGATTCTGAATCTACTAGCAATAAGAAGTAGTACAAGTGACAGACACGTTAACTACACTGAGTTAATCGTTACCAATATGTGGGAATCAAAACACCATACTATTTCTTGCAAATGCATACTAAATCTCTGTCAATAAAATTTTTAAAAATCAATCGATCAATCAAAATAAAAAGATAGTTTTGCCAAAAGAATGAGATATGACTCTCTGGAGACTGTTTTTTTACAGCGAGGTATAAAAACAAAATATTTCCTTCACTTATGGAAGCAAACATTTGTAAGAAGAAATGAACCAGAAATAATATCATTGATAAAATTATATTTTATTTCCTACTTATACTTTCTTTTTCACCATTTTTGATACTTCTTACATCATGTAACATTTTTAGTTTACTTACAAAATACTTACTGTGACTTCCTTACAGCCACATGACAGAAGAGATTTAGGCTGTAAGGTCTTTAAGGATCTTTACATTTTAAAAGCACACTGTGGATGACTTGAAAACTGGATGCCTGGAAAACCATTAGGAAACATAATATTTTATGTCTAATTAAATTACATATATATTGCATACAACTGTGTGTGAAAAGACATATAAATTAGTTAAATGAAGTTATACCAACTAGGAGTGAAAATGTCCTTTAAGTGCCATAGATTTATTTAACAAAAGTCACTAATTTCATGGGTGGGAAACTTCCCTTTGAGTCATTGGTCAAAGAGACTTCCAAAATAATGTATGCTGTTCTATTTGCCACTTGTTGCCTTCTTGAATTTGAAGGTAAAATCCTATTCCTAAAGATGCCACATGCAACAGACACAGAATATAGAGGACTCAGGTTGGACCTAACCTGAAACCTCCCTGGGGACTAGCTTTCATAGGTGTTTGAAAGTACTTTTCAAGCTGCCAAGATGGAAAAGCAATTAGAAATCTTATCCAGTGATAAAGACTACAAACTGAAATTCCCAGCCAAGAATGATATCTCCAATGTCACAACAGTGGTGTATATATCTTGGTGGTAATTGGATTTAAGGACATTGTTTAATACTCCCTGTATTCTATGTCTTACTGGTTTGGTTATGATATTCTGTTTCTCATTGACTGAAAATCTTAGAGACAACATGACAGAAATGTTGTTTGCACATTTAAATACAAGGCATAGGTAATTGATTATGAATCTAACAATTGTATATGGTCTTTTGTACATTTCCCATGGTTCAATACATATATTACACCTCTAATCATAAAAAGGTAAGGTGTATCATTCAATTTCCATCAATATAAAACCTTTTTAAAATTTTTCAATACATAATTAGCAATAAGATGCTACTGTATAACTCCAGTTAAGAAATTAGCAAGTATATCTTGAATGTAGTGAAAATATGTAACATGTTTCCAAAAATACTTCTATGACCATGGTATGCTCTGACATTTATATGTTGATATCTTACATATTTATGTTGATAATTTACACTGTATTTAAACATTAATTATTGAGACATTGCTTCTTTGGAATGAATTTTTCATGATATCTTAAGTTCCCCTAATATAATTTTACAGGATATATATATATATATATATATATATATATATATATATATATAATAATTTTTTCAAAACCAACTTGACCTACTGCTTGTCTTTCCAACTGCTGTCCAAAATCAAGCTTTATTTGTAAAAAATGTTCTAAACAATTGTTTTAAATAATATATATATATTAGAAATTCACCTAAGAAAGGATGGCTCATCAGATAAGGGAGTTTTCCTTAAGCCTGATACTTCTGTTTGATTCCCAGATGCACAGGATGAGAGAACTGAGCCAACTCAGGCAAGGTGTCCTCTGACCTCAGCCTCCTCCTAAGCCATTGCATGCAAACATGTGCCATAGCAGAGGGCAAAATTCTAAGATCTGGCATGATTGTTGTAAGCATATAATTTATACACTAACTCAGTTGCAGCTCACTGTGATTTACACTCTGTAAGGCAGCTTTTATCACTGACAGGGGAAATTGATTTATGGAATATCTCAAAAGCAGGAGTTATACACTGGCACTCAATTCACTGTCAAAGTTTCAAGAATTCTATGTTGAGATGCTTGATTGCCAATACTTTCTACCCACTGGTACATGTACTATGTTATCAAAAATCCAAAATATTATCTGAATCTTTGTGTATTTATTTAGCATTGTGCTCAATTTTGCTTAATCCTACAAAATTTCATGTATCCATTTTGCCTTTACATTTCATCTAAACATAATTAGTTTTCCACATCTATTTTGGCACATGATTTAGTGAGCATGCATTCCAAAGCTTTATCACAAATCTCCTATAAACCATTGATTACAGAATCTCTAAAACATTTTCCTCTTTGTGACATTCATGTGTGATATAGCCTACTTCGTACTTAACCAAAGGAAGCAGCTTGTCAACACAAGAAGCCTTTTTCTGAGGAGATTAGCCCTTTCCAATAACATCTCCTCTCCCCTTTCCAACCTGTTCACACACAGTGTCTCTTTTTCTGATGTAATTGCATCCAATAAATGAAATTTTCTACCTGTCCATATCCTTACCAATATGAGAGTTATAACTCACTTTTGGGTTGGAGATTTGTGAAAACACTTTGATAAAACACACGTGAGATACATGTTTATTTAGACATCCAGAAAGTTTGACATGAGCAGAGTGATGTTGATTACATCATGATCCAATCTTTAGACTTGTGATTCATATAGTAGCAACATTACTATTAGTATTGTGTGAATATCTATGCTTTGTATCAATGAGATATGCTAAACTTTTGAACACAGTCTCTGGCATCAGGTAAATGTATTTGCTATTGCTATTACACCTAAGGATATAGACAATAAGAGGTAAATTTCGTTTTAGATAACTTGTAGAAGCCTTAAAAGATTAAAAACCACCTTATTAATTATTTGAACATGAAACTCCCACAAAATAGATATTAAAGAATATCAATTACAAGGGTTTTGTTTTTAAATTTTTAAATTTTTTCTTTTGGTTTTCTGGTGGTTAACAGCAAATATTTTATTGGATCCCTAAGATACTTTAGAAAACTTGAAAATATTATGAAGAAAACTCCACTTATGAAAATTTAATGGGAGGCACAAGTGATAGTATTCAAGTAAATAAGCTACATAGAAACAATAATGATGACATTTACATATGTTTACTATATTTACATCAACATGATCATATTTGAACCAAGGATATTCACTCATTAATGCTTCCTTTAAGGTTGTCACACTTAGCTGGGTGGTGGTGGCACATGCCTTTAATCCCAGCACTCGGAAGGCAGAGGCCTGCAGATCTCTGTGAGTTCGAGGTTAGCCTGGTCTACAAAGCGAGTTCCAGGAAAGGCATAAAGCTACACAGAGAAACCCTGTCTTGAATCCTGCCCCCACCCCAAAAGGTTGTCACACTTAGAATAAAATAAGCTCTTTGCTGTAAATGACCTTGCAACAAAGCCATTACTGAACAAACACCATTTCCGATTTAAGATCACAGAAATTGTCAGCACATGGTATAGATATATTAGTACTACATTGCTAAGTTCCTAAAATTTCTTAGCCTCATATCAATACATTTCAGATACAAGCACCACAGATTATGTATCAAACATATACATCACACTACTCCCCACTACAACCAAACAGCTTTCCCTTTTCTTGTGTTTGTGTGTGTGTGTGTGTGTGTGTGTGTGTGTGTGTGTGTATGCCTGTGTGCACATGCCTTCATACCATCTATAGGCACATTGTGTATCTTATACTGTAGTAAAAATAAATAATTACAAGACTGACATGGTCTTAAACCATTCTTTCAACCCAGGTGGAAAAAAAAAGTGCCTTTATTGCCAGCAAGAACAAAAATAAAGTTCTTCAAAATATAAGGATACTTGCCAGGTTGCAACACATGATTCAAACTGTCAGTCTTACTAGACACACAGAAAAGTATTTTTACTAAAGAAGTATAGTCTTTAGAAAAATACTAAGCAGGAATGAGAAAGTCACATCAAATCTATAGTCACACACACACACACACACACACACACACGCACATATTCACACATGCACACATACACATGCATTCATGCATGCATACATGTATTCTCTGGATGTAACCTTCATTTGACCTAAGAAATTGAATGTTTCTAAAAAACTAACATTCTTTTACTAAAATTATATGATATTAAATACACTTAACACAGCATAAACAGACTACTACCTCATCTGAGAAGATACATCAGTCTTACTTTACTAGGGTTTTTTAAAGATAGGAACTGAGAAACATTATTTAGATAGTATAAATATTACTCCCTTTCCGGTATACCTTTAAATGACTCTGCTAACAGTGATCGTGTAACTGTCGTTGAAGGCATATTCTCATAAAATGAAAAGGCATGTAGTGTTCATAAACAAAAGAAAAATGGACAAACAACAAGGTATATACAGTACTTACAGGCTGTTATTACTCTAAAATTTGGATACAATTACGCAAATGTAGCTGCCCACATATATAAACTTAAACATGATGATCTATTTATATGCAAAGCTTTTGTGCTTTTACTATCAGATCTAACCACTATCCTCTCTCTAAGCTAGTTTTGAACTTATATTAGAATTAGTTTTATTGTTATTTGAAATTTTTATTTTTTAAAAAATCATAATATTCAAAGCCCATTTTTTATACCCATGACTCAGATTTTAAATCATCTTTTTTTAATGGCCTGAGTAGAAACAAACACTGATGGAGAAATGTTATGCTTAACGTGTGTTAGATACATTTATTGCTGACAAATTACCCTTGCTTCTGAGCAGGTTCTTTGAAGAAAACTAAGATTTGAGGTAGATAATAGATAGATGGTAGATTAAATACGTAGGTAGATAGATTAATGACAGACAGATAGGTAGACAGATAGATGCTGTAGATATTATAAATTGATGACAGATAGAAAGACAGACAGACAAGTGGATGGTGGAGTGATCTGAACTAAGTGTGCTTCTATAACAAGCAAATAAATGTTTGGTATACATCAAAACAAATATTCATTTGACTTATGAGATGAGAAGCTGTAAAAGCTAGAGAAAAGTCCCAGTGGATGACAAGGAGTTTCATGCAGTGTCATTTCATGATAGAAAACAGGAAGGATAAAGGGGGATCAATATGAAAGATCTGGATTAGGATAGGTTTGCTTTCGTTCTCATGATAACCTACGTAGCAGCAATCTATTCATGAGAAATGGGACTCATAACATTGTTCTCTGTTAGATTGGAGGTGAAATTCTCAAATCATAAACATTATAGAATATATTAAGATTACAGAAAAGTGGACATGAATATACATAGAAATATATAAACTTATATGACTTTCATGTTGACCCACCAAATTTAGTGACAGTACCAAAGGGTTCTTTTCTATCCATCACAGCCAATCAATGTCTTCTTTGTTCCAAAACTAGCCTTTTGGAAGCCCCCAGCATCAGTCTCTTTCTATTTATTTGGCACTATCTACACAATCTTGACGCCATTCATCTATAAGAATGTAAAATGAGTATTTCCCAATCTGCTACCCACTGCCCCACATGGAGCACCTGACATAAATGCTATGAGTAAAAATACTATTTTCATGTCATTATTATTTCATCTATTTGGTATATAGTTCACTTGTTTTTACTTATGTTGAATACAACCTTTGTTTTCATTTCTTATTTCATGTTAATTATTGACAAGTTAGACATATGCTGAAGAATTTACCCAGGAAAAGCTGTTTCTATTCCTATTCTCTTGTTCTAATTTCCTATTAACCCCTCATAAATCAACATCTCAATTAAGATCTGCTATTTCCTAACATGACAAAATATACCCATGTTCTTTTATTTGTTCCTATTTCTTACATAAAGTCTTATATAATATTGGGCATATGTTACAAGTTCACAAGTGCTAAATTGAAAAAGCAATTTTTAAAGGCAAGATAACAGGTGAATTCATATTAGAAGTCTTCTTAGTGAATCACTAAGGCAGGGTGGGGGGATTGTTGTGTGGCTTTCACTCTTCACCCAGGAGAATATTACTCCAGTTCTAAAGATTCAGTAAAACAATCAGCCACTAAAGCAACTCCTGCCCAATAGCTTTTGAGTTGTTTGTTTGATGAATAGAAAGACTGACATTTTAGTCAAAGGAAAGGTAAGTTTGGGAAAGAGCAGGTTTTTTTGCAAGAAGCTTAAGAGACAGAAAGAAGGCAGAAAGCCTGGGTAGCACAAACAGGCTGCAGGAAGTAGTTTACTGTTGAATTAGTCCTAGGGCTTCTTAAAACTAGTATCAGAAATTGGGGTAAGACATGAAGAGTTGTTCCATGCAATTAATCCAACGGTTGGATTCCAGGACCCTCCTATATTGCGGGCCCATCCTGATAGATTCCAGGAAAGAATGGTTCTTTGTAAGAAGACATAATCAGTAACCAGGGATAAGAACTGGAATTCTTAATCTCAGGCAAGGACAAACTGCAAAAGACAAGAACATTACTGGCACTATTATCAGTGTTCCTGTTTGACAACTGCCTGAACAATTTATAGCTCATGCTTTGATCACAAGAAGAAATTATTTTGTAGATAAGAATACTTGAGTACTACTGTGGGGAATAAATATAGCACAGTAAGAAGGAAGAAAGGGAAAGAATAAAAGATACAAACAGAGAGAGACAGTGAGAAGGGGAAGGAAAGGAAGATAAGGGAAGGGAAGGGAGGAATGACACAAAGAAATAAAAATAAACATGATAAGGCAAGTTGACTCTTATCATAGCCGACATGTCTTATAATACCTAAGCTTTTATTGACCGTCAAGGGCCCAAATCTCTCTCTCCCTCTTCCTCCCTCCATCTCCTATCCATCTATGCTATTCAGTTACTTTTTTGTTAACAGCTTTTACCTAGTTAAATGAATCTAGTCAGTCCCAGCATTTGTGTTATGAAACTATCTACTTATCTTCTAATCAGAAATGATACTCATGTGTGTGTCCCCAGGAGTTTGCATTATTTAGATGTTTCCTTTATGTCTTTTATAAGCCTTATAAATATAGTTAATAGCCTTCCTGCCCAGTATAGTAAGTTTCATTCTATTTATATCTTTTATATAATTGTATTTTATTACTATTCCTTCCCAGCAATAGTTACTTTATTTTACAGTCAGGTTAGCAAACATGTAGTGAGTATGTGCCTCACCTCTTGTTTATTTGACTTCTGATATGGAAATGTTCAGTGTGGTGTTGATCTCAGCAGGGCACTGTTTCTTAGGTTTCTTAGGTTAGTGGTTATTTATTGTATTATCCAAGAGATGTAGGTAATAGTCAAATGAATGTAAGATGTCATTTAAAGTGTATAATAAACTGCTCTCTTACTATTCACTATCTTGCAACTTAAATTTTTAAATATTCCTCACTTTGACCCAGGGGAAAATGAAAATAATGGTGATCTAAGTAATGGTTAAAATAAAATAATACATCTAAGTAAATTGTGTTTGATAATCTTTGTGGAGTTTCAATAAGAGTAATCTAGACACACACACACATATATATGTGTGTGTGTGTGTGTGTGTGTGTGTGAGAGAGAGAGAGAGAGAGAGAGAGAGAGAGAGAGAGAGAGAGAGAGAGAGAGAGAGAGAGAATCTGGATTGAATTGAAATGGCAGAGGTTATTTCATCTTGAGCATCATTTTAACCTAGCTGTATATGAACTCATTGGTCTAGTCATATTTATATTCACAATGACTCTAGATATTCCGGTTCTCAGTCCTAGAAGAATAGTGCACAGTAAAAACAAACTCATTTGCTTGTGTGAGTCCTCTTCTGTGACTAGCTTAAAGGCATCCATTCCCAGAAGTGCTTGATGAATTATGAACATGTTTCTCTTAAGCACAATAAACACGATATTTTACTAACAGAGACCTTATGTTCCATTCACACCATACACATTGATTAAAGCTCTATGAGCCTGGCTAGAAATGACTGCAGGAGCAAGTGAGGTACAAAGTGAAGCGACAGCATGTCCTCTCTCTTCTTGAACACAAAATCTATCCACTCTTTATATTAGTGGCTGCAGTAATGCTTCACCTGTGCTGAAAATAGGTTTAAGAATGCTTCCTTGGTCCCTACCATTTCACACAAAATAAGAAACTGAGTTCTCTTCTGTGAAAAATGAAGCTTTTGTTTGCCAAAGCAGCACAGTCAGATATTTCTGAATTTTTGAACCTTTATCGTAGGGTGATTACATTTGCAATTCATACCAGTGAGATAATGAAAACTTTCTCTAAGTCCCCGAAAGAAAAAATAAATAATAAAGACCCTCTTAATTGTTGTTGAACTAGGATGAAAGCCATTATTTTCTTCCTTGTTTACAGGCTTAAATAATGAGCCTCCTGACTAGGCATTATCTGGAAAACCTGTGAGAATTAATAAGTGCAGTCTAGGCATCAGAGTTCTGCTTCACCAAGAATGAGATGCTGCAGGTGTGCACAATCCTTCACAAGCTGCCAGCAAACACATTTCTATTGGAGAAGAGGAGGAATGGAAATCTCAAATTGGCTTTTACTAAGAATGTTAGGATCAGAGTTTCTGCACAGTAAAGCATACATGATCTGTATCAACAAGCATAGCAGTGATGAAAGTTTTTACAGGTGGACCCTGATTTTGTGGGAACAAGGAAATGAGGAAGCACTTCTTGAGAGAGAAACTCAAACTATGAAAGCAAATATTTACTTTGCTTGAAAATACCAGGGCACAACTAATTAAAATGTAAATAAGCTGGCAATAATATAAGCCTTACATCTTTCAAACATTTAGTGTATTGTTATTAATTAACTGCTGAAACACCTTAATGTTTTTTCTATATACCCTTTCTTTCTTCACAGGCAGCAGTTTTTAAATATTGTCTATGAAGAAGATATAAAGTTAATTCAGTGTATCACGGTTGGTTGCAAACAAGAGTTATTGATAATTTAGAATAGTCTTTGTTCAGCTTCACCACTTTTTACTAGTAGTGCTGAATCTGTAAATTTCTATACTATTGCTTATTTAGACAACAATGCAGACATTAAGAAATATTATTGCATTTTTCTATACTTCCTATTTTGGTGGATATATTTCCCACATGCTGTCTTCCAAAGGATCTTTTTATCATTGCCACGTCCTGCTACTTCATTCACTGTCTTGTCTTCACTGGGCTCGTTATTGTATGTTTATTCATAGAAAACATAGGATAATGTCTCCTATTTAAATTCTTCTCTGTGGTATTAAACTTGCTTTACAGCATCTTTATGCCCTAATGGCTCAAGGAAATGATAGTAGTTGGAAACTTTCTGGAAGGTCCAGAAGTACCACTAGAAGAACATAAAAGTTAGAAAGTTCTCTAATGATCAGGCACAGAGCTCGGGTACATTTGAATCCCTTCCCCACAGCCCTAGTGAACAACATATAATCATCAGGAATGTCCAAGGGCAGATCTCTGAGACTTAAGTTTTAATAGTTTCACAGGCACAGAAATTCTCCCAAAATAAAATTCCTGGTATGCTGTCAAGCATTAAATTAATTACTCTTTTAGTCAAGATCACATTCAATATTTGACCACTGGGACTGTATTCCTTGCTCTCTTGTGAATATTTCAATGCAGCACAAAATAAGTTCATTATCTGAGACCTTTTGACATGATGAATACTTAATATTTTTAGAAAAATTATAACTATAGCTAGTGTATCAATTCCCAATAAACTCACCAATATGAAATATAAGTCAAAAGTGCTTGCCCAAGAAACAAAAAGGTTTCTGATTCAGAAATATAACTTATGGTTAAGTAGAATGAAATACTTATTAGCAATAAAGTAGAAAATAAATGAACAGGCAATCAAGAGTTCAGTTGGCAAGATATAGATCCTCCCTGGGAGAATAGACTTCATTCCTATGAATTTGTGGGATTAGACAGAAAGCAACTATCACTGATATTTTGAGAGTCATGAAATTTCACTTTTGAGTTTTCTTTTTGTCCATAATATTTTTCTCTACACTAGTCCTGCAATGTTTGTCTCTGTGAGTAAAAAAAGAAATGTCAGAATTGGGGGCAAAAATAAAAATAAAAATAAAGGTCATTTAATATTGAGATTTGTCACTTAAAACTATACTTGGAGCCTGGAAAAATGGTTGAGCGGCTCAGTGGGTAAAGGCAATTGCTGTGTAAGCCTCAGGACTGAGGTTGTACCACCAGAATGCACATAAAGGTTGCATTAAGTCCCTCAAGTGTCTGCAAGCATCTATGGAAAGAGAAGAGATAAAAAGAAGACAACCCAGACATCCTGTGATACTCAGCAGTGGTGAGATTTTGTTGTAAACAGTAAGGAAAATAGAAAAAAGGCTGTCTTCTCATCTATAGGTGCTGGTTATGGTATATACATAACTCATACCTGTAGATAAGCATTCATGCATACACACATACACAGAGAGAGAGAGAGACAGAGAGACAGAGAGACAGAGACAGAGAGAGACAGAGAGACACACAGAGACAGAGAGAAAGAAAGAGAGACAGAGAGAGACAGAGACAGAGAGAGAGAGAGACAGAGAAACACACAGAGAGAGACAGAGAGAAAGAAAGAGAGATAGGGGGTATGCATGTACTCACAAATGCATGCACATGCACATATTTAAAAATAAAACAAATCTATAAAGAAAGATATGGAAAACATTTCTCAATAACCCTCCCCTGCTGAGAGCCATGCCTTTGCACAAGCCACACCCTGAGTACACGGGGATCTCTGACTTGTTTATTAATGACTGAATATGGCAGAGGTGATGGAATGTTATGTTTAATAATGCATTTTGCAGAATCATGACTCCTTTCTGGTTAGAAAATCTTCTCATTTTCTAAATATTGATGAAGCGATTACCAAAGTGTGAACATGAGTAAACAAACTGGACCAATATTTAAGGGTAGCTTGGAGCTCGTAGTTTTCAATAAACAAACCATATGGCTGGAAGCAATGAAATGAATGCTAGCTGACCATTACATGACCTTAGAAATGGAGTTTTCCATGGTCTGTCTTTCCAATGAAACCTTTAACCTTGTGTGAAATTTTGATTGAAGTTTTATACAAAATGCTGAAATAAAGGCATTTTTCTAATGAGAAAAAGAAAGAGTGTGGATTGAGGAGTTGGAGAGGATTTTGCAGGACTTGAGGGGAAAAACTGTGATTATAATACACTGTAGTAAAATGTCTATTTTCAGTAAAAATTAAGATTATGAAAAATTAAAGATAGAAAGCCTAGTGAAGCTGAACAAGTTTCCTGACACTGTAAAAGTAGAGATATTGGGCATGTGCATGTGCACACGTGTTTGTGTGTGTGTGTGTGTGTGTGTGTGTGTGTGTCTATGACTGATCAGTGTATAGTAGCTATACAACAATAGATAAGTAAGGAAAACATCAGAAGTTTATACTATTAAACACATTCAGTAAAGAGAAACATTACTGTGGTTTACAGTTTGACTTCAAAGCTGTAGCATTAAAAACTCAACTTAAGTTCTTCCTTAAGAGTATTGCTTTCCAAGCCCACCCACTCCCATTCTTACACATTTCTTTGAAGTTTTCTCATTGACTAGGTCTGGGCATGTGGTTCAGCAGTACTTTCTTTTTATCAACATTTACCTTCATCCTGAAGAATGCTTGTGTTCAGCATAGACACAATCTATTCTTAGTTCCTTCATCTACAGAGATCATTTCTATGTCTGGCAGTTCCTCATATGGCCACCATTTGTGGAACAAAAATATTTTCATATAGAAGTGACTTGAAATAAAAATATGGATTTCAATCACACACAGTGTTTAATTATTTCTCTAAATTTCTCCTATCATGAAGACATTTAATTTTTTTATTATTCCAAGTGGTATTGGAATCCTTTTTTCCTTTGAGAACATAATATCATTACAATATTTCTCCTTCTCTATCTACCCTCCAAACCCTCCCCTATGTCCTTTCTGATCTTTTTCAAATTCAGGTCCTTCTTTTTCCACTGTTATTGAATGTATATATGTTCATGTATACACATGCACATTTCTAGATATACCCTACTCAGTCTGTATAGTGCTACTTGTATGTATGATTTCAGGGTAGACTGTTTGACACTGGACAACCAATTGGTATGTTCATGCCTGTAAAACCACCTCTCCCACTTCCAGCTTTCTTTAGTTGCCTATAGTTCTTTAAGTAGTGTTGCAGTCTCATAGATTTTTCTCTGTCCAGTTTGGCATGTTTATTAATGTCCTTCTTCTATTGCTCACATTTCAGTAATGTTGGTGAGACTTTGTGTGTGTGGCTTCTGACATTATTAGGAGAAACAATCTCAAGGCAGAATCTCCGATCCTCCAGCTCTTGCAATCTTTCTTCCTTTCCCTTGTCCCATTCCACAATGTTTCCTAAGCCTAAAGTGTGGGAGTGTTTTGTAGATGTATTGATTGGAAATGGGCTCCACAACTCTGGCTCTGGTTTTCTGTAGTGGTCTTAATCTGTTGCAATAGGAAATCCCCTTGATGAGGGTTGATAAATCTAGTTATCTAAGAGATACTGTGCTGCCTTATAAATTAGTGGCTGTAGATTCTCCAACAACCATGACATCACCATGAGAAGTAGTTAGCTAGAATTCCAGTACCAGACATGACATTCCTCTTGTCTTAAGCAGATCTTAAATTTCCAATAGTCTAAGACATAACATTAGAAAGATAAATATGTGATGAGATCATTAGAAAACGTCAATGATAATTCAGTAACTTAATGGTCTGTAGTTCTTATTTTAAATATAAATTATTTGAAAAGTTGTTTTTGTGATTTCTCCTCAAAATTTCTGTTCATCTTTCTTTACAATAGTCATTTCACTACTTGATTTTATATTCATCACCCTGGTATTTCATTTGATTTCCAATGATTGACCTATTAATATTATATATTATAAATGATATTTTAATTATTCCATAATCTTTAATAAATCATAAGCCTGATATCATGTCTCTTTGGCATTGTAATAATGTATTTAAAAAGTTTCACTGTGACTTGCTTTGTGATCAGTTTTTGAGAAAGTGTTGTGAGGTGCAGAGAAAAAGCTACATTCTTTTATGTTTTTATAGAATATTCTATAAACATCTGTTAGGTCCATTTGGTTCATAATTTCAGTTAGCTGCAGCATTTCTCTGTATAGTCTTGTCTGGATGACTTATCCTTTGGTAATAATGGAATACTTATGTCTCCAAATATCAGTGTGTGAGAGTCAATATGAGATTTAAGCTGTAATAATGTTTCTTTTACAAAAGTGGGCACCCTTGTTTTTGAAGCATAGATGTTAAGAATTAAAATATCATCTTGGGGGATTTCCCATTGATGACTATGAAGTGTCATTGCCCATCTCTTTTGATTGATTTTTGGTTTGAAGTTTATTTTATTAGATATTAAATTGGCTACATCGGCTTTCTTCTTAGTTCCATTTGCTTTTAATATCTTTTCTGAACCCTTTACCTCAAGGTAATATCTATCCTTGATGTTGAGGTGTCTTTCTTAGATGCAGCAGATGGATGGATCCTGTGTTTTGTATCGATTCTTTTAGTATGTGTATTTTTATAGGGCAGTTGAGGGCATTGATACTGAGGAACAACCCTCGTTGATGCTAGGAAAGAAGGTTACTCTCTGAAAACTGACAGTGGGGCCCTACATAAGAGGACAACATCCACATCGCTCATTGAGTGTAAAGAGGATGAGCTGGTATCTTCTGTGGAACAATCCTTTTCTATATTCTGATTATGTGTTACTCTCATTTGCTAATAAAAAGTTGATTGGTCAGTAGCTGGGCAGGAAGAAATTGAGTTCAAGAGCCAGACTAGGAGAATTCTGGGAAGTCAGAGAGTCACCATTAAATGCACAGAAGCAAGATGAGAATAACACACTGAGAAAAGGTACCAATCCATGTGGCTAAACATAGACAAGAATTATGGGATAATTTAAGTGTAAGAGCTACCTCTTAATAAGTCTGAGCTATTGGCCTAGCATTTACAATTAATATAAGCCTCTGTGTGGTATTTGGGAACAAGTGATCAGGACAGGAAACATCTAATTACGTATGGCATTGCAATGTGTGGCTGAAATTTCAATATAAAATCTGACAAAACTTTAAAAGGGATTCTGAATACACAAAAACGGAGTTGAACTCAGCTTCTTGATAATCGCTTTTTCTTTGGTAGGTTCTGCTTGCTAGCAGAAAGCAGAGATGCAGTTCCTTTAAGTGATGATTTTCTGACTCAGTGCTAGCAGCAAAAACTGAGCAGCTCTTTTAAGAGGCCCTACTACCAAATACTTAAATGGAGTTTATCAGAAATGAATGGTATGCTACTTAGTGGCAGTGTGGACTTAATAACTTCATGGAGTTGGGATGCTAAACAGAGCCAAAACCAGTACCTCTGCTATGAAGTTAGGCACTCAGGGAACAAAGGAGCGGGATGAAGCCAGGTGCCAGAATGACCACATTGGTCATAGTCATACTGCACAGCTGTTTAAAGACTCCAGTGATCAGTAAAAGATATAGATATGCAGTAAAGACAGATTTAGATGAAAAAAAAAAAACTCTGAACCGTTTACAGTGTGTTAAAAAATATATGTAGGCTTGGGAGAGAAAAGAAACAGGGTAGAAAAAGTCCTTAAAAAAGGAATAGAGTAATAAAAAAAATTTAAAAGCCATGTAAAGATATCCAGTCAGGCTAGGTATTGTATTTGGATTTTTGGACTGTTAATGGGCAAATGAAAGTTGTCGAGAGACATTTGATTGTAAATCTACCAAATTAAACCAGCCTATATATTTTTAAAATACCTTGACTCCAAAATTTAGTGAAAATGTATGTCACTTTGGGGGAGAGGTTTTGCTTTTATTTCCACAGGAAATGAAAGTCTTTGGATTCATTCAAAGTTAAAGATTATCAGGTTTGATTGAGGAAGATCCCCTGAGATCCTGACTACAAACATGGGAAAATAAAACTAAACTAAATATAAGACTTATGATGTATATTTTACCTGCTCAAACATAAAAAAATACCTTTGGCTGGCTTGTATAGAATGCACAGTTTATATTTATATTAGTACAGATATGTATGTTACCTGTAAAAGTTAATGTATTTTCAGAACAAGGGGACTAGACACCAATAAAAACAGACCAGATGACCCAATATCCAAAAAAGTTTTAAGGCTACTGACTGAGATGATAAAACCTCACAAAATACTCTAGCCAACACTTAACAGTTATACTGATTTTCTCAAGGTTCTTCAAAAATTACCAGTGACCACCAATCAACAGGAATTAGTCTGGAAAACTAAACCAAAGATTCCCAAAATATTGGTTATAAGTGTTTGCTTTTATTTAAGGAGGGTTGATTACAAATTATTTTTGGTCATAGTCAATCTTTTTCTAAAAGAAGAAAGGAGGACATAACATAGAAATGATGGGGGAAAGTAGATTACTGAATCCACAAACAGCTCTTAGTCTTAAAATATTTTACATTGGCACAGATTTTGGTTTATTGATACAAACTGAAAGTTAATTTTGTTATATTTGTATTTCTATTCTTGTTTAAGGTATTGTTTATATAAACTCATATAAAAATGTAATGTATAATTAACAAATACAGATTAATAGTCATCTTTAATAGCAAACTTAGGTATGTTTCCAAGGTCATACAGATATACTTCAGATAGATAGGCAATCTGCAAACACTTCAAAGGCCTATAGAATTTAAAATGTTGTAAACACTAAGATTTTTCATGACAATGAGACATGTCTGCTTCTGTCAGCACCAATTGACCAGAAAAGATTTTGGGCATCAAAAAAATTTCATGTGGAGTTTGCTTTCTTTATGGCAAAAGCTAGCCATGTGAGCAAAGAAACTGCCCTTGCCTCAACTTTTGACAGTTACTGTCTAAACTGGACTAGCAGGATGCAAAAAGGGCAACTGCTGATCTTTGCCAAGACAAGATAGGACAATCCTTCAAAATTCCCTGCTTCACAGGAAAGTCTGTCGGATATGCTAGGCCTGTAGGCCAGAGCTGGGTGCCTCTACATTATAGAGGAACTTCAGGTGACTGTCCAGGCAGCCTGATGTCCCTGTCATTAAGTAACATTTTATCCTTCTGGGATCATTGATAAAGTTTCAGACTAAGTAGTTATAGTTTTCCTTAGTTGTAATAAAAAGTAAATTAGATATAAACTAGATATAGACTCACTAAAATAAGATAGATATTAAGTATTTTCTCTAATTTTACCAAGTGCAAATGGATTGACTATTGTTACTGTAATTCTTATTTAGTAACTATTTTTGTTGTATACAGTTTTACTATATTAAGGTTAAAACCTTCATTTTTTATTAAAAAGGGGGAAATGATGTGGAACAATCCTTTCCTATGATATGTGTTATTCTCATTTGCTAATAAAAAAACTGATTGGCCAGTAGCTGGGCAGGAAGAGATTGTGCTTGAGAGCCAGACTAAAAAAATTCTGGGAAAAGGAAGGGTGGAGTCAGAGAGTCATCAGCAAATGCAGAGAAGCAAGATGAGGTAACAAGAATTATGGGTTAATTTAAGTGTGAGATCTTGTTGGTAATAAGCCTGAGCTACTGATCGAGCATTTATAATTAATACAAGCCTCTGTGTAGTAATTTGGGAAGTTGTTGCTGGGTATTTGGGATCAGACAGTTGTGACAGAAAATATCCAATTACAGGTTTCTGCATAGAGCCTTCACTCCTACCTTCTTGTCCCTGGCATGAGAAGGTACAGAAGACACTCTACAGGATATGGGAAGAGAAACCTGGACAACAACTGAGCCACAAAAACATTTGATCTACAATCTATCCTGCATTCAAAATATGCGGGAGAAATGGTGGCACAGAACTTCTGGGAGTGGCCAAGCAATATTTGGTTTAACTTAAGGCCCATGCTACCAGAGAGAGGACATGTCCGGTACTGCTTGGATGACCAGGAACCAGAGACTGTATAGTCCAGAGACCTAGGGTAGAACTGAACAAAACTGACACACACACACACACACACAAAATCAATGAAATGATCCCTAATGATATTCTGCTATACTCATAGACAATGCCTTGTCAAATTATTATCAGAGAAGCTTCCTATGTCAGGAGATGGGAGTAGGTACAGAGATCCACAGCCAGACATTATGCAGAGAGATTATAAATTATAGGTCTCCATCAAGTCTCTCACCTTTGAGATCAGGGAATTCCCTGGAAGAGAAACGGGGAAGACTGTAGGAGTCAGAGTCTGTGAAGGATAATATAGATATCATGGCCCACTGAATCAAGTAAGGTGGGCTCACATGAGTGACCAGAGACGGAAGCAGCAAGCACAGGACCTCTGTGGGTCTGTAACAAGTCCTCTGCATATATGTCACGGCTGTTAGTGTGGTGTTTTTAAGAGACTCCTACCAGTAGGAGTGGGCATGTCTGTGATTCTTTTGCCTGCTTTTGAATTATTTTTCCTCCTATTGGGTTGCCTTGTCCAGTCTTGCTATAAGAACTTTTGCCTGTTTTATTGTATCTCTTTTTGTACCATTTGGGTGTTGTATTTTGGAGGCCTGCTCTTTTCTGAAGGTGAAAGGGAAGGCGAGTAGGTCTTGGGGAGAGAAGAAGATAGGAGGGTACCTGGAAGGAGTAGAGAGTGGAGAAACTGTGGCCAGGATATACTGTGCCAGAATAGAATTTATTTTCATTAAGATAAAGTGTCACCATGATAAGACTTGCTAAATATTTATTACTTCTAAACTCAACTAAGCTTTCAAGATTATTTGAAATATGTCTTTTTAAAATATGTAAGTGATAAAATTGTTAAAAATTAGTTTTAATATAGTAAAGGGTATACAAGAATATATTTATTATATATTAATATGATGTTTCAATTATAAATTGGCTTTCAAGTATTGGCAAGTAGTGTTTATTTTTTAACTAGATGTTTTACTTTAACCAACCCATGGTATGATTGCTGTTATCACCTGATCCTGAACCAATCTTTGAATATGGAGTGATGATATAAGCATAGTAATCATAAAGCAAGAAAGATTTCTTTATACAGTCAAGGTTACAACTTAACTTTGTGCTTATATCCACTTCATACACTAGTCTATATTCTATGATTTATGTTTTATATCTATTTGCCTTAAAACACAATATTTCTCTAAAATAAAGCTTCTCTTATTATTTCAGCTTGCCCTTACCTTTCTCCAGTAACTTAAAAGCATAAATATTTTCTTTTCAAGGTAGACCCAGCATGTCTCTTGAGAATAATCATATTTCATTTTAATTTATCATACAACATTATACACATTTTCTGTATAAATACAGACCACATTTAGACTGTGCACATCAGAGTTTGGCTTCACAATGAACATAACCTCTTGGCTGTTTTAGTACAATGATATAGTCCACATCTTCTGGAAAATACTTCCTTTGCTTCCAGGACTCTTTTTTTCCCCTTTGCTATTGTTATAGTTGAAGCCAGAGCCTTACACACACTATCTTATCACTCTGAAACTAAGATAAACATCCAGAACTCTTTAAATTTTTTGTTTTGAGACAGCATCTCACTAAATTACCTAGGCTGTCCTTGAACTTTTGAGTATCTTGTTTCACTTTCCTGGGCAGTTTGTATTATATTTCTTTGTCACAATGCTCAGAAAATCACCATTCTTCATTCTTTTTTATTTCTTTCATTCCTGATATGTAACCTTCTAGGTGTTTCGTCTTCTGTCTTCACTTAATTGCATGTGTATAACAAGTACTCAATAATGTATTGCTTTATACGAAATAGCATCTATAATAACATTTTAAAATATATAAGATTTTACAGTTGTCTGTTCAACCTCTTTTGTAATTTGAAATATTTGGCAATTAAAATGTGCTATTGATGATTTTCTGCAGCAATTTAAACCTCAGAGGTGGCCAAACCATTTGAACATCACAGTACAGTCCTCCCTCCCTCACTTCACTCAGTGCTCAGTGGACATTTGAGTTAAAATAATTTGTTCTGCCGGGCGGTGGTGGTGCACGCCTTTAATCCCAGCACTCGGGAGGCAGAGCCAGGCGGATCTCTGTGAGTTCGAGGCCAGCCTGGGCTACCAAGTGAGTCCCAGGAAAGGCGCAAAGCTACACAGAGAAACCATGTCTCGAAAAAAAAAAAATTTGTTCTACATTCAACTTGGTATTTTACTTCGCTTATTCATTTCTGTTCAGATGCCCCACCAAAACTTAACAAATGCAATTGTCCTCATCCAAAATAACAATAATGAATTAAAACTATTAAATGTCTCTGTGTCCAGTGTTTAGTGAAACAACCAATTTCAATTTGCTCAATCTCTAATCTTTAATGGGAAATTTCTAAAGGGACATTCATTTTCTCTAGGAATTTATATTGTTGCCAAGGTTAAATGTTATATATTTGTTCTCCATCAAAATTCATGTTAATAACCTCTCAAATCTTCAGCTGGAATTCCTGAGAACTAAGGTTTTCGGTCATGTGGCCTCTGCTTCTATGTTGATCAAGAACATGTTTGCTTGTCCTCTTGATTCAAACTAGAATTGATCCAGGCATTTAGTCTCTGTGGTTTCTTATATCTTTTACTTCAGACACAATATTTTTATGAAGACAAAATGTGTCAAAGTTGGCTGGACAAAGATGATCAACACTCACAAATTTAACTGAAAGGAAGAAAAGCTATAGATGAGTGATTGAATATCTAGGTTCCTGAAGGAGAGCACTGGAATTCAGCAGGGGAGTGAAAGAAACATCATCAGCTGCAGGAGTTATGTGGACAACATTGGAGGAAAATTAAAGCACAAAATATCATCAAACCTCACTCTTTCTCTAGAAAAATTCCCTCTTGTAAAAGAACAGGTAAATACAAGTGATCCACTTTGTCACATCACTATGTAATCTGATAATCTTAGTTATAAGATGATTTGGGTTCTTTATATATTCTGAATATCAGTCCTCTGTCAGATGTCGGGTTGGTGAAGACCTTTTCCCATTCTGTAGGCTATTGCTTTGCCTTGTTGACCATATCCTTTGCTCTACAAAAGCTTCTCAGTTTCAAGAGGTCCCATTGATTGATTGCTTCTCTCAGTGTCTGTGCTACTGGTATTATATTTAGGAAGTGATCTCCTATGCCAATGAGTTCAAGATTACTTCCTACTCAAGAAATTAGACATCAAAATGCCCAACAGTCCAATTAAGAAATGGGCTATAGAACTAAACAGAGAATTCTCAACAGAGGAACTTCAAGTAGCTGAAAGACATTTAAGGAATTGTTCAACATCCCTAATCATCAGTGACATGCAAATCAAAACGACTCTGAGATACCATCTTACAACTGTCAGAATGGCTAAGATCAAAAACACTGAAGACAGCTTATGCTGGAGAGGATGTGGAGCTAGGGGAACTCTCCTCCACTGCTGGTGGGAATGCAAGCTTGTACAACCACTTTGGAAATCAATATGGCGCTTTCTTAGAAATTGGGAATCAATCTCCCCCAAGATCCAGCTATACCACTCTTGGGCATATACCCAAGGAATGCTCAATCATACCACAAGGGCACTTGCTCAGCTATGTTCATATCAGCATTGTTTTAATAGCCAGCACCTGGAAACAACCTAGATGCCCTTCAACTGAAGAATGGATAAATAAAATGTGATACATATACACAATGGAATACTACTCAGCAGAGAAAAACAATGACATCATGAGGTTTGCAGGCAAATGAATGAATCTAGAAAAAATCATCCTGAGTGAGGTAACCCATACTCAGAAATACAAACATGGTATGTACTCACTCATAGGAGGATACTAGATGTAAAACAAAGATGACTAGACTGCTACTCACAACTCCAGGGAGGCTACCTAGAAAACAGGACTCCAAGAAAGACACAGGGATTGCCCAATGACAGAGAAATGGCTGAGATCTACATGAACAACCTGGACGTTAGTGAGGGTAATGAAGGGCAACGGTCGAGGGAAAGAGAACTTGGGGGAGCGGGAGATCCCAGCTGGATCAAAAACAGAGAGGGAGAACACGGAATAAGAGACCATGGTAAATGAAGACCACATGAGAATAAAAAGAAGCAAAGTGCTAGAGAGGTCTACAGAAATCCACAAAGATACCTCCACAATAGACTACTGGCAATGGTCAAGAGACAGCCTGAACTGACCTACTCTGGTGATAGGATGGCCAAACACCCTAATTGTTGTGCCAGAAACCTCATCCTGACTGAGGGAACCGGATGCAGAGATCCATGGCCAGGCCCAGGTGGAGCTCCAGGAGTCCAAATGTCGAGAAATGGGAGTTTATGAGCGAGAATTGTTGAGGCCAAGGTTGGAAAAAGCACAGGGACAAATAGCCAAACGAATAGAAACCCATGAACTATGAACTAAGAGCTGAGGAGCCCCCAACAGGATCAGGCCCTCTGGGTAAGTGAGACAGTTGATTAGCTTGATCTGTTTGGAAGGCAAAATCCAGGCAGTGGGATCGGGACCTGTCCTCAATACATGTGCTGGCTGTTTGGAACCTGGGGCTTATACAGGGACACTTGGCTCAGCCTGGGAGGAGGGGACTGGACCTGCCTGGACTGAATCTATCAAGTTGAACTCAATCCTCAGGAGAGTCTTTGCCATGGAGGAGATGGGAATTGGGGGTGGGCTGGGGGGGGAAGGCAGGGGGGGGAGCAGAAGGGTAGGACAGGGGAATCCATGGCTGATAATGTAAAATTAAATTAAATTATAAATTAAACTTAAAAGAAATAGGATTTGGGAGACCTCCGAACATTAGATATCTGTATGGAAGTTGGCTGAAATAAGAATACTAGATTTGTTGCAAGAAAGGCTTGGACTTATCTGGCCTCCAGTTTACTGATTTTATGGAATTACCGGGTGTGTGAACAAGTGGATCTCTGATTCTTGTGTCTTTACTTATGTTCTTTTTCCTCTGCTGTGTTATGTCCAACTCTGATGTGATAGGTATTTATTGTTTTGTATTTTATATTTTATTTGTTATACTTTTAAAAAATGATGAATGAATGAATGAAAGTAAATGCACGAAAACCTAGCCACTAGGGTGAAAGGTAATAACTGAACCCATTGTTTATACCTGCTGAGAAAAGAAAAATCACTGGGTATATCAACCACTTCAGGGCAGGTTTCAAGTTCAGGAGCAGTTGATCAATATATAGGATTCCACATTAGTGTGTGTGTGTGTGTGTGTGTGTGTGTGTGTGTGCTTTTATTTAGTTACAGTTTGACGTTTGTGTTTTTTTTTTCTTTTGATGTAATGTTTTGTTTTCTGTGTTTTGGGGATTTTGTTGTATTGGATCTTGTTTGTTTTTTAAGAAAACTTAAAATTGGGTGGGTAAGGAGAGGGAGATGATCTAGAAGAACTTGGGAGAGGGGAGAAATATGATCATAGTATAATAAATTTAAAAATTGTTTTAAAGAATAAAAATTTTAAAAATGTTCACAAGCTTAAAGAAAAAGCAACAACAAAATCAAAAACACAGCTCTCATCCTGATACAGCACAGTAAGTTGAAGTCCAAGAAACCTATGGTTTATGGTTATTGCAATACATTTCATAAAATAATAGATTTATTTTTATTTATGACAAAACCCTAACAAATTATGTATAGAAAGAATATAGTAGCATGCTAAATGTTATACGACAGACTCACAGCCAATATCTTTCTAGACTGCCCAAATCAGTAAGTGTTACTTCTAAGATCTAGAGAATTAAAAGAATGTCTGTTTTGATCACTCTTGTTTAATAAAGACTGGACATTTGAGCCAGAACAATTAAGCAAAAGGAAGTAATAAATGGCATGAAAATTGAAAAGCAAAAGTTAAATTATCTCTGCTTACTGATGACATGGCTGATATGTGGAAACTGTAAAGGTACAATAAAGCAGCTTTTGAAACTGACACCTAAGGTCAGTAAAGTTGTAGTGTACAATTCAACATCTGAAAAGCAATAACTCTAGACACCAAAAATGAAGAAGCTAAAAAAAGAAAACAATTCTATTCATATCATATATAAAATACCTGGAAAAATTTTTAATGAATTATATGAAATATCTAGACAGTGATAATCAAAATGAATAAACTTGTGGGCAAAATAAGCAATGTTAAGTCCCTGTGACTGAGGATTGAAAGAGTTAATGCTGTTAAATGTTCATTGCATCTAAAATGTTTGACTGATTCAATGTAAAGCCTTTCAAAGTACCATTGGCAGTCTTCCCAGAATTAGAAAAAACTATTACACAAATCAAGGGGCCACACACACACACAAAACAGTAGAAAGAAGAGGCTAGGGTACCATAAGAGTTGACTCTAAAGATAGCAAAGCGACATTAAACCAAATTACAAGAAATTGACTTAGATTCTAGCACATAGTTCAATGAAGAGATCAGAAAAGTCACAGTCAATACATCTGTTTATATATAATTTGTTGTGATAAAACTTCAAGAAAACACATTCAAAAAAACAAGTTTCCTCAATAAATGGTACAGGAAAATTGATGAAATATGTACTCACATATGCATTGGTGTAATAGTTTACATATATTCATCAAAACCACAATGTTTTTATTTCACAACAGTAAGACCTCCTGTTATCAAAATGACAAAAAAATAATTCAGTGTGAGTAGAGATAAAAATACATTTTTATCAAATGTTGTTGGTAAAAATGTAAGCCAATGCAATCACCATAAAAAACAGTGTGGAGGTTCTTCAAAAAGATGAAAATAGAATTACTTTATAATTCATCAGACTCTAAAGAAAATGAAATAAACATTAAAAATAATCCAATATTTATATATTATTGTATAACTATTAATGATAGCCAATTTGTGAAATTAACCAGTATATCTACCAATGGATGGATGAATGTAAAATATGGTATAAGAGGGTTGGACATATAGTTATAATGTTTGCCTAGCAGTCTTAAGTACCTAATATCAATACAAAGCACAGTAAAGAATCATATATTGAGATAATGAAGTATGATTGAGCCATAAAAGCAGGAAAAAATTTTCTTTGAAGCAAAACCATCAAATCGAAGTAAACAAACTGGGATGAACTAAAAGCAAGTGTATTGGGAAGGGTATAGTTGGATAACAGGTACAAAAATTATTATCAGAGGTGCGGATCATATCAATGTTATAAAATAAGATAAATAACTTATCACTTCCTTCAAAATAGAAAAGGAGTCTGAAAGTTCTCAGTAGACATTAATGATACTACAGAAAATGATGTTTAAAAAGAGATCTTCCTCTCTCATCCTACCAAGTGCTGAGTACCAGGTTGTACAACCATGGCTGGGCAAAGTTTTTTAAGAACACATTGTCACTGAATGATTCAGAATTTAGATAGTTTTAGGATTATTTGCCCTACTGATGTTTTTCATTTAACTGACATAAAATTTATGTTTACTTATGGTCTATAGTACTGTAATTCTATCCTGGTATAGGATTTGTAATGTTTAAATTAAGAACGATTAACAGTTCCCTCTTCTCCAATCATCCTCTGTTGTGTCAACAGAGACCACTTGGTGTCAAAGGCCATCTACAGAGGCCACCCACATGAGAAACTGCCTCAAAAAGTAAAAAGAAAGAGACAAATAAAGAGAGGAAGAAAATAAAGACGTATTTAAGGCAAGACAATGTCTCCCTAAAGCCACACCGATGTGTCAGCTAGCACAGCAGCTAAGTATCTGAGCACTAGATACAGAGCTGAAGCCAAGGTTCTTGTCCCCGGGTATGTGATATGCTACCTTTTCTCTGTTCTTTTGTTTCATTCATGCCAACATCTACTCCACAGAATGGTTTTGAGGGTAGAATGAGCACCCTCAAAACTTACATTTAAACTTAAAGTGATAGAATTATTATACATGCATGGTGATTATACAGTATATATTTTATAAGTATTTGATTGAAAAATTGTGAAAATGTTTTTTGAACAGTTCTATGCATAAATCAACTTTGAAAAATAACTATCATAGTAAATTAGATATAGTTTATTTTCTGTTTTTTTAAGTCTACACCGATCAAAGCAAGTTTGGTCATAAAAATTCACTTGCATTACTGTATAGAGTAATGTTTCCCTCAAAGGGTTGACTTAACTAAATTACTATTACATGATAATTAAAGGTATTGCATTTTAATATTAATAAATGGTATTCTTCTAAAACATTAGTACAATTTGTCTTTGAAAATTTTGGAATTAAAATCTCAAATTTGGGTTGAATATCATTTCTATCTATTTACTTCACTTTCAGAAATAATTACACTCTTCCCTTACTAGTTTATGACTTATACATTAATTTTCATAGGATATTGAGTAGAAAATAATGGTATAATAACTAAAAAAATCATATAAATCACTCACATCATTTTAAATGTGTCCATCCTTACTTTTATTTTATATATAATTTAATTGTTGAGTATGATGGATTTTAGAAAGAGATCTACATTTATCTATTTTTCTAAATTGTATTTACAGCAGTTTATTCAGATTGTATGTTTGCACATGTTGTACTTTATCCGGGACTGCAAGAAAAACTAGAAAAATTTCAAATATACATGTTTTATATGCAGATTTCATAAGAAGATTATGAGGCATTGCATACTGATTAAAGTTTCTGTGATGCTAACATCCTTGTCTGTCTTTTGTGATTATTTTGGACAACCTTCCATATTGCAGATTGTACTCTGAAGAGGAAATAGGCTTCTGCTTGAAGAACTCTCCTATCTGATACCTGTCTTTCAAGAGAGAAGCCGTTTTAAACCAAATCCATTGAGATACAGTGATAAGATCCCCCAAATGTCATGGGCACTTGTTCTACAGGCTGTAATATTAAAGCTTAGGTTTCATTCTGCTTGAGTGGAATTTCTTAACCAAGAAACCCGAGCAACGGCAGCCTGTGGAGATTTGACATGACAACCATCCTCATCTGATTGAAGTACAGCATGGACTGTAGATGTCCGTTTATTTGAAAATCCTTAACATTCTTTGAAGCTTTTAAAAGTACATTTCCCAAGGGAAGTTTTGCCAATTTGCAAAAAGCTTCTCACCAGTGTTGTGGGAACACTAAGAATGCTGAGAATGGCCTGTTTCAGAGGGGTATCATCGGGAAATGCATGACAGCTCCAGGGCACTGATGACGAAAAGTTCAAAGAGAAATTCCAAGGCTTAGGCAATGCAAACTTTTATGTAACATTCTGTCTAACTGTATCTAAAATAATAATTATTTTATGACTCAGTTAAGAAAAAAGACCCCCTCAACTGCTATAGATGATAATGATTTTGACTGTGTACAATATAGGACCCTTAATTATGCCAAATGGTCTTGATGTATCCCCAACCTGTTCACAACCAACATACAATAAAGTACTGCTACTGCTGTAGTTCCAATGGGAATTTCTGAAATGGTAAATGTTTGCAAATGTAATTTTGATTACTTATTATTTTGGTTAATTGAAAACACAAAAGAAAATACTGGTAGTCTATCACTGTAGGATATTTCCCAATAGTAAATATCAGAAGAGATGGCCTGAAGCAAAATAATATTCCAAATGTGCAAATGAATAAATAAAGTTAGCTATGTCTTGTGCAGAGTGCACTGTCAATCTGGACACTGAAGTTGAGAGCAGACAAGGACAATGATTCTCTGTAGAGTGAATCTTAGAAGGTTTTATTAATAAAATCAAACCCAGGCAGGTATTGGGGTGAATGCTGGAAAATCAGAGAACCAGAACAAGCCACAGCTAACCTCAGATGGCCAACTTCTCAGCTGGTCTTGTTTCCTCAGATTGGAAGCTTCTGTGTCCTCATCCCAATGGCTCTCAGCTGAACTGCTGCTTGAAAGCCTGAAGCTTAACCAGCTAAAAGCTTCTAGTTTCTGGTCCTCATGCCTTATATATCTTTCTGCCTTCTACCACCACTCCCTGGGATTAAAGGGTCACTTTCTGGGATTAAAGGTGTGTGTCACCATGCCTGGCTGTTTCCAATGTGGTCTTGAACTCACAGAGACCCAGAGGGATTTCTGTCTCTGGAATGCTAGGATTAAAGGCATGAGTGCCACCATTTTCTAGCCTCTGTATCTAGTGGCTGTCTGTTCTCTGACCCCAGATAAATTTATTTGGATGCACAATATTTTGGGAAATACAGTACCACCACAATTCCCAGAATTAAACATGGATGAAAATAACACTGTAATCTTGATGAAGCACATGCACAGAGTTTCCACATAGAATGGGACTCCTAGAAGCCTGAAGTGGAGCTCCACTGAGCTGTTGACTACACTCTATAGGACTGGGACAACTATTTCTGATCTTTGGGTTCTCATGTTATGGTAGACTTTATCTATGTTTGATACAAGGATGAGTCATAGATATTGCAAATTCAAATTTAGACCATTGTAATAAACAAGAATCAAACTAAGATGAGTCATGTTAATTTTTCAATTTTCCTGTACATGCAAGTATCATTTATAGTATAATATAATCTATTAAGAGTATCATAGCATTACATTTAAAATATGCCTAACTTCATTAAACATAATACATGTCTACAAAATGATTATGATATCTTCAGCTTCTAGAAAAATAGCACCAACTGACATGAGCAATGCAGAATTGTTACTAATATTTCATACATAAAAAAAAATGCAAGCTGGGTGGCAGTGCACAAGCCTTTAATCCCAGCACTTGGGAAGCAGAGCTAGGAGGATCTCTATGAGTTCAAAGCCAACCTGGTCTACAGAGTGAGATCCAGGACAGTCACCAAACTAAACAGAGAAACCCTGTCTTGAAAAACAACAAAAACAAAACAAAATGCAGTGTCCGTGTGAAGCAATAAAGCATTTCACTGTTTCCTGCAGCTTATTTGTGTCAGTAATCCCATACTCCAGGATAGGGTGGTTTTACTATATCCACACTGAGTAAATGAAGAAACACTTGATTAACTAAATAAATATCATGTTCTAGTTCAATGAACTAGAGATTCCAGAGTCAGAGTTTAAATCTAGTTTTGTCATCAATCCAAAATAAGAGATATTATATTTTCCTCTGCCTTGTTCCTTCTTTGTTTGAACATTAGGAAAAAGAGAAGAAAAATATTTTACAGTGTTGAAATAAAAAAAGTTACTGAAAAAATTGTACTGGAAATGTATAAAACAATTACAACTTGTTAAATAGTAAATTAAAGTTCAGTCAAATTTGCAGGTTATAATTAGTACTGTAACTCAACTATAAATTGGATATAAACTTGACTTTTAACATTTTCCATAGAATATTGTTTATTTTTAGGAATTTTAAAGCATCTCTATTATTCTCAGCTACAGAAAAATTTATGGTATATATGAAGGTCACAGATACACACAGAGATATTTTGACCAAGTGCCTATTACATATTCAAGGTCTATAACAAATAATTCTTTAGCATATACTAAGCAAATCAGAGAGTCTATGGAATGCCACGTGCTGCAGACTGCTTTAAAATGCCCCTTGGTGGAATGACATTTAAATTAAATTGAAATAATTTTTCAATTGTGTATAATTTCAAACATATTTTCTTAATACAAAATCTTCTTACATCTTTATTTGCTAACTCATAGGTAGCATAAATATGACACACAGCAGTTGCTTAAGTAAGTATATTTTCAAAAATAACAGTAAACAGGGCCATAAAACTCATATAAATTTTTATTTCTCGAATTTATAGTTGCTCTGGGGCTGAGGCAATTAAAACTTGAATTTTAAGGAAAAGTTATCATATTCTTTTCAATATGGTGTCTTCTTATCTAACAGACTCATATTCTTTACAGATCTGTTCAGTGGTTTTGTGTATCTGTACCTCTGTGTGTGTGTGTGTGTGTGTGTTTATTGTTGAAGAGTTTATCATGATTTATATGAATATCACTTCTCCAGGTTTTGTTTGTCAGTCATCAATCATGATGAAAAATTATTAAAAGGAAGCTTCCAGAAGTAATAAAAATATAATTCATAAATTTAAAAAAATGTATTATTCCATATTGCTTTCATTCTATTACTTATTACTATTAATATCTTACCGTATCTAATATATGTGTCAAACAACAGATAGATATGAACACAGAGGACAAATACAGGGTATGCTGTTATAGGTTTGGTATTATTTATGCCTTCAGCCACACAGTCCAAGTCTCAGATATGTCCTGTGAAATAGGTAGGCTTACTATACAGTACATGGTTACAAAGCAATGAAATCTTCTGTTTTGAAAATCAATTTGTGCAGAATTTCTGGATTGGAAGCTAAAGTTTCATGTATCCCTGTTGTGGAATATTACTTTAACTAGGCAAACGTGTTACATTTTTTTTTATGTAGCAGAATATTATTTTAACTACATAAAGGTGTGTTACCTGTTTTTATGCTGCATTTGTTCAATTATGTAAAGATGTGCTGCTGTTTTACCCTGCCCGGCTAAGGCACCTGATTGGTCTAATAAAAAACTGAATGGCCAACAGCTAAGCAGGAGAGGCAGGCTGACAGACAGAGAGAATAAACAGTAGGAGGAAACTAGGCTGGGGGAGGAAAGAAGGAGAGAAGAGAATGAGGGAGAAAAGGAGGAAGACACGGGGCGGGGGTGGGGGGGGGTGGGCGGGAAGCCAGCCAGGCAGTCACCAGACAGACACAGGAGAAGCAGGAAAGTAGAACATACAAAGGGGGGCGGGGAGTTAAAGGCCCTGAGGCAAATGTAAATGAAGAGAAACAGGTTAGATTAAGTTATAAGAGCTACTAAGACAAGCATAAGATAAGGTTGAGCAAGCCGGGCGGTGGTGGCCCACGCCTTTAATCCCAGCACTCAGGAGGCAGAGGCAGGCGGATCTCTGTGAGTTCGAGGCCAGCCTGGGCTACCAAGTGAGCTCCAGGAAAGGCGCAAAACTACGCAGAGAAACCCTGTCTCGAAAAACCAAAAAAAAAAAAAAAAAAAAGATAAGGTTGAGCATTCATAACTAATAATAAGTCTCCATGTTATGATTTGGGAGGTAGTTGGTGGCCCAAAAGAAAATCTGCTACATATCTCAAGTATGTAACTGAATGGTGAAAATATCCTTTCAGCATAAACTCAGAGTATCACCAAATTATGTGTTCTTTCTTTGAATCCCAAGTAAAACAGTGTAGGGCTTCTTCCATTGGATCTGCAGGTATAGATTAGTAGTTAAGTACTTGTCTGCCCCAGCTAAAGACCTAGGTTCAATTCTTAGTATGGAAAAGAAGAGCAATAGCCTTCCATTGGCACATTGATTTTTATAGCTTTTTATATTATCAATAAATTTCTAAATTTTTGCAGCACACTGAGATATAGCTACTTTTAATGTTTGGAATTTGAGATCTGTAAAGGTTAGTCAGCTCTTTGATGTGCTTGCTGCCTACCTGAGTTCAATCTGTGGGTCCCACAAGGTGGCAGAAGAGAACCAAATCAGAAAACTGGTCTCTGACCACCAGACATACCATGTGACACATGCATATGCAAGTGCTCACACATACACCCACATGCCCACCTACCCCTACACCACACTTATACCATGAACACAGCAATAATTATAATAAATAAAAATTTCAAAATCCAAATCTTTAAATTTTGAAATAATCATTCATGAATTTTAAACATTTATTATTCATTACTTTCTTAATGTTTCTTTTTAGCTTAGAAGTGCAAAGGAGCAATCTTCTTAGATAGAATTTGCCACCCAATGAAAAAACCAAGTCACAGATTGTGGTGTGCGTACTTTATCAGGCCCATTTGTATCTTTCCACAGTGTTTGAATTTATTGAATAATAATAATTAACAACCTGTCAGGTTTTTTTGCACAAATTTCCAGGTAGTCCTTACAGTTCTTGACACTTAGCTGGTAGACATGTGTTTTTCCATTCTAAACTCTACTAATATTAACTTTCTTGTAACAGTAAACCTAGCTCTTGTCTATCTATCTACTAATCTATCATCTATCTATCTATCTACTAATCTATCATCTATCTATCTATCTATCATCTATAATCTATCTATCCCTCCAACTGTATGTATGTATATATGTATGTATGTATCTATCTATCTATGTCTATCATCTATCTACATACCTAGCTATTTCTATCTCTCTGTCTATTTATCATCTATCTACATACCTAGTATATCTATCTATCTATCTATCTATCTATCTATCTATCTATCTATCTATCATCTATCTATCTATCTATTATCTATACACTTACCTACCGACATATCTATCTACATTAGGGTAATTATCAAAGTGTTAGAACACAGTTTGTTGATAGAGTTCCAAGAGATCTTAATGGCGGCAGAATGAAAGAGTTGTTAGAGGTGTAAAGTGTCATTGGAGTGTTTAGATTAGATGTTAATGAGTCCAGCTGGAGAGTTACTGGAAGTTCCAAGCCAGGCTTCAGACACTATAAATTTGGGCACAACCTTATTGTTGAGTTGAGCTACTGACACACTGGAAAGGCAAAGCATAGGACTGTAGGAATGAGATGTTGACTTGGTCCAGTCAGGTGACAATTTGAGCAGAACACATGAGAAGTAGGGAATGGGCAGAGCTGAGAACCTTCACATAGTAAGGTTTTTTGTCTGGTTTGTCTTGTCACCTACACACAGTCAGACGGAGACTGTCATAATTCCAGTTGTGTCTGTTTTCCTCTTTACAAAATCCAAGTAAGAGTATTCCAACCAACCTCAGTCAGGTGTGTATAAAAAATTCTCTGAACTGTTTTTCTTACAGCTTTAGAATGCATATGATTATATGCTGCCAATATATGCTAATCAAAATATAGGGTGGTACTTTTCTACTTTTAGGAGTAAGTTATGCTTAAGTCCATACTGATGCTTGGTGCTGAACTGGCGTTAATGTTTATGTGAACAACAAGATGCAGAGTGTTCTTGCATCTGAATTTGCGCTTAAAACGAAGGCAAATTCAGATGCTGCTTGTAAAGTAGGATCATCCAAGGCAAGACACAGGCTGAATATTACTGTTTTGCATAACCAGATGATGTAGAGCAGGGCACAAGTTGACCTTAACATGTATCTACTCTAGCAGCAGAGTAGTGATTACAAAAAAAGTTATATTTGAAAATATTTTATAATTCCTTTAGGACTTTTGATGGTAACATTTAGTGCCAGATCGTTTGGTTGTGAATTATCAAAGAGATACAGTATCTTGAGGAGCATTTGAAAAGAAGTTCAAAGGATAAGGGAAGATCTACCCTAAATGTGAGCTGCACCATCCTGTTGCTTAGAGTCCTGAAATGAATTTAAGGAACTCAGGAGAAAGCATATTGAAAATCAGCATTGATTTTCCTCTGGTTCGTGACTGCGGTGCAAGGGACAGCAGCCCATTGTCCCTTCTTCATGCTTTCCCCATTTTAACGGGCCATGCATCCTAAGACTGTAAGACATAATGAAGCTGTTCTTACTTAGATAACTCTTCTCAGGTAATTCATTGTTAAATAGTAACTAACACACCTGCTGATAACTATTTTTTTGTCTTTAGTGAGATGGAATGTTTCTTAGTATCTTTTCATTGGAGAAATTTTTATTGCTTTTTTCATATAATATATTCAAATTTTAGTCACAGTTCTAGTCATTTAGAGTTATCGTCTCTCTACAATCAAACAAAAAAATCTAGAACATTAACAACTGTTATAAACTCATCCATGAGAGATAATTTTCTAAAAATGATAATATGTATTATTTTACAAAAATAAGTACAACTAATCATTATAGCCTATGTAAAAACATTACTTACCTGACCCGCCTTTATTTCAGTAATAAGAAACTTTAATCATGTTGAGCAGTCTTACTGTGCTAGGTGTCTTTTTGCCAATTTTCATTTGATTTTTGTGAGAAAATAATAAAACCCTAAAAAACATAATAGGATCTATTTTTAGAAACAACTTTCATGTATCATACCATTATAAATTTATTTTCAAAATCTTATATGTCAGTTTTTCCTACTTTGAAATATTTGTTTAAATCTCCTCAAGAGATTGGAAAGATTTAAATCTTTGTGCCCCTTTTGAATATGTGAACACATAACCATTTTGTCATCTGTCTTTTGGTGATTTTTTTTAACTTCATTGCCAGTGTTAAGGCACTTAATCCTATTCAGGTATGTATCTGATTGTTGGTTGGTTCTTTGTGCTCCTAGCGAGCACATCTCCAGCTGATCCTAGGATCTATGGTCTTCAATGACAAAGAGTGTTTGGGGATTTTTTGTTGTTGTTATTTTTGGTGCTATTTACATGTATGACTTCAAAATGTTTTATTCTTCCTTCGGCTCTGTTCTCTTAAATATTATTTTATTCTTTAGTGAGTTTCTGAATATAACCAGCCCTTGTTATTGTAGAGGCAAAGAATGAATGTTTGTTTCTGTGGTGTTAACACTGTTTTCTTTTTCCATAGCTTAAATTCTTCTCAGTCTTTTGAATATGGATTTGTTCACCACTTACCTATAATGTGAAGAATCTGTAAAAAATGTGTTTAGTATATAACCACCCTGGAAACAATTCCTTTATTTGGTGCTATAATCTTGCATCCTGAACATAATGTCCCTTTAAATAGGTACTTGTTAGTACTTATAAAATTCTATGTTCAGTCTTAATCACATTGATATATTAAGGTTACCATACTATAAAGTGGGCAGATATTATAGTGTGCCAATATTTTTATTTTACTTTATGTTATTTTTAGTCATACAAAATTAATATTGTTTGACATTAGCCTCTTTTCTTATAAAGATACACATATAGGTGTGTGTATGTGTGTCTATATGTGTGTGTGTGTGTGTGTGTGTGTGTGTGTGTATAGTTGTGTCTTCAAACTTATTTGATGACCACATATAGGCATTTATTTCTTTTACAATAAAGAGCTTCCAAGGTCAATGTGGATGTTCTATTCTCAATCCATTTGTGACTTATTTGGGACACACATACATCTGGTTTGATTGTGTTCGTACATGGTGTTAATTCACAAAAGAAATGTTAAAAAACATAATGTATTATTGCATATACATTTACAACTCAGATTCCATTTTTCTACTTAATGAACAATAGCTCAGTTTCCTTCTGGTGCTTTAACTCTTACATCCTTTGGGTAGAGTTAAGATTAGTGATCTGTCATTCTATTAAGGTATATGGAGTTTCTCTCTACTGCTTACTTTTGTTCCACGGCTCAGTAACCAAGACAAAGTGACTTAAGTTCTGGAAAAGGCAATTTGCCATGCAATTTTGGATATTAATCTGCCTACAACAAAGACAGAAGAAATGGATGGAATTAATTTATTTAACTGGATCACACCAGATTGTCACTCAGCTTCTGTGGACAGGTCTTAGTGCTGAGAACATCCTCCAATCTCACCTGTGTATAGTTATTTTTAAGCCTGTAAGCACTATATCCTATCCACATAATTCTCGTGGATTCTTCCCCTTGTGTATGATCGACCCTATTCCTTCATTACAATGAAGAATCCAACTATTTGCTTGGAACCCTTTTGATCATACTCTTATATTAGAATTTAAATATAAAGGAAGAAAAACAAAGAGCTAAAGAGGCCCACAGAAATCCACAAAGATACCCCCACAAAAGACTGCTGGCAATGGTCGAGAGACAGCAGGTACTGACCTACTCTGGTGATGGGATGGCCAAACACCCTAATAGTTGGGCCAGAAACCCCATCCAAGGACTGAGGAATCTGGATGCAGACATCCACAGTTAGGCCCTGGGGGAGCGCTGGGAGTCTTATTAGTGAGAAAGAGGAGGGTTTATATGAGCGAAAATTGTTGAAACCAAGGTTGGATAAAGCACAGGGACAAATAACCAAATGAATGGAAACACATGAACTATGAACCAAAGGCTGAGGGGCCCCCAACTGGATCAGGCCCGCTGAATAGGTGAGACAGTCATTTGGCTTGATCTGTTTGGGAGGCATCTAGGCAGTGGCACCAGGTCCTGGGCTCATTGCATGAGTTAGCTGTTTGAAACCTGGGACTTACGCAGGGACGCTTGGCTCAATCTGGGAGGAGGGGACTGGACCTGCCTGGACTGAGTCTATCAGGTAGATCCCAGTCCGCGGGGGAGACCTTGATCTGGAGGAGGTGGGAATGGGGGTGGGCTGGGGGAAGGGGAGGGGGGCAGGAAGGGAGAGAACAAGGGAATCTGTGGCTATTATGTAGAACTGAATAGTATTGTAAAATAAAAAAAATAAAGTAAAACAAAGGGAAGTAATCACTCACATTAACTAGCATTTATAATTGTATTTTATTTTATGAATTCTATATTGTGGGGTCTCTGAAAATGCCAGGGCTTGCAGAATAATGATCCACGAGGCAAAAAGAAAACCCACTTCAACATGACTTAGTTGTCTGATTTTGGTTCTAACATCTAAAGCAGTAGTTCTCAACCTGTTGGGCAGGACCCCTTTGGGGATCACATATCAGCTTTCATAACAGTAGCAAACTTACAGTTACAAAGTAGCAACAAAATAATTTTATGGTTGTGGGTCACCTCTTGAGGAACTAACTGTATTAAAGGGTCACAGCATTAGGAAGATTGAGAACCACCATACAGAATGTAGAGTCTGACACGGGGCCATTTATTTTAGACAGACTTAAGTACAGTATAACTTTTGAAAAAGTTTCCTGATAACAATTATCACAAAAAGGCATAAGGTGTGACTACATCGAAACTCTTTCAAAATGCATGTGACCTCTTCCATAAGAATAGATTATAAGAGAGCAAAGGTCTGATACCAAGCCTGGGCAAAATAGTAGAGCTAATTCTGGTGTTGTCAGTTTGGTGACACAGATCTGAGGACCTGAGGGCAGAAAAACTGGCCCTGCTCCTTGTTACAGGCTGTTTAGGGTGAGCTAGCCAAGGCAATGCTGGAGAGCTCATCTTGTGTAGTGACGATGGGGAAAAGCTAGTAGGCTAATTAAGCAATCTGCCTACCACCCTGACCCAGAACTAGGGCTATGAGTTCACCAAACCCAACATCCACTTCATCTATGAACTCCTGGAGCCGGTGAAGAGGATGAACCTACAGATCTAAAACAGCAGTAGCTCCACGACACAGGACAACAGGATATCCAAAAGGAGTCTCGGTGAGAGCCCATTATCAGTAGTAGAAGTCGTAAGCCTAGATCCAATGACTCATGGCAATGAACACCTGCTAGTAAAGATGAATGGACTAAAGGGTAAACTGTGTGGCTCAATGGGCCACTTTACAGCTTCTAAGACAAGATTCTTCTCTCCCTGCCCCCTCCATTCTTTCTATTTTTTGTTTTATTTCTTTATTTTGTTTGATTTTGTTGTTGTTTTTTTAATTTTTATTTTTCAATTTGGTTTTGTTTTGGGGGTAGATTAGCAAGGGCAGAGGGTAGATAGGAGGGGACAGGGAGATAAGTGGGATCAGAATACATGATGTGAAATCCACAAAGAATCAATAAAAAGTTTGTTTGTTTGTTTGTTTGTTTGTTTAAGAGAGGCGGCCGCGGAAGATGGCGGAGGGGCAGGTTCGAGTGCTGGATGGCGGAGGCCATCTTCTGGGCCGCTGGTGGCCATTGTGGCCAAACAGGTACTACTGGCCGGAAGGTGGTGGTTGTGCGCAGTGAGGACATTCACATTTCTGGACATTTCTACAAAAACAAGTTAAAGTACCTGGCATTTCTCTGAAAGCGGATGAACACTAACCCCTCTCGAGGCCCCGACCACTTCTGAGCCCCAAGCCACATTTTTTTGGGGGGCCTACTGTGCGAGGCATGCTGCCCCACAAGACCAAGCGAGGCCAGGCTGCCCTGGAACGCCTCAAGGTGTTGGATGGGATCCCTCCACTCTATGACAAGAAAAAAGGGATGGTGGTCCCTGCCGCCCTCAAGGTTGCTTGCCTGGGATGTGTGGCTCATGAGGTCGGGTGGAAGTACCAGGCAGTCACAGACACTCTGGAGGAGAAACGGAAGGAAAAGGCCAAGATCCACTATCGGAAAAAGAAGCAGCTCCTGAGGCTACGGAAACAGGCAGAAAAGAATGAACATGGAGAAGAAAATCAGCAAGTTCACAGAGGTCCTCAAGACCAATGGACTCCTGGTGTGAGCCCAATAAAGACCATTTGCTTCATGCCTGCCTGGTCTGCTCTTCCTCCCGCCACCAACCAGGGAAGTGGGGACAGGTGCTTTGGTCAGGCTCCGGTGAGAGAGGGTACTTTTTTAAACAGCTCCGAGAGCTTAGCGCCTGCTTGGTGAATTTGATTAAAGGAATAACCATGCAACTGAGAAAAAAAAAAAAAAAGAATGACTTGTATAATTTAAGGGCCTAGGGGAGGATCTGATGGGGTCTAGGTCATTAAACTACAAATATACATGTCACATTTTCCCTTGGGATGGGTTCAATTGGCTGAGAAACAATAGTCAAGATAAAGGGAGGAAGATTCTGGGATAAATATAATAGCCTGGGAGATCCAGGTATAACCTAGCCCTACAATAGCAAATTATCAGGATATTAATTACATCCACTTTAACCTTCTGGATGGAAAACAGATATGCATATGCTTTGTTGATAAGACAATCCTGTGTGTTTAACATGCCTGTGAAAACAAGGACCTTGTGGCCTCTACATTGGACCTCTTGCCTTCTAATACAAAAAGTTAAACAGACTATTGATAATTTATAGATACCTCAGTGCTTGATATGAAAAATAGGTGTAATAACATTTGTTAAGTCCATAAGAGCTGTCAGAACATTTTCATTTTATTAATTGATTGGGTTGATTTAGTTTGTGCTTCATACTATTCACAGGACCCCTGCAAACAACAAAAACATTGTTGGCCACTTCATTGGACCTAGAAGAGTACCTAAAGGGACATTTAAAAATTTGCTCTATATTCTTATCTTTATACTCATAGATTAGTCCATGTTTCAATATTCATCAGATAAGCACCTTTTTCAGAAGGGATTATGATCAATAGAGAGACCTACATTTATTCAAAATGTAGAGTAAGAAACTATAGAGTACTCAACTCTATAAGTGATGTCTATATCATACCCTCCCCTCCCAAGGCTTGGGGATCATTGTGAAATAAGTGGCAAAAAAATGTGACACCCAGAGCCAGTGAATGTCTGTAGAAAAACATTAATTGCTGGGTATGGCCGAGCCACTACACATATGAATTCACAGTTGCTTTCACTACATGAACAATAACTGTACAAGACCTAAACAGACAATATGGGTGGAGGATTGGTGCATGAAGTTCTACCCCCAAATGAAAATCTATTGAAATTGATGGGTACTAAGGGAAGGAAAATGAGTTTGAGTCAGAGATGTTCTCAAATATCTGGTCTTTCTTCCATATGCATACAGGCAGTACTAAATGGAATCTGTGGGTTTATAGATGTTATGTAGACCATTACAGAATTCTAAGACTAATTAAAAATGTACCCCTGTGTATCACTGTACCAATGCATACATCCACAATCAACCACTGATCCTAAGACACAGGGAACAATACAGGGAAGAAGTGGAAAGACTGTAAGAGCCAGGATATCAGTGAGTGTGCTGTGAGTTGGTGTCTTCTAGTAATGTCAGAAGCTATACCCATAGAATTTCACCAATATGACTGCCTAAACAGGAGCTAAACAACGACAACAACAATTGACCTGCCAAAGTGAACCAGGAACCACCATGAGACCTCAACCATATACATACATACAGATAGATAAATTGATAGATAGATAGATAGATAGATAGATAGATAGATAGATAGATAGATAGATAGATAAAACAACATTTAACTAAAGAATGCTGAGGTCAGTAGAAACAGTTTTCGCCAGGGAAGAGCACACCAGATGGTTATCTTATTGTCAGCCTTGAAATCATACCTACAAGTAACATTATACAGACTAAACAAGTTATATTTATGAATGTGTGTATGTGTATTTGTGTTTGATTAACAGTTAATGAAAAAGCAGGCCCTGAATTTGAAAGAGAGAAAGGAGAGGTATGTGGGAGGATTTTGAGAGGAAAAGGAAGGGGAAATAATATATGATTATCTAAAAAATGAAATTATAAAAAAGATTAAAAAGAGAGAACACATCAAGGTGAAACATAAAAGTGGTTGGGGAGGATTATGGAGTAAATGGTGGAAAAGAAATGGAAATGGTGTTAATCAAAGCACATTGCATGAGATTTTGCTGTTTTAGTAAATTAATGGTGGTAGATTGTCTTCCAAGAATCATGACTTCACTAGTGCCAAGTAGTTAGCTCAGTTTCTTGTCCCAGGCACAATCTCCACCTTGTTGTGCACAGATGTTTGAAATTCTCAATAAAAAGAGGCAAAAAGGAAAAATTCATCCTTGAAGGAGCATAGAAAAATAATAAAACCATCTAATGTTTTTAATGGACCTTAAGAAGAATTTGCTGCAGAAAACAGATCAACAACAAAACAAATGAGGGTCTGTAAAAAAATGATTGCTGAGAATTAAACTCAATTCTTTTAAAAATACATAATACTTGGAAAATAAATGTTACTCTGTAAAGTGAAATAAATTTACACAATTTATTTCAGGGGCAGAACCCTTAAATTGCATGGATAAAAGAAACAATTACAGCAATGATCAACTTAAGCATTGTCTTTTATGTTCCAGGTTTATTTCCCTATGTATAATGCCCTCCTGTCCCACAAATGATTTTGTAAATGACAGATTGTCCTCTTTAATATTGAGTGGACTATCATCACATTTATGAGCCATATTCTATTTCTCTATTCATTAGTTAATGGACACTTTAGTGACTTCCCTTTTTTACTTGGAATAGTGTCATAGTTTAAAAAAAAAAAAACACCTCTCTGCAGAATAAATTCATTTCCTTTGTCTACTACTCCTGGGTATGCATCTACTTTGGTGTGTGGTTGATATACCCAGTGATCACTTGAGAAAATTTATTTTTTCCTTTCCTGGTAAGTATCAGTTCCAAATATCTTCCTTTGTTAACAGTGTAGAATTTTGTCCACCACTTCTTCTCGGTGCTGAGATTTTGTCTGCTTTGAAACTATAACATCTAATAGTGCTGTCACAATCTCTTGAGGCTATATAAGAGTCAGTACTACTGTATCTAAAGACCTCTTTTCACTGGAGCTATCCAACAATGCTGGCTCTTACAACCTTCCTCTCTCTTCTTCTATATAGATCGCTGATCTTTGAAGGGAAGGGTTTGCTGAACATATCCCATTTAGATCTGACTGCTCCAAAGTCTCTTACATTGTTGCATTGTGAGTCCCTGTGTGAATTGTCATCTGCAGCAAGTAGAAGCTCCTCTGATGTGTGCTGAGTGAGATACTGATCTAATTGCCTATCACTATGTCATTAGGAATCATTTTATCACCATGTTCCTTCAGCAGAATAATAGTAAGAGGTTTTCCCTTAGGGACACTTTATTGGTGTCAGGTAATGGATTCCATCTCAAGGAGTACAACTTTAAGAAATTTAAAAAGTGGTTGATTGCTCCCATAACCTTTGTGCCACTATTGCAAAAATATATTTTACAGACATGTTGTTGTTGTAGGTTTCAAGGCTTGTAACTGGGTGATATTGATGATTAATTTATTCCTCTAGTAGCATGCTGAGTACTTTCCCAAAACATGAATATTAGTCAATTTGGGTGAATCTTATAGTTGATCAATAGCTTCATTTCTCCATGTTTGATGACACAAGTAAGTTATGTCTTTCATAAACTCTCCTTACTGTTTGGGTTGAAGAGAGTAACAAATAACCTTGGCAATAGTCTGTAATGTTTGCAGTGGCGAGACATATGGGACTCATTTGAACAATTACTTAAAATGACGTAACCTATTCCTGGAACTGGAGTTTTTAGTTGGTGGCATAAGATAACTAGTTAGGCCATTATGTTTCCCATTATATACTGACTCTATTTAAATTCATATCATGTATGTACATAACTTAGGAACCTCCTACAGCAGTAGGTTTCCATATGGGTTTCCAATGGGCCTTTGGTGTTAGTTGTTGTATTAATTAGGGTTTCTATTGCTGTGATAAAACACTATGACCAAAAAGCAAGTTGGGGAGCAAAGGGTTTATTTGACTTATATTTCCATGTCAGTGTTCATCATCAAAAGAAGTCAGGAAAAGAACACAAACAGGGAAGAAACTTGGAAGCAGGAGCTTATCCAGAGGCCACAGAGTGCTATTTACTGTTTTTCTCCTCATGGCTTGCTCAGCCTGCTTTCTTATAAATCCCAGGACCATCAGCCCAGGGATTTTACCACCTGCAATAGACTAGCTCCTCCCCCATCGATACCTAATTAAGAAAATATTGTTGGTTGTTTTCTACTCTCTAAGTTCTTTTGGCTCTTTTGGGGCTCCCACCACCCAGCTCGCAAATGAATCACTCAGGGATTTATTTTTAATTATAAATACCTGGCTCACGCTTGACTTGTTTCTAATCATCTTTTCTTAAATTACCCCATCTACCTTTTGCCTCTGGGCTTTTTCCTTTTCCTACTTCTGTGTATTTTACTTTCACTCTTGCTTTGTGGCTGACTGTGTAGCTGCCTGGCTGTCCCTTTGAGTCCTCCTCTCCTTGTTCTCTTGCTCTGTCTTCCTTTCCTCCTAGATTTCTCCTTCTATTTATTCTCTCTGCCTACCAGCTCTGCCTATTCTTTCTCCTGCTTTGCTATTGGCCATTCATCTCTATTAGACCATAGTTATTTTAGACAGTCACAGTAAAACAGCTTCATAGAGTTAAGCAAATGCAGCATAAACAAATGCAATACATCTTTGCATCATTGAACAAATGTTGCACAGCACAACACATCTTAAAATAATATTCTACAAAAAAAAATATGTTAAAGGCTTGACCACAACCCAATCTTTCTAGGAATTTTCTTTGAGGTTCCCTGATCTCAGATGACATTAGATTGTGTCAAGTTGACCTACAACTTCTCAGCACAGTTATTCTTTCTCATTTACTCTGCTTTTATTATCTTCTCCACTTAATCCTCCGGTTCTAGTTTCCACCTTCTCTCTTTTTAACATTATATCCTATTTTCTCTTCCTTGTAATATCACCTCCTCCTCACTGGTCCCTTATATTTATTCAGAATGAAGTACACATATCTAAAGTTTAAAACCTAACATCAACATATAAGAGAAAATATGCAATATTTGTCTTTTGGGGGTCTGAATTACCTCACTCAAGATGATTGCTTTTAGTTTCATCTATTTACTTCCAAAAAGTATGATTCTATCTTTCTTAATAGCTAAATAAAATTTCATTGTGTAAATGTACCACATTTTCAATATCTACTCCTCAGTTGGACAACATCTAGGCTATTTCTAAGTTCTGTCTATTATAAATAGGCCACAATAAACATGGATGTCAGATATATCTGTAGTAAGATACAGAGTTCTTTTGGTGTTTGTCTAAGCATGCTATATCTGCATCTTGTGGTAGATCAATTTTAAACTGTCTGAAAACCTTCCTATGGTTTTCATAGGAGCTGTACCACTTTTCATTCCTCACCAGAAAAAGAGTAAGTGTTCTGTTTTCTTGGGATCCTTGCCTAATGTATTGTTTGTGTTTACTAGGCCATTATGTCTTAGGTAAGATGAAATCTCAAAGTAGTTTTGATTTGAATTTCCTGAGAGAGGACATTTTAAAATTAACCTATCAGGGAAAAAAATTGAGAAGTGATCATGCATGACCCAAATCCATGCTCCTTGTCTATAACTGCTGTGGTCCCTTTCACAGCCTGAGTTCAAATCCTGAGATGGGAGAGAGGCATGGGCAGAAGAAGAATTGTTTGACCACCAGATGAGATCCTATCCCCTTCAGTCCCAATACATACTGTTTTCAGAACTCTCTTCATGGTGCCACTCTGTCATGGTCCTGCTGCAGCTGTGTTCAGATCCTGAGACAGGGAAGTGGCATCTGAGCTAAGAAATGAAGTGTCTGACCACCAGATAAGTTTCACATGAGTGGCTATCCTCTAATAACTCTAGCTATCTTTGTGTACACTTCAAAAATAAGCCTGTTTTCTAACCCTCCTGGATTAACTTCCTGAAACAAATATTTTATCCCACTTTTTACATCAAAACAACTTTTAAACCCAAAACAACATTCAGAAATTTGTTAACTTTGCTAAATATTGATATACACACATATGTGTGTGTGTATATGTGTATATATGTATATATGCTAGAATAAGGATTTTTTGGAAATTATGTTTGGTTATAGTGCAGTGCTCAAATCATCATATAATCTTGTACTTTCTTCTACTACTATTTTAAATTTTTGAATTTTCACATGTCATTTTCCCCTGAACTTGTGATGGCATATATTTGGTTGACTGTAACTTTTTAAAAATATTTAAGAAAAGATACACTGAAGAAAGGAAGAAAAACACAGAAACAATCCTTGTGACTAGTATTACTTTATTTGAAAATATTTTTTTCAGAGAGTTCAAATCATTTCAGTCCAAGTGTGGCTTCCAAAATATATTATCATTTCCCATGGTTGACCCATATCTGATATTGTTGTAGGATATTAATTCACATAGAAAAGTAGGGGCCTATGTTTACTTCATTTAACTGTGAATAATTAACCAAGAACCCAACTGAAAGAATGGTAGATTATATTTGGCTCATATTGTTGAAGATTTCAGCTAGTGGTAAATTGGCTCTATTCCCTCTGTGTCTTTAGAAATCAGGGTACTACAGTATAAAACATGTGGTAACATAGTACTGTTGCTCACCCCACAACATCCAGCAAACAAAGAGAGAAAGAAAAAATTGCTGTATCATGGATCATGCCTTAAACATAGGAGTTGGGAGAAGGAATGGTATTTCAGATCCAAATAGTGGCTGATAAGTTCCCAAAGAGCCATTGGGAAGCCATAAATTAAAACCGAAATTTAAGACCAAAGACCCAGAAGCCCATATTCAGTGTATCTACAAGGCCATGGCAGCTCTTTAAAGGCTCCAAAAGAAGGTCTTTTTTATTTTGCTAATATTGTGCAACTAGGAAATATTCAAGTAAAAAAGGTGACAGATAACCGAAAAATCACAAGAAAGAGTAAATTGCCAATTGTTGAAGTATTATAAACAAAGAAAGCTCAAAGGTAAAGGATTTCAGGTATGAACAGACTTTACTTTTTTGGTGAATGTGAAGAAAGGGAGTGACTGGGCACATTAGTGACTTCAATTATCACTGTATGTGGGAGTTTGAATGCAGTTGGCCCCCATAAGCTCATAGGCAGTGTTATTATTAGGAGATATGGTCTTGTTGGAGGAAGTGTGTCACTGTGGGGTAGGCTTTGAGGTTTCCTATGTTTAAAATACAGGCCAGAGTCAGAGGCCAGAAGCAAATCCTGGGCGAGTTTTTTAGTTCCAGAAATTGAAGCAGGAGAAGTCATGTGCCAAACTAAAGTGGGAAGATTATATAGCCTTTAGGTGAGAGGTGATGACATGTCCACCACAAACTGGATTTGTGAACAAGTATGGTCAAAGACTGAGACTTGGACTGCTGGCAACTTCATGGGAGGAGAGGAGCTACCACAGCCACCAAAACCATTGAACCGGGCTTTTTGGTGCCCTTTCTCTGTTGGAGGACTCTGAGAGGTCAGGGTTTTGAGGGACAAGAAACTGGGCTTTCCAGATCAAGCAGGAGTGAGCTGGAGGCTCCAGCTAAACATCCCAACCTTTTTGTGTGTATGGGCACTGGTTCAAATCTGCCTATTTTCTGTTGGCATGAGATGACATGAGGAGGGTGAAACAGGAGTCAGTGGGCTCATGCTCAGTGGGAAGTATGGGTGAAGAAGCATTCAGTTAACTGCCACCCTGGATACCTCACAAAATCCATTCCAGGAGGAAGCAGAGAAGGCAAGTTGCTAAGAGAAAAAAAGTAGATTATTATCACCAGCCCAGAGAACTAAGCTAACCTTGGGACAAGTGAAAATTGCCAAGAAGAATGGAATAGAGATGTGCCTTGGTAGTATTGTCAAAGTTCTTCAGACAATGTGTGGAATTGCTAATACAGGCCAGATTCATTGATACAATAGCAGCACTCTTTCCCCAGGAACACATAGGTGCCTATAAATTAGCAGAAACAGATTTACACCTTGGTGTCATATCAAAGGCTATGTATGACTTTACATGAACTTTTTGAGAGAAAACATATAGCCCAGAAGACAAAAGAGGCAAAAAATGAATGATCAAGGCATAAGAGTAGATAGACTTTACCATCATGGTCCCTCATTGAGACATTCTGGAAAACCAGAGGGTGCAGGGTCTCAGTTGCTGGACAGACCATTTCATTCCTCCTAGGTAGGTGCTCAAATGAGCCTTGAGAGGTAGTACCAGCACTGATGTCCCAAGAGCTTGGTAGCTAAGAGTAGTGAGGATCACAGTGTAAGGTCCTGTCTACCAGGGCTCTAGAGACGTTGGAGATAACTGCTTGAGGAGTACCTGGTTCCCTGGGGGGAGTGGGGCAGGCTCAGGAGTAGTTGGGTCTGTTGACATGGGACCAAGGAGATAGCTGTCAGCATGTGAATGGAAAAGGGACCATAGGAGGGAAAATAGGGTAGGTACCCCACTAGTTAAGGGATCTGGGCTGGGAGGTGGTGGTTGAGGAGGAATGGCCTTACATAAAGGTGCTCAAAAGGACTTAGGCCTGTAGGAGAACATGGAATGGCCCAGAGGCAGGTAAGAACAGTGGGGACAAGGATGGCCAAGAAAACCTGAGTTCAACAGAACTCAGGTAGGATCCCAGCATGGCCAGACCAGACCCCAGGAGAGCCTAGTGAGTAAAAAAGGCAAAGTGGGTTCCTTTCCCTGGGCTCTGCCAAGATATGCTACTACGAGAACACACCATGAACTACAGAGTTAGTGCAAGAGGATTATTGGGGAAGAGGGAGAGTGAAAGAGAGAAAGGCCATCTCAGAGTGGAGACATGAGAGAGGCAGGTAGACAGACAGAGAAAGGAAGAGACAAGAGGAAGAAGAAAAGTAGAGGGTGCCAGTGACTCAGGAACCCCAGTTGGGGTGCAGGGCTAAGCATCAGTCCCTGGTGAAAAGGCTCCTGGTGCCACCACAAGCCCAGACAATAAAACCTGGGAAGCTGAGCACTGGATAAAAGGGATGAGTAGGAGTGCAGAGCTCAAAAACCAAGGATAAGGGAGCTCAAATCATTTGTTTGAAGCCTATGGTGTAAGACAATCCCAATTTGGATAAATTTTGCAGAAGACACCCCAAGGGCAACTGAGTATCAGATTCAGACCCAACATTGCCTATTTCCAAACCTGTGCCAGAGACCAAAGTCTAGGGTGAGGCATCCCCCAGGATAGCTTAGGGTCGAGCGGTCGGGGAGTCCTTGGAAAGGATGTCTCCTAACACAAAGGTCCCCCCTGAGCAAAGACTATCTCTGCTCCAGAAACTAATCAGGCTTGCCCTGGCATGACCAAGGAGTGGCAAGGGATCCTGGGGGTACTTGACCAGGAAAGAGTCAACTGGTACCTCTTTAGGCTGTGGCTGGGAAACGGGTGACTTACCCCAAGTTGAAAGTTGATCACATCTGGCAGAGAGGAAGATAAAGGCAATGGCCCCCCCATGTGACTGGGGGACCTGGTCCACCCAGCAGAGAAGCTCAACTCCTCCTGGGTTTTCAGCACCAAGCTAATAGATTTTCTGTACCCTGATAATACAGTAGTCTGCTGATGCAGTAAACCAGATCAAGCCAAATTGAAAAAGTATGAACAGGTTTATTTGAGCAAAGCAACTCCAGGGTGAGTTCTCCAGTCCCAGAGATTGAGGCAGAAAGTCACGCTCCAGAACTAAAACAGTAAGGTTATACAGCCTGCAGCAGACAGGTGATGATGTGTCCACAACAAGCTGGGTTTGTGCCCAAGTATGATCAAAAGCTGAGCACTTTGGGGGCGTAGGTGGCTGGCAACTTCAGGGGAGGAGCCCCCACAGTCACCAAGAATAGAGAATTGGGCTCTTAGGTGCCTTTTCTTTGTTGGAGATTCTCTGAGAGGGCAGAGTTTGCAGAGACAGGAATGAGGATTTCTGGATCAAGCTGTAGTGAGCTGGAGGTTCCAGTCAAACAATACCAGCCAAAAGGAGCTGCTAACAGGGAGTAACAACAGCCCAAGAGAAAGTAGTGTGTTTCAATCAACAAAGCTGAATTGACCTGGAGCATCTTTCCTGAGGACTAACTTTCATAGTAACTTCAGGTGCTTTGCAAACTGCCAAGAGATAAAACCAAGCAATATTGATATATAATTGTACAGCTAAGAACCACATCTATGACAAGTCTGCTGAGGTATCCCCAGGGGTACAAAAGTGGCATATATATCTCAACAGTCACCAAAGCCGCCATTCAATTGCATTTAAGGCCCACTCAAGCAGCTAAGATTTAGGGAAGGTTCTGGAAGAGAGTGAGAAAGGTTTTTGCAATCAGTGTATGCTTTGAGCTAGTGTCATTGCTATATGACAGGGAAGGTGCATGCAGGAATCCTTAGCAAACATGGAGGGAATCTAGTGACCCTCTAAGAACAGTCAAGCCACACATTCAGTCATGACCATGATTTGGGGGCAGAAGCATATCAAAGTTCCCATCTACACCAAAGTGCTGAACTCTAGAAAGATAGAGCAGCAGGAGCCACTTTTGAAATTCCCTACCAAGTTGTCCATAAAATTCTTTATTTTTTTTGAGATTATAATATAATTACATGATTTCTCCTTTCCCTTCCCTCTAAACTACCCCAGGTACTTTGCATTCTCCAAGTTCATAGTCTTTATTCCTTAAAATCTTGTTAAATATATATGTATTTAATTGGATACATCAATTTTTCAAAACACTTGACAAACTAAAGCAAGATATATGAGCACAATTAAAATTAACCAGTATTTTCAGTAATTTTTGGAAGTAATTAAGGCAAAAATAATTATTTTCACAAATTCTAACTACTAGTATCTTGAACACTTCATCTCAAATATAATTTCTTAATCTCTACTCAAAAAACAGTAGGGCATTTAGGAAATTGCCTTTCAAGAACACAAAAACCCAACAATGTACAAAGGGTAAGTGTGTAACAGCACCGATACTTCTATCTTAAAAATAGGTTTTCAGTGGAATGAAGTATAAAGCAGAATGTGAATATATCTTTAAAGTATTATCCTGACTGGGGAAGCATCGTGTTGTCAGTTTGTCTACCCACAATTCATATTCTTCAAATGTTGATTCTACTTTTTCTCATTCCATAAAGGTGACCCACAGGGAACCGAAACATCTGTGTTTCCATAGAGCTGTTAGAATACCACCCAGAGTGATATGACCTGCACTGCATAGGAACTGAGAAGAGCATCACTACATTTGAAATCAAGGCAACTTTATTAAAGGAATTTAGTAGAACTACATGGGAGACACTGATGGGAATAAAGTACAAAGACATCCTTTCTCTGATGTTGGCTGGACTGATATAACTTTTCATTTAGAAGCATTGCTTGACAAAAGTTTGAAAAGAATTGACATATGCTTCAAGAAGAAAGCAATTAAAATTTAAATACATAATGAATTCCTGAGGATTCAAAACTGAATAATTAGGAAAATTAGAAACAAAACACCATTAGTTTTATTTGTTACTGATTTGAAGAAATCATGCAAAAGAAAAGAATATGATAATGCTAACTGATTCTGGGAAATCTGCTAGGTAACTAAATTAAAGCTCTAGCATAAATTAATACAGTACCGGGCAAATTTGGTAGTTGGAAAATTTTTACAAAATTACTAGCAAATGTTTTGACAAAATTAAAGTGACAAATTATGGAGGGCAAGAATGAGCACTATGATAGCCTGTAGTGCTTAAGGGAGGTGGCCCTCAATGGTCAACAGATGTAAACAAGGTAACCTATTTCTGGCCTTGGATTTTGATGTGTTACCTATGGTATCTAGTGAGGGCATTGTTGCCCCATTATAGGGTAACTTCACTTAAACTCTTTTTATATGTGTATATGCATACATTTTAGGAAACTTGTACTGTGTATGTTTTCTTATGAATTCTTTTTAAAGCTGTTTTCAATGTTAAGTATACCTCCCCAATTCTATCCTCTACCCTTCCTTACCATACCTCACTCCATTTAACCTTTCCTGTCCCATTAGTCCCCCTTTGCCCTTTATATTACTGCAGTCTTTATCTTGGACCTTGAAATTTCTGTCCCAGATGATCCCTCACTAATTTCTTGACCTCCATGGATATGGCAAATGAAACACACATATCTGAAGGTTGAAAGCTAACATGCAAAAGTGAGAGAAGACCTGTGACAAACATTTGCTTTTCTGGGTCTAGGTTGACTGTCATGCTGGTACTGACTTGGAAGTTTCATTCTTACTGCCCAGTTTTCATAATGTTCTAAGGTGCTATGCATACTATTTAAGGAAATGATTAATCATCAGTCTTACCCCACCTTGAACTTTCTGAGCTACAGGAACCACAAGGCTGCAAACATGTGCATGGGTGTAATAGTGGCACAAATAGCACAGGTGTAACCAACCCCTTCCTGGTTGGATTCAAGGACAACTTTACATGTTAAAACCCATAACTGGTACCAACACTGGAGTAAATAAACTTCTCGTTGGACAAGTCATAGGCCAAAGAGGAGAACATACTTCTATCATTTTACTAAATGTTCACTGTTAAATCAACTCTTAGTAATTTATCACTATACCCACAAATTAATGCATCACTCAAACTTTATCATTTGTTTTGCAGTAAATGGCAAGTCCGACAGAGTCTTCCAAGTAGACATTGTTCAGAGAATAAAAGACTGCAAAATATTAAGATAATAAGAGTCTATAAACATCCATACCTAATGGGACATCTGTATCACATCTGCTTTCCTCAAGTCTCAGACATTATTGTAAAATATCAGGGGGAAAAAGTATAAGATATTAGAAAGGTGGATGACTGTAAATAAAGAATTTTCTGGATACAGCAAAGAAGTTACACATATAAACTTACAATGCGTGATGGTATACACAAACCTGTGCAAACTTGAGCTGGACAAAAATTTCATGAGAGAGGGGGAAGTTGGCAGGAAGTCTCACCCTTCACTCAAGAGTTATTTGTCAATTGATAGCTGGGAGGAGAGAGAAAGCCAGTTTTCTTTAACTATGTTGCCCAGGGTAGGTAACTACACTCCAGTGGAAGTCCATGATGGTATCACAAGATGTACTTGATTTTTTTTTAAATAAAGGACACAAAATTTGGTGGTGATGGAGGGTGGGTATTGGAGGAGTTAGAAGATAGTTAGGAATATGACTAAAATAAGATATAAGAAATTCTCAGAAAACTAAAAAAAAGAAAGAGAAAAAAGTAAAAGTAATAAACATTAAATAAAGCTTGAGTCTAAGGAGTTGAGCCTATTGGTTGGATCAATGGGTCTATCATTGACAGGAAAATGTGTATGTTTCATACACATTATATATCACTTCTCTTTTGTATTATGTCATCTATCATCTATCATCTTTTGGTATTTCTTACAGAAAACAAATGAGTGCTTATAGGGAGTGAATTAAATTTATTAAAACTCTAATTGGTTCTAGAGATAAGAAAAAGCATATTTGGGTATATTTGGGTAAGAAATGAATCCATTTAACTTTTGATAGCTTAAACTGTGATGCTTTATTTTTCCATTTTGTGCTGCTAAAAATAAAATAATGTTGCTATGGGAGCTGAAATTCTGCATCAGAGTTATTAAGTACAGTCTTTGAGAAGATAATTTGCAAAAATGGAAAATCAAATCATCTTAAGCCGAGCAGTGCTGGTGTATGCCTTTAATCCCAGCACTCAGGAGGCAGGGGTAGTTAGATCTCAATGAGTTTAAGGCCAGTCTGGACTGCATAGCAATCTCCAGGACAGGCTCCAAAGCTACACAGAGAAACCCTTTCTCAAAATCCACCGGCCCTCCCAAAAGAATCAACTCTAAACTACAAGGATTCCAATATGTTTGTGCAAGCATTAACATTTTTCTGAAGCAAATGAGTAGTGAATAGCAATTTTCCATTTCCTGTTTGAACCAATTAAGTCAATCATACATGACAAATCCTGATATTAGACCATATACAATTTTTGGAGTTTTTATACTCACTTTAGTTTATACTGGTTTGAGAATTCTTTGGTGTCTCTGAATGATGTGAAGCAGAATGGCAGTTGATCATAACTTAATCTTGTAAGCATAGAAAACTTTAGATGTGTTCATTTTTGGCATCAAGTTCATACCTACTAAAAATTTCAGGGAACCGGGTAGCCAACGGCCTGAGGAGCAACATGCCTAAGTTTTATTGTGACTACTCTGATACGTATCTGACCCACGATTCTCCATCTTTGAGAAAGACACACTGCAGTGGTCGGAAACACAAAGAGAATGTGAAAGACTACTACCAGAAATGGATGGAAGAGCAGGCCCAGAGCCTGATTGACAAAACAACGGCTGCATTTCAACAAGGAAAGATACATCCAGCTCCAGTCTCTCCTCCTCCTGCGGGGGCCATGATCCCACCTCCCCCCAGTCTCCTGGGTCTCCCTCGCCCTGACATGATGCCTGTACTCCACATGGGAGGCCCTCCCATGATGCTGATGATGGGCTCTCCTCCTCCTGGGATGATGTCCGTGGGACCTGCTCCTGGAATGAGGCCACCCATGGGAGGCCACATGCCCAAGATGCCTGGGCCTCCAATGATGAGACCTCCTGCTCGACCTATGATGGTGCCCACTCGGCCTGGCATGACTCGGCCAGGCAGATAAGAGCAGAAAGGCTCTTTATCACTTTTGTACTTCTTGTTCTGTTTCACCAGGAGATGACGGTGCTGAGCCTGGGTGTTTTCTAGTTGCATGACAGGAAGGCTTCCCCTTCCGAACAGAGAGAAGTGGGACAAAAACAGTGCAGCTTTCACTGATATTGTGAAATGTGAAAATAAAATTGTCAGCTGTTTTAGTTAAAAAACAAATTTCAGTTTGTCAGCAATATTTGAAAACACTCTACTATTGTAAAATTACTTTAAATATTTCATACATAACATTTCTAATTTTAACTTAGTACATTCTAGGTGAATTCAGCTCCTCAATAAGGACTACATAGTCCTAAATTTGTTTAGATAGTTTTGATTGAAAATAGAAAAATTAATCTGGAGAAACCCCTTGAGTTAGTAATTCTATCTTCCACATTTAACACAGATTGGTTGAAGGACTGAGAAACTAGATGGCTTATCTGAGATTGTATAATAGTAAGAGTGGAGGTGGGAAATGAGTCTTAAATCCTGCTTAAGCTGGAATGGCAGTGCATGACTGGACCATGGATGAGGTTGCATGAAGTCTCTTTCACTTTAAGTCTAATTCACATATTGGAATCAACTCCCAGGAGGAACTTTGTTCAAATTGCTCAATGCCACTGAAACCTCAAGTCTATTTGGAAATGATAAAGTATATGAAGCTTTAGTATACATTTATATAATAAAAGTGTCTCAATAAAAATCATAACTATGTACAATGGACAGGTCACAGCAATTTTAAATAATGAAAATGAAAATCTACTATGTACTCATCCTGTGAGCATAATCTGGGGTAGAGAAGTACATATTTCTTTTTCATGAGTTCAACTATCTTAGAAGTCCCTTTTATCTTAATAATGTCATAGGCACAATCCTGTTGCACAAATCCTAAATGGTCTTACAATAAAAACCCGAAACCAGATATCAGTGTAAAAGCTGAAAGATCAGAGAAGCAAAGCAAGCCACAGCTACCAGCTCTTACCTCACCAACTCCTCAGCCTGACAGAGCCTCTGTAAAAGCACGAATTTCTGTCTCCTCTCACCTTTTATTCCTTTCTCTGCCCAGCCATATCACTTCCTGTTTCAACCTTCCTAGTGCTGGGATTAAAGGTGTGTGACACCACCGCCTGACCTCTGTGTTTAACTCGGTGGCTGGCTCTGTCCTCTGATCTTCAGGCAAGCCTCATTTCTTAGGTTACAAATATTATCACTGCACAGTTCTTCTCCTATCAAACACTCACCTTTACTATGAATTCTGTTTTCTATCAGCACACTGCATTTCCTGAGAAATTTGGTCAATTATACCCTCATCAGTTGAGGAACAATGCATACTAAAAAGTAAGCATGCTACATATATAATCTGTTCTTTCACGTAGTATAAAGTTTGGAATTTATAAATAACCTTTATTTTTGCCAGCATTACATGAGGACATGGTTTTTAAAATGATTTTATTAATTATTTGGAGATTTCACAAATTGTATTTTTATCATAATTATGGAATTAAAAAACAATATACATTTCAATCTAGGAGAATAAGTTGAGTTCATTTTGCATTGATATGTTCTTTTGAATTTATGAAAATGTATTCATTTACTGGCCTATTGAATAAATAGGTAGACAGAGCTTTCTAAAATGTCAGTATTTCCAGTCAGGAATGCACAGTTTATAGTACTGGCTACTATAGTAAACAAATTTGTTTACCACACAAATAAACAAAATTGATCTAATTTAAAAGAGAATGGAGGAATATGTCTCAACTCCTGGCTTCTCTAATGACTCTTTTCACTTAAAAACATTCTGAAGTTTGACTAAAAGTTCTTATGGTAACAGGGACTAAGTGATGTTTTATATATTACTCAGTGACATTTGCAAGATAGCAAATGGTACAAGGCAGTCTTTCTATCTCTTCACTATTCAAAAATCATACAAGAACTATAAGAAATTTTTGGGAAACATCTACAAAATGTGGCATACATTGAATTTAACTGTGAGTGAAACAAAACCCTTTCTGATAAAAAGAATAAGTGATGTATCACATAGTTGGAGTGAATAATGACATGGAGGCAATTGATCCACTGGAAATATTAGCCTACTTTGTTAGTTCTGGGCTTCCATGTTCTCATATTTATATTTGAATTATCATGAAGATCATTTTAAATAAAGCAAAGACCTTATAAAATAAGTTATTTTTAAGTTTTTACTTTTATTAATTTTGAGATTATAAATATTATTAAATATTTTTCCTTCTGGTTCCTTTCCCCAAATAGTCCCATATTCTCCTCCTTTTTCTCTTTAAAACTTATGACTTTATTCAATAATTGTCACTTTTTGTGTATATGTATGTACATATTCCCAAATATATAAATAAATCCTTCTCAATTTGTATAATATTGTTTGTAGACGTGTTTTCAAAGCTGAATTTTTAGTGTTGGATTACTAGTTAGTATGTTCTTTTCTGAACAAAACCATTTCTCCAACTCTTAGCTGTCTTAGTTCTGTTCTTTGTGAAGGGTTGAGGCATCCCAGGCTTTCTTCACCCATTTTAGCATGTCTATTATTATCCTTGTTCAGCCCACATGTAGGCAGTCATGTTGGTGAGACTTTATGGTTATACCCTCTGATTACCATGTGATACTATCTCCCAACAGTCTCCCCAATTCTCTAGCTCTTTCAATATTTCCACCCCATGTTTCAGTGATGCTCCCAGAAACATAGGTTCAGGAGTTGTATTATAGATGTGACAGTTGGGGCTGGGCCCCACCACTCTGCATTTCAATTGGCTGTGCTTTTGTTTTGTTTTTATAATGTTCTCCATCCGTTCAAAGAAAGGTCTCATCGCTGAGGGGCGAGGACTACACTTATCTGTGAGTATAAGGCAAATTTTTAAAATGTAATTAGGATTATATTATTAGGGTTTAGTAAAGTGGCTGTAGGTTTTCCTCCAAGATCTACTTTATTAGTCCTGAGTAGTTGACTGGGTTTGGAGTTGCAGGCACGATTTCAATTTTTTTTAGAAGTTCTTAAGTCCAGTTAGAGAACTGATAGTTATCACCAAGATATGCATGCTACTACAGAGCACTTTGAGTGATATTTTTTTCTTTCTTTTTTTTTTTTTTTTTTTTTTTTTTTTTGGTTTTTTTGAGACAGGGTTTCTCTGTGTAGCTTTGCGCCTTCCTGGAGCTCACTTGGTAGCCCAGGCTGACCTCGAACTCACAGAGATCCACCTGGCTCTGCCTCCCAAGTGCTGGGATTAAAGTCATGTGCCACCATCGCCCGGCAAGGGTGATTATATTATGTTGGTCTTTGCTGTGGTTTTTAGGCACCATAGCTGGATAAGACTGTTGGTTAATTCTTTCCTTTGAAATGCTGCATGGTGCTGCCTGATATTGTGAAAGCAAATCCTTAGAGAGGAGAGTCATAAGAAATCATACTATCAACTAACTTTCTACACACATTACACACACACACACACACACACACACACACACACACAGAGTATATATTAGTATAAGTCAATATATAAATGCACACATATATTTTAAATGAAATTTTCTCATCTGGGCTGACAATACTCTGAGTGTCAAAGACTATCTAACAAAAAACCCAACACCATGCATGAGAAGGCCTCTTTTGAATTGTTGGTCAGGGTTGTTCAAGAGACTGCCAAAACAGTATATGCTATTGGTATTGCCATTGGTTGCCTCCAAGATGTGTAAGATAAGTGTCTCTTGTTGAAGACACCTTGCACTTCAGACACAGGGACCAGTGGCCCATGAGCTGGAAATGACATAAAAATAATTTCTTGAAAAAAGCGGGGCAGAAGTTTCTACCTCTGTTGCTCCATGCTGTTATATCAAGTAAAGCAATAGACTTAAAATGATAATGAAACTTTCTTAAAAGGCAGTCTTTCCTTACATTCTTTTCAAATGAACCAAAGGTAGATTGCTATTAAATTTAGCAGAGTAAAACTAAATTGGATGAATATATTCTTCTGCCACTCCTTTGGGTTTGAAAAATATTGAGTAAGTCCCTTTGCAACTTCTGATAAACTACCCCTCAGCATCTAATCTTGTTCAGACACACATCCCATTTAAAGAGCAGCAAACAGAGAAAAATCAATAAAGGCACAAGAACATGATGACTATTTTGTAGCCTTTCATTTTATTTACTTGCTTAAAATATGTATACTTGTGTGCTAGTATTGTTAAAGAACAAAGTGACACACTCAAAAACTTACATTTATACTCATTAACGGATTGTGATTTTTAATTCTGAAAAAAATCACTAACATTTCAATTTTTTTCCTATAGAAATAAATTTGTAATAACTTCTCTTTTAGCATAAGCCAGCCACTCTCAGGAGAGAGTAATTCTCTGAAGTCTAGGGCAACAGTTATAGGTAACATTGTTGAATAGTAGAAAATAATGTATTTAATTCTATCAGCATATTTGAAAAAAATTCTTTGTCATTGTTATTATAAAATAGCCAATACTAATGACTACTCAACTCTTTTAAATATAATATTTTTATTGATTATTTGGGAATTTCACATCATGCATCCTGATAACACTCACTTCCAAGTCCTCCCAGGCCTATCCCAATCCTTAGGACATCCCCCAACTAAAATAGAAAGAAGTAAAGAAAGAAAACCCAATTTGTGTTGCCTGTGTGTTTATTGGAGCATGGTTAAATGCCAATTCCTTAAAGAAAATTGAGTCCTTCCCCATTGGCACTGCTGCCAGGAGCCTTCAGTTTTCGAGAGCTACACTTCAGCATCTTCTCATAATTTTTAAGAGTTTTCTTTAATGGTTTCTTGTCTAGGCTGTTAGATTTTGGGGGGACAGGGTGGAGGACAAAGGGGTGTCACAGAAGCTGTCTGTCTCTCATACTCGACTGAATCTGCAGTCATCAATGCCACTACAAAAGTAGTTTCCTTGACCTTTACAGTCAGAGGAAGCACAGATAGTGGACTTCCACATGGTGTCTTACAACAGCATGTGCCACAGACATAGACATGACCTCAGGTGTCAGTATAGACCACTCATATCAACATGGCCCTCTGCCACAGCAGCATGGCCCATGGACATCAACATGGATTCAGACAGTAGCACAGACCATGGACATCTGCATGGTTTTTGGTGGTGGTAGCATAGACCAAGGACATCAACATGGCTCCTAGCTACATTAGGATTTTTGACCCAAACATAGCCCTCAGCAGCAGCATGGCCCACAGATATCAACATGGCCTCAAACAACTACTCAACACTTAGGGAAGAAAAATGAAAATGTAAGGCCTTCTTATCTTGTACCATATATAGACAGACTTTATTCTCTATAAACAGATCTCACCTTCTTTCTCTCTCCTCATGAGAACGTTGTCTTAAATTCTTCACAGTTGCTTTTATATCCACGTTGCTTCTCTGCCTACTGGTACCTGAGCCTTTAGAGTATGACTTTCAGTAATACAAATAAAATAAACAATGCATTGCTGCATATCTGTTATCTAAGGAATAAAAATGTATACCAATAAGAGATGATTGTATGTACAAAGATGTAATTTATACACATATGACCCAAGGAAAAATGAGTTTGTGTTATATATTGTCTTTCACCTACTGATGTGATGAAAATAAATAGTCCATAAAGGGAAGTGTTTTCCATAGTCATGACTTTTGTCTGGTATGCAACTGTTCCTCTTTATAGACTTTTTCTATGCTATGAACCAACCCTTCTCTAAGTCTTCTTGAGGTTATCAAGGAAGAAGGTTCTGCCCTCACCATGGAGGAGATAGCATGCAAATGGACCCTTTAAGTGTAAGCAACAATACAACTGTAGTCAAAGTAAAATGAGATAGAAACAAATGGTTATAATCCAAGACAGAAAATTAAAACATTAGAACTGTTAGACAAGTGAGAAACACTGAGAAATGAGAATGAAAAGAGGAAAGGGATGGGGTTCTTTGGTGGACCTAACCAATTTGCAATTAATATTATGCTGGCATGCGTCATCTGATACTACTTGACTTACACACATGTATGGAAATGTCAGAATTAGATGTTTAATTACTTTGTAGGCTAACCACAAAATTAATTAAAAAGAAAAAGAAAAAATCTTTTTTTTTTTTTTTTTTTTTTTGGTTTTTTCGAGACAGGGTTTCTCTGTGTAGCTTTGCGCCTTTCCTGGTGCTCACTTGGTAGCCCAGGCTGGCCTCGAACTCACAGAGATCCGCCTGGCTCTGCCTCCCAAGTGCTGGGATTAAAGGCGTGCGCCACCAACGCCCGGCTCAAGAAAAAATCTTAAGTCCAACTCGTAGCAGTAAGTTTCCCTGTTTCTCCTGTTTCTCTAGCCCTGCCCCATGGTCCCAGAGCTGCTTATAAAATAATTACACAGAGGCTTAATAGTAATTGCAAATTATATGGCCTATGTCTCAGGCTTCTTACTAGCTAGCTCTTATAACAACTTACCCATACTAATCTATGCATCACCATGTGTTCCGTGGCTTTACCTGCGTCCCTTTACATGTTGCTCCTTTGATGGTGGTTTGGTGTCTCCCCTGACTCATCTTTCTCCTCTCACTCTCTCTCCTGATTTTCCTGCCTGGCTCCATCCTGCCCTGCTATAGACCAATGCAGCTTTATTTATTAGCCAATGGGAGCAACACATATACACAGCATACAGAAAGACATCCTACAGCATCAACTACATGTTTGTGAAGCCCTTTCTGATATTATACAAATCTAATGAAATTAAAATATACTGATAGAATTGAAATATACTCTCAGTGATAATATCTTTTAGTCACAAATAGATATAAACTGGTACTTGCAAATTCAGGTGCATTCTCCCTGAAGTTCTTTAAAATATACATCACCTAGTATCTTTTGGGAAAAAAAAAAAAAACAACAACTATGTTTTAACTTTGAATAGTTAATTAAGAGACACCACGTACCAAGCTACAGATGTGAATGTTTGCACAAGGTAAACAAAAATTTGGTCCATCATGCCTGAAGATGAGTTTAATGGCTACAAAACTCCATGGGCTATAAAAGCTATTTAGAAACTCACTTTGATTTGTCCCTTAGAAAATTCACTTGTACTAAGAGCATTCACAGTGACCACCTCAGGAAATTGCTTCAAATGACCAAAAGTTGTAGGCAGAATTGTTCTAAGTCTTTCTGGTCTCCTGTACTTACAAATATGCTTAAGGGCACTTAATGAATAACCTTTTAGTGATGTACCACCCTTTCATTACCACCTGGGCTCAGAAGCAAAAGACATAAAGGTGAGAATTATTTCCTTACAGGTTCAGCCCAGCCCTTCAATAGCAGTGGCACTCTGTAGATGGCATCTATCAGTGGGAGGAAAATTATACCTTAGGTCATTTTAGGCAGAGTAGACCATAAAATGTAACACTATAAAATCTTTGGGTTTATAATAGTACCATGTCATAAATCCTCCCTGTGGAGAGTCAGAACTGGGGCCTGCTTTACATTTAAAATGTACACAGTGGAACAATGCACTAAGAATATCCTAATTCAGGAATTATTCTTCCTGTATTATTAAAGAAATCACTTAAATGGTTGGGCACAAGGATTTTTCATCTCACTGTGGGAGTTACAGCGAAAATATACATGCACACACAAAAACAGACATACATATGAAAAATGTACTCTATTTAGAAATAAAAACAAACTGGAACAGGAAATATTGTGTTTCAGTTTCCAAAGAATATCAAAATCACTTGTTTTGGGGGAAAAATGTTGTGTTAGCTAGCAGCAGATGTTCTTCCTTTGCTTCTTTTTATTATATTACATTTTATATTACTTTTTACTATTGCTTAAAATAAATATTTGTGAAAATTAATGAAGCTGTGCTATGAAAAAATTCTCAACTATACTTATTGGGTATAAATTTCAGAAGTTTTCCTCAGAAACTATATTAATAAAATCATTGATTTTAAAGACTTGGCCTTTTATTTTCAAGAGGACAAGTATTGATCTCAGCTATTTTTGGCAAAAATCAACAAATTAAAACAATATGAAATATTGTTAATAAATAAACAATAGAAAAAGAGATTTTAGTATCCTCTTATAGGTGAGTTCCGTAGTTCCTAGGAACATTCTCTGACTAAAGAGTTTAGAAAAGTCATTCTACTTTGACTGACAGGATCCTGTCCATTCAGATTTAATGATAAAACAAGACTTTATTGTATGTGTCTTACTTAAATAAAATTATGCATATAAGTTGAGATATATCCACTTAAATTTCCCTTAATAACTTTTATTTTTTTCCATTACTGGGGATCTTAAAGAGCTGGAACAATCCTGAACAAAAGAATGATGATGAAGGGATTTCCACACCAGATTTCAAGCTATATTACAGAACCATATTAAGAAACATAGCATGGTATTGGCACAAAAATGGGAATGTAGATCAAAGGAACAAAATAGAAGACTCCAATGTGAGTTCACATAGTTACAGCATCTGATGTTTGATAAAGATGCCCAAACACACAGATCAGGAAATAAAGATTCTTCCATAATTTTTGCTGAGAAAAGTGAATATTCATGTGTAGAAGAATGAAATTAGACCCATATTTGTACACATGCACAATAAATAAACTCCAAATGGACCAAAACCTTGATGATGACCAAAACCTCAAATAGTGGAACTGCTTGTAATAATCATAGCCAGCACCTTAAATGATATTAATAGAAAAAAGAACTTTTTGAACACATCTTCGAGTTCTTAGAAGTAAAAGGAAACAATTGGTAAATGGGAACCCTTAGGGCAGTGGTTCTCAAGCTGTGGGTCACAAGCCTTTTGGTGTCATATATCAGATATCCTACATATCAGATATTTACATCACAATTCATAATGGTAACAAAATTACAGTTATGGAGTAGCAATGAAATAATTTCATGGACTGGGTCACCAGAAACCAAGGAACTGTATTAAAGGGATTCAGTATTAGGAAGGTTGAGAACCACCACCTTAATCTAAAAAGCATTGGAATGGCCAAAGATATTATTAATTGAGTGAAAAAGAAGCCCACCATCTGGGAGAGAAAATTTTGCCAGTTATATGTCTGATAGAGACATGCTGGCCCTCTTGGTTCCTCATGATCCTGGATGCTGGATGGTAGACTGAGTCAGAGTTCTCCAAAAAACCCCTGCTGGGCTACACCTCACCTCTCCCAGATTCTGTAACCAACTCCTTTACTGGCCATAAGTTACCCCAAAATAAACCTCCTTTTAACTACGTGGTGTTGCCTTGTTAAACCCCTGCATTAGGGTAGTACAGATCTAAATAGAAAGTTTTCAAAAGAAGAAACACAATTGCTAAGAAATATCTTGAAAACTATTCAGCACCCTTGACAAATCACAAAATGTAAATAAAACTACTTTGAATTTTCTTCTTACCCCATCAGAATGGCTATGCTCAAGAAAACACCTAACAACAAATGCTGGAGAGGATATGAGTGATAAAGAATCCTCATTCACTGTTTGTAGGATTACAAACTAGGGCAATCATTATAGAAATTAGTGGGGAGGGCCACAAAAATCTACAAGTATGTTCATATCACCCATATATGTGTGTGTGTGTGTGTGTGTGTGTGTGTGTGTGTGTGTGTGTGTGTGTGTATACACACACATATATGCCCAAGAACTTGACATATTTCACGGATACTTGCATAACTAATCTTGCTCTTCTATTTACAATAGCTAGGAATGAACAATATAGATGTGATGCATTTACACAATAGAAATTTAACTTTAAACAAAAATACAATCATCAAGTTTGGAAATAAACAGAAGTATAAAATATTATACTGAGTTATCTTAATGAAACCCAAATAAACAAATATCCTTTATTTTTTCTAACTTGTAGGTCTTAGCTCCAAATCTTTAGATTTAACTGTTTAAACTATATTAACTGAACAAGTAGTAAAGTAGAAAAGGATCATGAGGTAGTGGAAAAAAGAAGGAGCTCTAGAGAGGGAGACATAAGAGAGAGGTGTTACAAATGGGACAATTGGGAAAATGGAGGAGGACTTAGGCAGGGAGGAGGAATAGAGCAGAAAGAGACGGAGGAAGGATATATTATGCAAAGGATGCTTGAAAAGACAATAGGAAACCTACTGGAGAGAGAAAGAAACTGAGACTTTGAATGTAGTTGTGCTACTTGAGGGCAATAACTTGCCTTCAAGAAGTGTCCAAGAGACACTTCAAACAATATAGGGAATTGTTGATAGCTGTTTCTCTTAGTTCCCTCTCAAAACTTGAAGATGAAACCCTATAGCTTTAGACACCACATATTTTAATGGCGGGAATTAGAGCAATGGACCTGGGACCTACCTGGGAGACCCTTCCATGAGGAATAGCTGTCTTAGTATATGAAATTGCTGTACAAGTTTCGGGGGGGGGGGGCAAGTAGTAGTACAACCTTGCTGCATTACCTAGGTACTACAACAATGAGCAACTCAGCCAGGTTGTCCTCAAGGGTGTAATAGTAGAGTTTACAGAATGGAGTACCCAATAGCTATTTTACTCAACCAAAGACTTACTCAACAGAATGGAATTCATGCTTGATACTGTAATCCCAGCCAAGTAGCTGTGTCTAGCGAGGTCATAATCCACAAAGAAGAACCTACTACTTCAGTTTCCTAAGTTAGTGCATTTCCTAACTGCTTCTAAGTAATTATTTTGATACCCACAGATAAGTGTGCCTCTCCCTTGTTATCAAATAGGGTTCTTTTGACAGCAGGTAGAGACCATTACAGAAATCTACAATTGGTCAAAACATAGAGGACAATGGACCATAGGGTACACAAGGCCAAGGATAACATCATGTGCCTTACACCATGGATATCCCTTGTTCAACAACCACTACTCCTGAGAAATTTTCATAAATATACCAATTAACATTTGTTTAACAGAAGTAAATGAAGGAGGCTAATTGAATTTTAATAACACTTATTTACTATATCAGAAAACTAAGTCACAGAAAAAAGGAAACAAGAAGAGGGTGTCAATATTAATATTTGCAAACATTACTATCCTTATTAGGTTTTAAGCACATATGTTTCTGAAACTCAAATAAATAATGCAAGATTGCTACACACAAGCCTTGTTCTTTTTTCTCTGGGAACCCTCGAGGCATGACAGCCAAGAAAGCAGTAGGCTAACTGCGGGTTTTCACCTCTTTCTCCTCTGCTGCAAATACAATCCCCCATTCACACTGATGAAATGTAACAGACTACCTGCTGTATGTAGTGTCTCCTTTCTGCTCTAGGCCAATCTCCAACCTTCCTCCCTATTTTTCCCTTTGTCCTTCAGCCAACTCCAGCAGGCATTCCTTGGGAATCCACCATTCAAGCCTGCCAGAAAAGCAAATATGTCACTAAAACAGATAGGCTAGTTTGACGTCTTTGGTCTCCCTCCTTTCCTCCAAATACAACTCCCCATTCTCATCCCCAACTTTGTAGCAGACAACAGCAAACCTCACTCATGTTTGTTGCTTCTCTATTCACAGTAGCAAGAATTTGGGGGAAAAAAACCTAGATGTTCATCAACAGAAGACTGGATAAAGAAAATGTGGTGCATTTACAAAATGCATTATTACTCAACTGCTAAAAAATGCAATCATGAAATTTGCAGGCAAGATGATGGAATCAGAAAAAAAAAAATCTTGAGTGACATATACCAACTCCAGAAAGACAATTATGGTATGTAATTGCTTATATGGTGGTAATAGCTGTAAACTTAATGATAACCAAGCTACAATCCATCAAACCACAGAGGTTAGGTATAGAGTAAGGTATAAAGGGGGTCAAACAAATCTCTCTAGCAAAGGGAAATCGGATACTTATGGACACATGATGTGGAGCTGGAAAGGGGGATCAAATTGGGAGGGGTGGGAAGAGGGGAACAAGGGAGGCAATTTTGGAAAAAAAATCAGAAAATGTAAGCATCATTTGAGGGTTAGTATGGGAACCCCAATACAGCAAAAGCTTCTTAAAATATATACATTATAAAGGTAATCTAAATGAAACCACCAAATACAGACAGACAGAGCTCCAACTGGACGCCAAACGAAGCTCCAATATTGGAAATTGAGTCCTTGGCCAAATGATTCCCACAGGAATCACAAAACAAGCCAGGCTGTTGCCAAGGCTGTAGGTTGCTTCCCACAAATGACATCAAGGACCTATTGCTGAAGACAACACCTACACAACTCACTGATTATGGACAAGTTGATCTTCTGCCTACTTAGACCCTACACCCCTATAGGTTAGTATTCTTTGTACTGGAAAGTATTCCACACACTACCAAATGAGAAAAGTAAACACTGACCCAGATATAAACCCTTTGATCTTCAATGGTGTTCTACCTGCAAGATATGCTAGTGCAGTGGTGGTACAAAGTTTGTGGGACTAACTTGACAAACATCGGATTTGTCTTAAGGCCCACTCTATATGATGGAAGCCATACCTGACATGGATTGGGTGACCATAACCTGAGAATAGATAGAGGAGAAATCAAGTAGTACTGTTAAGCAAAAGGAACATGCACTAAAATGACTCATACTGACATTCTGTTATACTCATATGTCAAGTGCCTTGCTCATCCATCACCTTTTGGCTTTTTCTGAGCCCCTAGAACTGTTTGCTTGCTTTTTTCTTATTTTGATGATTGGTTTTGTTTGTTTGCATGTTTGCTTGTTTTGAGACAGAGTTTCTCTGTGTAACCCTGGCTGTTCTGTAACTCTTTATGAAGACTAGTCTGGCCTTGAACCTATAGAGATACACATGCATCTGCATTCATGTGCAACCACAACTGGCCTGTTGTGCTTGTATTTATCTTATCTTTTATTTTATTATCAGCATGTAAAAGACTGTTTTCTAATGAGAGAGAAAAAGAGGGTGGTCTGGATGGGAGGAGAGATGGGAGCAACTGGGAGGAGTAGAGGGGGTGGAAACCTTAAGCAGGATACATAGCTTTTTTCATCTATTTTCAACAAAAGAAAACATGTCAAAATCATGATTCTTTGTCCCATACATATTAGTTTCTACTTTCAATTATTACCAAAACTCATTACATAGTAACAAAATTATATTTTGTAATTATGGTTTTTGTGTTTCTTCCTTCTATTAAACCTGGTTTTCTGTTTGCCAGTTAATGATAAGTATATTTCAAATAAATGCAACATTTCAGTAGTCTTAGAATTTTGAAACTGGTCTGTGAGAATTCAAGAGTTATGCTTACCCTTAAATGAAGTCACTGAAACCCATGAAACAGAACAGATGCATCTTCTTGTTGCATTGCCATGATTTTCTTATCTCCCATGTCTTTACAAATCTTTCACCACCATCCATAAAATTATGTATTTTTTCCTTTGTGGAGATTATGGATATCAGCATTGTGGAGCAAAGTACTCTTTGCTCTTTCAAAGTCTGACTTCATTGTGCACACCTTTTTTTTCCCTTTTTTAATTTTTTTTATTATTTTATTTTACAATATAATTTAATTCTACATATCAGCCACAGATTCCCTTGTTCTCCCCCTTTCCGCCCCCCTCCCCTTCGGCCCAGCCGACCCCCCATTCTCAACTCCCCCAGGGCAAAGACTCCCCTGAGGATTGAGATCAACCTAGTAGACTCAGTTCAGACAGGTCCAGTCCCCTCCTCCCAGGCTGAGCCAAGTGTCCCCTGCATAAGCCCCAGGTTTCAGACAGCCAGCTCATGCACTGAGCACAGGACCCAGTCCCACTGCCTGGATGCTTCCCAAACAGAACAAGCCAATCAACTGTCTCACCTATTCAGAGGGCCTGATCCAGTCGGGGGCCCCTCAGCTATTGGTTCATAGTTCATGTGTTTCTATTCGTTTGGCTATTTGTCCCTGTGCTTTATTCAACCTTGGTCTCAACAATTCTCGCTCATATAAACCTTCCTCTTTCTCGCCAATTGGGCTCCCGGAGCTCCACAGGGGGCCTGGCCGTGGGTCTCTGCATCCAGTTCCCTCAGTCATTGGATGGGGTTTCTAGCACAACAATTAGGGTGTTTGGCCATCCTAACACCAGAGTAGGTCGTTCGGGCTGTCTCTCAACCATTGCCAGCAGTCTATTGTGGGGGCATCACTGTGGATTTCTATGGGCCTCTCTAGCACTTTGCTTCTCCCTATTGCCATATGGTCTTCATTTACCATGGTCTCTTATTCCTTGTTCTCCCTCTTTCTTCTTGATCCAGCTGGGTTCTCCCGCTCCCCCAAGCTCTCTTTCCCTTGACCCTTGCCCTTCATTACGCCCACTAACATCTAGGTTGTTCATGTAGATCTCATCTATTTCTCTGTCATTGGGTGATCCCCATGTCTTTCTTGGGGTCCTGTTTTCCAGGTAGCCTCCCTGGTGAAGTGAGTAACAATCCAGTCATCCTTGTTCCATATCTAGTATCCTCCTATGAGTGAGTACATACCATGTTTGTCTTTCTGAGTCTGGGTTACCTCACTCAAGATGATGTTTTCTAGATCTATCCATTTGCCTGCAAACCTCATGATGTCATTGTTTTTCTCTGCTGAGTAGTATTCCATTGTGTATATGTACAACATTTTATTTATACTTTCTTTGGTTGACGGGCATCTAGGTTGTTTCCAGGTTCTGGCTATTACAAATAGTGCTGCTATGAATATAGTTGAGCATGTATCTTTATGGTATGAATCAGCATTCCTTGGGTACATGCCCAAGAGTGGGGTGGCTGGGTCTTGAGGTAAAATGTTTTTTTAAACAGTATGCACCCATTACTTTAAGATAGTGAATGTTAGAGTAAACGTTCTTGGGTATATGCCCAAGAGTGCTATAGCTGGATCTTGGGGGAGATTGATTCCCAATTTTCTAAGAAAGTGCCATATTGATTTCCAAAGTGGTTGTACAAGCTTGCATTCCCACCAGCAGTGGAGGAGAGTTCCTCTAGCTCCACATCCTTTCCAGCATAAGGTGTCTTCAGTGTTTCTGATCTTAGCCATTCTGACAGGTGTAAGGTGGTATCTCAGAGTTGTTTTGATTTGCATTTCCCTGAAGATTAGAGATGTTGAGCAATTCCTTAAATGTCTTTCAGCCATTTGAGTTTCCTCTGTTGAGATTTCTCTGTTTAGTTCTATAGCCCATTTCTTAATTGCACTGTTGGACATTTTGATGTCTAATTTCTTGAGTTCCATAATGAAAAACAAAAAACCCAGAATAGTCAAAAGAATCCTGTACAATAAAACACCCTCTGGAGGCATCATGATCCCTTACTTCAGGCTCTACTATAGAGCTACAGTAATAAAAAACAGCTTGGTACTGGCATAAAAACCGACATGTAGACCAATGGAATCGAATTGAAGACCCTGACATTAATCCGCACACCTATGAACATAAAATTTTTGACAAAGAAGCCAAAAGTGTACAGTGGAAAAAAGAAAGCATCTTCAACAAATGGTGTTGGCATAATGGATATCAACGTGTAGAAGGCTTCAAATAGATCCATATCTGTCACTGTGCACAAAACTTAAGTCCAAGTCGATAAAAGACCTCAACATAAATCCAGCTACTCTGAACCTGCTGAAGGGAAAATAGGAAGTAGTTGTGAACGCATTGGCATAGAAGATCACTTCCTAAATATAACACCAGTAGCTCAGACACTGAGAGAAACAATCAATCAATGGGACCTCTTGAAACTGAGAAGCTTTTGTAGAGCAAAGGATACAGTCAACAAGGCAATACGACAGCCTACAGAATGGGAAAAGTTCTTCACCAACCCCACATCTGACAGACGACTGATATCCAGAATATATAAGGAACACTGTAGCAATTTTAAGGGCTCCCCAAAGATAACCTGGTAAAGTGTAGTAGCCCAGGCCAATTCAGCATTTCTGGATTGCCATATTGCTATGTATGCAAAAACATTGATTAAAATGGGTAAAAATGAAATTGAAGAGATAATTCAGAGATTAAGACTACTTGTTCTTACAGATGACCTAGGTTTGGTTCAAAGCACTTAGATGGTTATTAAAATGATTGTATGTTCCAGATTATCTGATACCCAATTATGTACTCTTCAGAACCCAGAACCCAGGCACTAATATGGTACACATACTTACATGCAGGAAAAGCAGTGACAAATACAAAACAAATAAATAAATAAATATTCTAAATACAAACATTCAGAGCACCATGTATATGTTAATGATTTATTGGGGACTATTTGAAATAATTTGTATAGACACATTATTAGGTTTTTTTTTTTTAAATCAAATATGTGGACAGGAAGAACCTTTGCAGTATCCAGGCATAATCCTTGTGTGGGGTCCTTAACAATTTCTTCCTCTTCCTTCCTTTTTAATAGGCTAACTCAATATCTTCCACCTTGAGACAAGGAACAACACTGCTAATACTCATGGTGTCATGCCCTTCAGTCAGTTTATATGAAACAGTATAGATCTTCTTGCTTCCACAGTCCCCTAATATCATTTATTTAGTACTGGTTACACCATTACTCATAATACTGCACCATACATCACACTGCTCATAGAGCTGCCTTCCAATGGTTTCTCCAGTGATGTTGTACTCTTTTGAAAGAACCATAAATGCAAGTTTCACTCACAACAGTCTCAGTGAATAATAATGTTGTATCTGGTCAAGTTAATTTAGCATATGAAGTTTTATGGCATAAAAACAAAATAATGAATCTTTCTCTTAGCATTTCCTGAAGCATTGAGGCTGTATTCATTAACTTCTTAAAATATGATTTATCTTCAAATATTATAACATCAGCCAGGAGCATAGTAAAGTAGTCTAGCTTTGGTTCATGCTAGAATAATACATTTCTTTATGTGGTTATCAGAGTAATTTTCTTAGTGAATCCCTCTTTCTGCCTTTAAGGACAATTTTCTTACTAATTCTTCACAGGCCTCAATGTGGCTAAATCTCAGGATTGCCTGCACTTATAAGAACACTATTCTATCCATCAGGGGTCTATCTTCTTGATCTAATTACTTTTCCAGTCTCACCTTCAATTTAGATCATGCTGGGAATTACACTTCAACTTTAAAATTTTGGTGGATCAAATATCCATTCTATAGCAGTGTCTGTGAAGAAAGAGAAGACTAATATTACTCATACAGGAAATATCCTTCTTCGGTAGCATGGCTTACAACTGTTACAGAAGATCAGAGTCATTCCATCAGTTGGGCCTGTTAGTATCATGGTAGAATGTTCTAGTCTTGAGAAGAATTGAAGTTATAATCCTTGGTAAATTGGCCAACTCATGGTCAAGCATGCTTGGGGATAAGCACCAATACTGTAGTAGAACATAAAGTAAAAAGGGTTGTGAGAGATTATAACTTAAATTGGCATACCA